>NW_028155810.1:250000-701000 GCF_963454915.1 Gymnoscopelus microlampas | reverse complement strand
CCCTAACCCTAACCCTAACCCTAACCCTAACCCTAACCCTAACCCTAACCCTAACCCTAACCCTAACCCTAACCCTAACCCTAACCCTAACCCTAACCCTAACCCTAACCTAACCCTAACCCTAACCCTAACCCTAACCACCCTAACCCTAACCCTAACCCTAACCCTAACCCTAACCCTAACCCTAACCCTAACCCTAACCCTAACCCTAACCCTAACCCTAACCCTAACCCTAACCCTAACCCTAACCCTAACCTAACCCTAACCCTAACCCTAACCCTAACCCTAACCCTAACCCTAACCCTAACCCTAACCCTAACCCTAACCCTAACCCTAACCCTAACCCTAACCCTAACCCTAACCCTAACCTAACCCTAACCCTAACCCTAACCCTAACCCTAACCCTAACCCTAACCCTAACCCTAACCCTAACCCTAACCCTAACCCTAACCCTAACCCTAACCCTAACCCTAACCCTAACCCTAACCCTAACCCTAACCCTAACCCTAACCCTAACCCTAACCCTAACCCTAACCCTAACCCTAACCCTAACCCTAACCCTAACCCTAACCCTAACCCTAACCCTAACCCTAACCCTAACCCTAACCCTAACCCTAACCCTAACCCTAACCCTAACCCTAACCCTAACCCTAACCCTAACCCTAACCCTAACCCTAACCCTAACCCTAACCCTAACCCTAACCCTAACCCTAACCCTAACCCTAACCCTAACCCTAACCCTAACCTAACCCTAACCCTAACCCTAACCCTAACCCTAACCCTAACCCTAACCCTAACCCTACCCTAACCCTAACCCTAACCCTAACCCTAACCCTAACCCTACCCTAACCCTAACCCTAACCCTAACCCTAACCCTAACCCTAACCCTAACCCTAACCCTAACCCTAACCCTAACCCTAACCCTAACCCTAACCCTAACCCTAACCCTAACCCTAACCCTAACCCTAACCCTAACCTAACCCTAACCCTAACCCTAACCCTAACCCTAACCCTAACCCTAACCCTAACCCTAACCCTAACCCTAACCCTAACCCTAACCCTAACCCTAACCCTAACCCTAACCCTAACCCCTAACCCTAACCCCTAACCCTAACCTAACCCTAACCCTAACCCTAACCCTAACCCTAACCCTAACCCTAACCCTAACCCTAACCCTAACCCTAACCCTAACCCTAACCCTAACCCTAACCCTAACCCTAACCCTAACCCTAACCCTAACCCTAACCCTAACCCTAACCCTAACCCCTAACCCTAACCCCCTAACCCTAACCCTAACCCTAACCCTAACCCTAACCCTAACCCTAACCCTAACCCTAACCCTAACCCTAACCCTAACCCTAACCCTAACCCTAACCCTAACCCTAACCCTAACCCTAACCCTAACCCTAACCCTAACCCTAACCCCTAACCCTAACCCTAACCCTAACCCTAACCCTAACCCTAACCCTAACCCTAACCCTAACCCTAACCCTAACCCTAACCCTAACCCTAACCCCTAACCCTAACCCTAACCCTAACCCTAACCCTAACCCTAACCCTAACCCTAACCCTAACCCTAACCCTAACCCTAACCCTAAACCCAAACCCTAACCCTAACCCTAACCCTAACCCTAACCCTAACCCTAACCCTAACCCTAACCCTAACCCTAACCCTAACCCTAACCCTAACCCTAACCCTAACCCTAACCCTAACCCTAACCCTAACCCTAACCCTAACCCTAACCCTAACCCTAACCCTAACCCTAACCCTAACCCTAACCCTAACCCTAACCCCTAACCCTAACCCTAACCCTAACCCTAACCCTAACCCTAACCCTAACCCTAACCCTAACCCTAACCCTAACCCTAACCCTAACCCTAACCCTAACCCTAACCCTAACCCTAACCCTAACCCTAACCCTAACCCTAACCCTAACCCTAACCCTAACCCTAACCCTAACCCTAACCCTAACCCTAACCCTAACCCTAACCCTAACCCTAACCCTAACCCTAACCCTAACCCTAACCCTAACCCTAACCCTAACCCTAACCCTAACCCTAACCTAACCCTAACCCTAACCCTAACCCTAACCCTAACCCTAACCCTAACCCTAACCCTAACCCTAACCCTAACCCTAACCCTAACCCTAACCCTAACCCTAACCCTAACCCCTAACCCTAACCCTAACCCTAACCCTAACCCTAACCCTAACCCTAACCCTAACCCTAACCCTAACCTAACCCTAACCCTAACCCTAACCCTAACCCTAACCCTAACCCTAACCTAACCCTAACCCTAACCCTAACCCTAACCCTAACCCTAACCCTAACCCTAACCCTAACCCTAACCCTAACCCTAACCCTAACCCTAACCCTAACCCTAACCCTAACCCTAACCCTAACCCTAACCCTAACCCTAACCCTAACCCTAACCCTAACCCTAACCCTAACCCTAACCCTAACCCTAACCCTAACCCTAACCCTAACCCTAACCCTAACCCTAACCCTAACCCTAACCCTAACCCTAACCCTAACCCTAACCCTAACCCTAACCCTAACCCTAACCCTAACCCTAACCCTAACCCTAACCCTAACCCTAACCCTAACCCTAACCCTAACCCTAACCCTAACCCTAACCCTAACCCTAACCCTAACCCTAACCCTAACCCTAACCCTAACCCTAACCCTAACCCTAACCCTAACCCTAACCCTAACCCTAACCCTAACCCTAACCCTAACCCTAACCCTAACCCTAACCCTAACCCTAACCCTAACCCTAACCCTAACCCTAACCCTAACCCTAACCCTAACCCTAACCCTAACCCTAACCCTAACCCTAACCCTAACCCTAACCCTAACCCTAACCCTAACCCTAACCCTAACCCTAACCCTAACCCTAACCCTAACCCTAACCCTAACCCTAACCCTAACCCTAACCCTAACCCTAACCCTAACCCTAACCCTAACCCTAACCCTAACCCTAACCCTAACCCTAACCCTAACCCTAACCCTAACCCTAACCCTAACCCTAACCCTAACCCTAACCCTAACCCTAACCCTAACCCTAACCCTAACCCTAACCCTAACCCTAACCCTAACCCTAACCCTAACCCTAACCCTAACCCTAACCCTAACCCTAACCCTAACCCTAACCCTAACCCTAACCCTAACCCTAACCCTAACCCTAACCCTAACCCTAACCCTAACCCTAACCCTAACCCTAACCCTAACCCTAACCCTAACCCTAACCCTAACCCTAACCCTAACCCTAACCCTAACCCTAACCCTAACCCTAACCCTAACCCTAACCCTAACCCTAACCCTAACCCTAACCCTAACCCTAACCCTAACCCTAACCCTAACCCTAACCCTAACCCTAACCCTAACCCTAACCCTAACCCTAACCCTAACCCTAACCCTAACCCTAACCCTAACCCTAACCCTAACCCTAACCCTAACCCTAACCCTAACCCTAACCCTAACCCTAACCCTAACCCTAACCCTAACCCTAACCCTAACCCTAACCCTAACCCTAACCCTAACCCTAACCCTAACCCTAACCCTAACCCTAACCCTAACCCTAACCCTAACCCTAACCCTAACCCTAACCCTAACCCTAACCCTAACCCTAACCCTAACCCTAACCCTAACCCTAACCCTAACCCTAACCCTAACCCTAACCCTAACCCTAACCCTAACCCTAACCCTAACCCTAACCCTAACCCTAACCCTAACCCTAACCCTAACCCTAACCCTAACCCTAACCCTAACCCTAACCCTAACCCTAACCCTAACCCTAACCCTAACCCTAACCCTAACCCTAACCCTAACCCTAACCCTAACCCTAACCCTAACCCTAACCCTAACCCTAACCCTAACCCTAACCCTAACCCTAACCCTAACCCTAACCCTAACCCTAACCCTAACCCTAACCCTAACCCTAACCCTAACCCTAACCCTAACCCTAACCCTAACCCTAACCCTAACCCTAACCCTAACCCTAACCCTAACCCTAACCCTAACCCTAACCCTAACCCTAACCCTAACCCTAACCCTAACCCTAACCCTAACCCTAACCCTAACCCTAACCCTAACCCTAACCCTAACCCTAACCCTAACCCTAACCCTAACCCTAACCCTAACCCTAACCCTAACCCTAACCCTAACCCTAACCCTAACCCTAACCCTAACCCTAACCAAAGTTAACGTTAAAGTTAACGTTAAAGTTAAGTTAAGTTAAAGTTAAAGTTTAAAGTTAAAGTTAAAGTTAAAGTTAAAGTTAAAGTTAAAGTTAAAGTTAAAGTTAAAGTTAAAGTTAAAGTTAAAGTTAAAGTTAACAGTTAAAGTTAAAGTTAAAAGTTAAAGTTAAAGTTAAAGTTAAAGTTAAAGTTACAGTTAAAGTTAAAAGTTAAAGTAAAGTTACAGTTAAGTTAAAGTTAAAGTTAAAGTTAAAGTTAAGTTAAAGTTAAAGGTTAAAGTTAAAGTTAAAGTTAAAGTTAAGTTAAAGTTAAAGTTACAGTTAAAGTTAAAGTTAAAGTTAAAGTTAAAGTTAAAGTTAAAGTTAAAGTTAAAGTTAAAGTTAAAGTTAAAGTTAAAGTTAAAGTTAAAGGTTTCCTAACCCTAACCCTAACCCTAACCCTAACCCCTAACCCTACCCCTAACCCCTCACCCCTAACCCTAACCCCCTAACCCTAACCCCTAACCCTAACCCTAACCCTAACCCTAACCCTAACCTAACCCTAACCCTAACCCTAACCCTAACCCTAACCAACCCTAACCCTAACCCTAACCCTAACCCTAACCCTAACCCTAACCCTAACCCTAACCCTAACCCTAACCCTAACCCTAACCCTAACCCTAACCCTAACCCTAACCCTAACCCTAACCCTAACCCTACCCTAACCCTAACCCTACCCTAACCCTAACCCTACTAACCCTAACCCTAACCCTACCCTAACCCTAACCCTAACCCTAACCCTAACCCTAACCCTAACCCTAACCCTAACCCTAACCCTAACCCTAACCCTAACCCTAACCCTAACCCTAACCCTAACCCTAACCCTAACCCTAACCCTAACCCTAACCCTAACCCTAACCCTAACCCTAACCCTAACCCTAACCCTAACCCTAACCCTAACCCTAACCCTAACCCTAACCCTAACCCTAACCCTAACCCTAACCCTAACCCTAACCCTAAACCCTAACCCTAACCCTAACCCTAACCCTAACCCTAACCCTAAACCCTAACCCTAACCCTAACCCTAACCCTAACCCTAACCCTAACCCTAACCCTAACCCTAACCCTAACCCTAACCCTAACCCTAACCCTAACCCTAACCCTAACCCTAACCCTAACCCTAACCCTAACCCTAACCCTAACCCTAACCCTAACCCTAACCTAACCCTAACCCTAACCCTAACCCTAACCCTAACCCTAACCCTAACCCTAACCCTAACCCTAACCCTAACCCTAACCCTAACCCTAACCCTAACCCTAACCCTAACCCTAACCCTAACCCTAACCCTAACCCTAACCCTAACCCTAACCCTAACCCTAACCCTAACCCTAACCCTAACCCTAACCCTAACCCTAACCCTAACCCTAACCCCTAACCCCTAACCCTAACCCTAACCCTAACCCTAACCCTAACCCTAACCCTAACCCTAACCCTAACCCTAACCCTAACCCTAACCCTAACCCTAACCCTAACCCTAACCCTAACCCTAACCCTAACCCTAACCCTAACCCTAACCCTAACCCTAACCCTAACCCTAACCTGAGTGGAGGGTGATTAGGCGGGTGAACTCAGTGAAGGGGAATTATTAGGTTTAAAGAATCAGTGGATACTTTTAAATCCTAAAGCCTATACCTAAACTCTAAACCCTAACCCTAACCTGAGTGGAGGGTGATTAGGCAGGTGAACTCAGTGGAGGAGAATTATTAGATTTAAAGAATCAATGGAGACTTTTAAATCCTAAAGCCTATACCTACACTCTGAACCCTAACCCTAACCTGAGTGGAGGGTGATTAGGCAGGTGAACTCAGTGGAGGAGAACCATTAGAGGTTATCAAAGACTGGGGACCACTTAAGGTAATCAGAGGGAAATGATTACTGGGTCAACTCAATTGGCACACCTCTCAACCCCCCTGATAACCTAAAGTGCCCTTACTGGCAAACAGAACTTCACACCCACAGGTGTAAAGGGAACTCCCCTCTATTAAGAACAGCCCACTCAACCCTTCAAAGGGAGAAAGGGGAGGGAAAATTAGAGCAATTGGAAAGATTACACCAAAATGAACTTTGCCTATCAATGCAAAGATCTTTAGGACTTATAAAACTACAGTGATACAAAATAAATATAACTAAGTAGACCTAAAAGCAGTTCAAGTCAAAACCAAACTAACCTAAGATAAAATAGTTAGAACAGTCCCCAATGAATAGGTCCAGAATAGCTCACGTGAACCTATCCACTTAAAATAAATAGAATTAAACTGAAAGACTTAAATGGAAGAAAAAACACAATTTAAATCCAGTTCAAACAAACTAAACTTTGAAGAATATAGTAATCACAGCCCATTGGGATATATACACAGAAGGGAACTCAAAGTTATACTTTCCCTCAAATTAGATTTAAACCATTCAAGGGAATAATGACAAAAAGATAAAGTTAACTAGAATTAAAATAAATAAGGGTAACCTGATGTATTTTAATTCTAGAAGTAAAATAAAAATAAACTTAAAAGTGAAACTGGAGTTCAGAAAGAAACCTAACTCCTTAAAAATTGAAATAAATAAAAGTTAGGAACGGGATATTTAAATATAAAGAAGCTAAAGTGAAAAACTTAATTGGATAAAAAAACAAACAGCCCATATAAGGGTAACTTAAAATAGAGATAAAAAACAAATAAATAGGCAATAGATAATAGACAAAATAGGAGCTTTTAGAATCAACACTTTGGTATGCGGTCTAAAGTGGACGGACTCAGGGATATGGACGCCCCTGCCATGCATAGCCTAGTGAACATACAATTCCCAAAATATAATCCACAATATAACTTAGTCTTAGACATTCATTTAAACAAAGCAAAACCCTTAAAAACAGACTTTCTTTCAAATGAAGATGGCGAATGCAAAAATTCTTTAATCTGTTTTTTTATGTCAAGACGCCTTGACTGAAAACATTTTACTGAAGTCCCGGCGAAGAAGTCCTCCGCTAATCCTATCCTAACCCTAACCCTAACCCTAACCCTAACCCTAACCCTCTTCTTACGAACCCTCTATTCCTAACCCTAACCCTAACCCTAACCCTAGATAGGAACAAGTGTTTACAAATAAATAAAAAACTCAACCACAACTCTAAGTGTCAGAATGAAATCCTTGGTTGAAATAACTACATTTCCCAGAGTGCAGCAGCAAAATGGCCACTTGTTCAAGACTTCACCATAGGTGGCGTCTTTTTTAGATTATTCTTTACACAAAACCCCTCATAGGATGAAGGGTCTCTCCTTTGGATAGGAGGTCCCATTGCAATTCCCAGCCAGGGAGCCCTATGCAGGTCCCACCTTTTGGTGGGATAGGCTTGCCCCTGATGGGTCGTGACCTTGGGGGGTCATAACCCTCTCCTTCCCCGAGTAAGGGTCAAGAGATGGGAGGTGGTGGTTTCCCACCTACGTATTCAATCCGCAGGGATCGAATCGCAATGCCAGATGTGAACTGAGCTAGGTCAGGTCCCATCTGAGACTACACTTTACAATTGCGGTGCATATGATTGTGCTTCCACACAGACATTTTACATCAAGGTGAGGTTTCTTCTGGAACTGCACTGTACAATTGCGGTGCAGATGAGTGTGCTTCCAAACAGACATTTTACAAGCATTTATGTTTGCGACAACAACTGTAAGTATCAGACAGTGTGCAGTCTCAACAAATACATAAAAACTAAACCACAATTGTAGGTTTTAGATAGGAACAAGTGTTTACAAATAAATAAAAAACTCAACCACATCTCTAAGTGTCAGAATGAAATCCTTGGTTGAAATAACTACATTACCCAGAGTGCAGCAGCAAAATGGCCACTTGTTCAAGACTTGACCACTAGGTGGCGTCTTTTAGAGGTTTTTCTTTGCACAAGACCCCTCATAGGATGGGGGGTCTCTCCCTTGGATAGGAGGTCCCGTTGTCATTCCCAGCCAGGGAGCCCTATGCAAGTCCGACCTTTTGGTGGGATGGGCTTGCCCCTGATGGGTCGTGACCTTGGGGGGTCATAACCCTCTCCTTCCCCGGGTAAGGGTCAAGAGATGGGAGGTGGTGGTTTCCCACCTACGTATTCAATTCACGGGGAACGAATCGCAATGCCAGATGTGAACTGAGCTAGGTCAGGTCGCTTCTGAGACTACACTCTTCACTCACGGTTGGTATGCAAATGAGCTTCCAGTTTCCTCCAGCCAAAATGGCCACTCGTTCAAATAACTACACTTCCCAGAATGCAGCAGCAAAATGGCCGCACGCTCATTAGGAGCAGCTGTGATCCCAAACAAACACACTTCAGGCATTTCAGTGAGAGGAAGCACTTGGATTCAGTTCAAAGACACCAATGGTAAGTTAAATGTTTATGTACATTGTTCTATTTCCATGTACACGGCTTAAATGTTTATTCATTTAAAATGTTTGATTAGATATGTTGACTTTAATCATTGAATGTTGTCTTACATGTACCTGACATTGGACGAGGCGTAACATGCAGTAGAGGACAGGTCCCGATGGAGGAAGAACGTTAATCCTGGAACAAGACGACTAATAAGTAAGTGACTTGTTTAAAAGAATGTATTGTTTGAAACACAATGTTTAATATTTGAGTGGTAGCATGCAGTATGTAATAACAGTACAGTTATTGCAGTAAGTTTTAACTATAGTTATTACAGTATATGCACTTTGTAAAAACTATAGTAATTACAGTATGTAATGTATGTAATAACTATGTAATAACATAGTTGTTACAGTATGTTAAAACAATAGTTACTACAGTATGTACACTATGTAATAACTATGTAATAACATGGTTACGACAAACTTGTTACAGTATGTTAAAACAATAGTTATTACAGTATGTACAGTATGTAATAACTATGTAATAACTATGTTATTACATAGTTATTACAGTATATTAAAACTATTGTTATTACAGTATGTACAGTATGTAATAACTATGTAATAACATGGTTACGACATAGTTGTTACAGTATGTTAAAAAAATAGTTACTACAGTATGTACACTATGTAATAACTATGTAATAACACGCTTACAACATAGTTATAACAGTATGTTAAAACATTAGTTATTACAGTATGTAAAGTATGTAATAACTATGTAATAACGTGGTTACGACATAGTTGTTGCTGTATATACTGTATTTTATACTCTGTCTGTTGGTGGACCCTTGCGGAAGGGCAAGGTAGGTATAGTGGTGAATGGTTTAGAAAATGTAAAGGAGTGAATGGTGAGGCACTACACAGATAGACATTGTCTGGTATGATGGATTATTAACATTTCGATGACGGGTCCTGAGTCCGGGGTCATGCTGCGAATGTGTAATAGTCCATCAAGGAGTTATCCATATAACTTTACCAAACAAATCAAGCTCACTAGGACATCATTGGGGTGGGCCTGATTAGAACATCACTGACTACTGATTTCACCTCTAAGAAGAACACCTCATTGGCTTGCCACAACATTCCCCAACTCCCAGTGTGGCAGAAGTAGCCAGAGGCAGTTACTTGGAGGCATGAGAGGGTCCCTGGGAAAATACGGGTTGGGTGCTTCGGTGGCATAGTTTCTGTAAAACCAGCATTTTCATCTCTTGTCGGCGCCCCCTAGTGGCAAAGTTATATTGGCGCGTTCTAACCCTATACTATTGATATGACCCACCATTCGACTTGGCACCATCCAATTAGTGGGGGGAAGGCCTATCGAAAAAAAAAAAAAAAAAGATAAAAAAAAAAAAAAAAAGCCCAAACCTGGGACAAAAAAATATTCCTTCTTGACATGGACTCAGACTTGTATAAACTAACCCGTCACCTGACCCTTACTCTGGGTCTTTGGACTTGTATACCCTATCTCTAACACAAACCCTGACCCTAACCTCTCCCCAACCCAAGCCCAAACCCAAACCCAAACCCAAACCCAAACCTAAAAAACAAAAAAAAAAAAAAAAGAAAAGAAAAAATGACTAAGTCCACAGCTCCAAATATGTATGGGACCCAAAAAAATGTCACAACAAAGTACTACCAATCAACTCCAAATTGCCTGAAACGTACTCCTAACACGTTTTTGGGTGGACGATTTTGGCCTCTACACTTAAATTGGAAAATTCAAAAAAATTATTAAAAAAAAAGTTAAAGTAAAAAAAAAAAAAAAAAAAAAAACAAAAATTCTGTATAATGAGGAGCATCTAAAAAAAAAAAACTACAGAAAAAAAACACTTTGAACATTTTGGAACAATTCCATCAAGTGTTCAAGGTGCCTGTTTCACCCACTTCCGGGGGTCTGAGCCAAAATCCGAGCCCGATGTATTTGTTCGTGGACACCTACTTAGGGGGGGTAGAAAAACTTTCGGAGCGATTCGGACACTTTTCATTTAACATGGGGTTTCAATGGCCGACAAAGGGTGGCGCTGTTTCTAATCAAAGGGGGGCCATCTCCAGACGACAACAGATTCCACCTCGGCATTGAATTTCTGAATTTTTGGTACCTCCCACTTTCTTTTTGGACTCTCCTAAGGGCCCTAACCCAGAGTTGCCCGAGATGGGCAAATGCCCATCTTCTTACGAACCCTCTATTCCTAACCCTAACCCTAACCCTAACCCTAACCCTAACCCTAACCCTAACCCTAAATCATTGGTCAAAATAGCCTTTTCAGGCTGAGAGAAGCACTTTGATGACGTTTAACTGTAACGTGTTCCCAGTACAGTCTAAGTGGCTGGTGACTGTGTGACTTGGCTAAAAGTGGCCAAATAGAAGCCCAATCCACAATACATGAGCCCAAGGGCCTTCCTTATGACTAAACTGACACCCACCTTTTTAAAAGTATCATGGGTCTAAATAGCATTTTCAGGCTGAGAGAAGCACTTTGGTGACATTTGGCTGTAAATTGTTCCCAGTACATTCTGAGTGGCTGGTGACTGTGTGTTGTACCTAAAAGTGCCCAAATAGAATCCCGATGCACTATACATGGGCCCAAATGCCTTCCTTATGACAAAATTGACACTCATTTTCTTTAAAAAATCATTGGTCAAAATAGCCTTTTCAAGCTGAGAGAAGCACTTTGAAGACGTTTAACTGTAACTTGTTCCCAGTACAGTCTAAGTGGCTGCTGACTGTGTGACTTGGCTAAAAGTGGCCAAATAGAAGCCCAATCCACAATACATGAGCCCAGAGGTCTTCCTTATGACTAAACTGACACCCACTTTCTTAAAAATATCATGGGTCTAAATAGCCTTTTCAGGCTGAGAGAAGCACTTTGGTGACGTTTAACTGTAACTTGTTCCCAGTACATTCTGAGTGGCTGTTGACTGTGTGTTGTACCTAAAGGTGCCCAAATAGAAGCCCAATCCACAATACATGAGCCCAAAGGCCTTCCTTATGACTAAACTGACACCCTCTTTCTTAAAAATATCCTGGGTCTAAATAGCCTTTTCAGGCTGAGAGAAGCACTTTGGTGACATTTGAGAGTAACTTACTCCCAGTACATTCTGAGTGGCTGCTGGCTGTGTGACTTGGCTAAAACTTCCCAAATAGAAGCCCAATCCACAATACATGAGCCCAAAGGCCTTCCGTATGACTAAACTGACACCCACTTTCTTAAAAATATCATGGGTCTAAATAGCATTTTCAGGCTGAGAGAAGCACTTTGGTGACATTTGGCTGTAACTTGTTCCCAGTACATTCTGAGTGGCTGATGACTGTGTGTTGTACCTAAAAGTGCCCAACAAGAATCCCAATGCACTCTACATGGGCCCAAATGCCTTCCTTATGACAAAACTGACACTCATTTTCTTTAAAAAATCATTGGTCAAAATAGCCTTTTCAGGCTGAGAGAAGCACTTTGGTGACATTTAACTGTAACGTGTTCCCAGTACAGTCTAAGTGGCTGCTGACTGTGTGACTTGGCTAAAAGTGGCCAAATAGAAGCCCAATCCACAATACATGAGCCCAAAGGCCTTCCTAATGACTAAACTGACACCCACTTTCTTAAAAATATCATGGGTCTAAATAGCCTTTTCAGGCTGAGAAAAGCACTTTGGTGACATTTGGCTGTAACTTGTTCCCAGTACATTCTGAGTGGCTGGTGACTGTGTGTTGTACCTAAAAGAGCCCAAATAGAATCCCAATGCACTCTACATGGGCCCAAATACCTTCCTTATGACAAAACTGACACTCATTTTCTTTAAAAAATCATTGGTCAAAATAGCCTTTTCAGGCTGAGAGAAGCACTTTGATGACGTTTAACTGTAACGTGTTCCCAGTACAGTCTAAGTGGCTGGTGACTGTGTGACTTGGCTAAAAGTGGCCAAATAGAAGCCCAATCCACAATACATGAGCCCAAGGGCCTTCCTTATGACTAAACTGACACCCACCTTTTTAAAAGTATCATGGGTCTAAATAGCATTTTCAGGCTGAGAGAAGCACTTTGGTGACATTTGGCTGTAACTTGTTCCCAGTACATTCTGAGTGGCTGGTGACTGTGTGTTGTACCTAAAAGTGCCCAAATAGAATCCCAATGCACTATACATGGGCCCAAATGCCTTCCTTATGACAAAACTGACACTCATTTTCTTTAAAAAATCATTGGTCAAAATAGCCTTTTCAGGCTGAGAGAAGCACTTTGATGACGTTTAACTGTAACTTGTTCCCAGTACAGTCTAAGTGGCTGCTGACTGTGTGACTTGGCTAAAAGTGGCCAAATAGAAGCCCAATCCACAATACATGAGCCCAGAGGTCTTCCTTATGACTAAACTGACACCCACTTTCTTAAAAATATCATGGGTCTAAATAGCCTTTTCAGGCTGAGAGAAGCACTTTGGTGACATATGGCTGTAACTTGTTCCCAGTACATTCTGAGTGGCTTGTGACTGTGTGTTGTACCTAAAAGAGCCCAAATAGAATCCCAATGCACTCTACATGGGCCCAAATGCCTTCCTTATGACAAAACTGACACTCATTTTCTTTAAAAAATCATTGGTCAAAATAGCCTTTTCAGGCTGAGAGAAGCACTTTGGTGACGTTTAACTGTAACTTGTTCCCAGTACATTCTGAGTGGCTGTTGACTGTGTGTTGTACCTAAAGGTGCCCAAATAGAAGCCCAATCCACAATACATGAGCCCAAAGGCCTTCCTTATGACTAAACTGACACCCTCTTTCTTAAAAATATCCTGGGTCTAAATAGCCTTTTCAGGCTGAGAGAAGCACTTTGGTGACATTTGAGAGTAACTTACTCCCAGTACATTCTGAGTGGCTGCTGGCTGTGTGACTTGGCTAAAACTTCCCAAATAGAAGCCCAATCCACAATACATGAGCCCAAAGGCCTTCCGTATGACTAAACTGACACCCACTTTCTTAAAAATATCATGGGTCTAAATAGCATTTTCAGGCTAATAGAAGCACTTTGGTGACATTTGGCTGTAACTTGTTCCCAGTACATTCTGAGTGGCTGATGACTGTGTGTTGTACCTAAAAGTGCCCAACAAGAATCCCAATGCACTCTACATGGGCCCAAATGCCTTACTTATGACAAAACTTACACTCATTTTCTTAAAAAAAATCATTGGTCAAAATAGCCTTTTCAGGCTGAGAGAAGCACTTTGGTGACATTTAACTGTAACGTGTTCCCAGTATAGTCTAAGTGGCTGCTGACTGTGTGACTTGGCTAAAAGTGGCCAAATAGAAGCCCAATCCACAATACATGAGCCCAAAGGCCTTCCTTATGACTAAACTGACACCCACTTTTTTAAAAATATCATGGGTCTAAATAGCCTTTTCAGGCTGAGAGAAGCACTTTGGTGACATATGGCTGTAACTTGTTCCCAGTACATTCTGAGTGGCTGGTGACTGTGTGTTGTACCTAAAAGTGCCCAAATAGAATCCCAATACACTCTACATGGGCCCAAATGCCTTCCTTATGACAAAACTGACACTCATTTTCTTAAAAAAATCATTGGTCAAAATAGCCTTTTCAGGCTGAGAGAAGCACTTTGGTGACGTTTAACTGTAACTTGTTCCCAGTAAAGTCTAAGTGGCTGCTGACTGTGTGACTTGGTTAAAAGTGGCCAAATAGAAGCCCAATCCACAATACATGAGCCCAAAGGCCTTCCTTATGACTAAACTGACACCCACTTTCTTAAAAATATCATGGGTCTAAATAGCCTTTTCAGGCTGAGAGAAGCACTTTGGTGACATATGGCTGTAACTTGTTCCCAGTACATTCTGAGTGGCTGGTGACTGTGTGTTGTACCTAAAAGAGCCCAAATAGAATCCCAATGCACTCTACATGGGCCCAAATGCCTTCCTTATGACAAAACTGACACTCATTTTCTTAAAAAAATCATTGGTCAAAATAGCCTTTTCAGGCTGAGAGAAGCACTTTGGTGACATTTAACTGTAACGTGTTCCCAGTACAGTCTAAGTGGCTGCTGACTGTGTGACTTGGCTAAAAGTGGCCAAATAGAAGCCCAATCCACAATACATGAGCCCAAAGGCCTTCCTAATGACTAAACTGACACCCACTTTTTTAAAAATATCATGGGTCTAAATAGCCTTTTCAGGCTGAGAGAAGCACTTTGGTGACATATGGCTGTAACTTGTTCCCAGTACATTCTGAGTGGCTGGTGACTGTGTGTTGTACCTAAAAGTGCCCAAATAGAATCCCAATACACTCTACATGGGCCCAAATGCCTTCCTTATGACAAAACTGACACTCATTTTCTTAAAAAAATCATTGGTCAAAATAGCCTTTTCAGGCTGAGAGAAGCACTTTGGTGACGTTTAACTGTAACTTGTTCCCAGTACAGTCTAAGTGGCTGCTGACTGTGTGACTTGGCTAAAAGTGGCCAAATAGAAGCCCAATCCACAATACATGAGCCCAAAGGCCTTCCTTATGACTAAACTGACACCCACTTTCTTAAAAATATCATGGGTCTAAATAGCCTTTTCAGGCTGAGAAAAGCACTTTGGTGACATTTGGCTGTAACTTGTTCCCAGTACATTCTGAGTGGCTGGTGACTGTGTGTTGTACCTAAAAGAGCCCAAATAGAATCCCAATGCACTCTACATGGGCCCAAATACCTTCCTTATGACAAAACTGACACTCATTTTCTTTAAAAAATCATTGGTCAAAATAGCCTTTTCAGGCTGAGAGAAGCACTTTGATGACGTTTAACTGTAACGTGTTCCCAGTACAGTCTAAGTGGCTGGTGACTGTGTGACTTGGCTAAAAGTGGCCAAATAGAAGCCCAATCCACAATACATGAGCCCAAGGGCCTTCCTTATGACTAAACTGACACCCACCTTTTTAAAAGTATCATGGGTCTAAATAGCATTTTCAGGCTGAGAGAAGCACTTTGGTGACATTTGGCTGTAAATTGTTCCCAGTACATTCTGAGTGGCTGGTGACTGTGTGTTGTACCTAAATGTGCCCAAATAGAATCCCGATGCACTATACATGGGCCCAAATGCCTTCCTTATGACAAAATTGACACTCATTTTCTTTAAAAAATCATTGGTCAAAATAGCCTTTTCAAGCTGAGAGAAGCACTTTGAAGACGTTTAACTGTAACTTGTTCCCAGTACAGTCTAAGTGGCTGCTGACTGTGTGACTTGGCTAAAAGTGGCCAAATAGAAGCCCAATCCACAATACATGAGCCCAGAGGTCTTCCTTATGACTAAACTGACACCCACTTTCTTAAAAATATCATGGGTCTAAATAGCCTTTTCAGGCTGAGAGAAGCACTTTGGTGACGTTTAACTGTAACTTGTTCCCAGTACATTCTGAGTGGCTGTTGACTGTGTGTTGTACCTAAAGGTGCCCAAATAGAAGCCCAATCCACAATACATGAGCCCAAAGGCCTTCCTTATGACTAAACTGACACCCTCTTTCTTAAAAATATCCTGGGTCTAAATAGCCTTTTCAGGCTGAGAGAAGCACTTTGGTGACATTTGAGAGTAACTTACTCCCAGTACATTCTGAGTGGTTGCTGGCTGTGTGACTTGGCTAAAACTTCCCAAATAGAAGCCCAATCCGCAATACATGAGCCCAAAGGCCTTCCGTATGACTAAACTGACACCCACTTTCTTAAAAATATCATGGGTCTAAATAGCATTTTCAGGCTGAGAGAAGCACTTTGGTGACATTTGGCTGTAACTTGTTCCCAGTACATTCTGAGTGGCTGATGACTGTGTGTTGTACCTAAAAGTGCCCAACAAGAATCCCAATGCACTCTACATGGGCCCAAATGCCTTCCTTATGACAAAACTGACACTCATTTTCTTTAAAAAATCATTGGTCAAAATAGCCTTTTCAGGCTGAGAGAAGCACTTTGGTGACATTTAACTGTAACGTGTTCCCAGTACAGTCTAAGTGGCTGCTGACTGTGTGACTTGGCTAAAAGTGGCCAAATAGAAGCCCAATCCACAATACATGAGCCCAAAGGCCTTCCTAATGACTAAACTGACACCCACTTTCTTAAAAATATCATGGGTCTAAATAGCCTTTTCAGGCTGAGAAAAGCACTTTGGTGACATTTGGCTGTAACTTGTTCCCAGTACATTCTGAGTGGCTGGTGACTGTGTGTTGTACCTAAAAGAGCCCAAGTAGAATCCCAATGCACTCTACATGGGCCCAAATACCTTCCTTATGACAAAACTGACACTCATTTTCTTTAAAAAATCATTGGTCAAAATAGCCTTTTCAGGCTGAGAGAAGCACTTTGATGACGTTTAACTGTAACGTGTTCCCAGTACAGTCTAAGTGGCTGGTGACTGTGTGACTTGGCTAAAAGTGGCCAAATAGAAGCCCAATCCACAATACATGAGCCCAAGGGCCTTCCTTATGACTAAACTGACACCCACCTTTTTAAAAGTATCATGGGTCTAAATAGCATTTTCAGGCTGAGAGAAGCACTTTGGTGACATTTGGCTGTAACTTGTTCCCAGTACATTCTGAGTGGCTGGTGACTGTGTGTTGTACCTAAAAGTGCCCAAATAGAATCCCAATGCACTATACATGGGCCCAAATGCCTTCCTTATGACAAAACTGACACTCATTTTCTTTAAAAAATCATTGGTCAAAATAGCCTTTTCAGGCTGAGAGAAGCACTTTGATGACGTTTAACTGTAACTTGTTCCCAGTACAGTCTAAGTGGCTGCTGACTGTGTGACTTGGCTAAAAGTGGCCAAATAGAAGCCCAATCCACAATACATGAGCCCAAAGGCCTTCCTTATGACTAAACTGACACCCACTTTTTTAAAAATATCATGGGTCTAAATAGCCTTTTCAGGCTGAGAGAAGCACTTTGGTGACATATGGCTGTAACTTGTTCCCAGTACATTCTGAGTGGCTGGTGACTGTGTGTTGTACCTAAAAGTGCCCAAATAGAATCCCAATACACTCTACATGGGCCCAAATGCCTTCCTTATGACAAAACTGACACTCATTTTCTTAAAAAAATCATTGGTCAAAATAGCCTTTTCAGGCTGAGAGAAGCACTTTGGTGACGTTTAACTGTAACTTGTTCCCAGTAAAGTCTAAGTGGCTGCTGACTGTGTGACTTGGTTAAAAGTGGCCAAATAGAAGCCCAATCCACAATACATGAGCCCAAAGGCCTTCCTTATGACTAAACTGACACCCACTTTCTTAAAAATATCATGGGTCTAAATAGCCTTTTCAGGCTGAGAGAAGCACTTTGGTGACATATGGCTGTAACTTGTTCCCAGTACATTCTGAGTGGCTGGTGACTGTGTGTTGTACCTAAAAGAGCCCAAATAGAATCCCAATGCACTCTACATGGGCCCAAATGCCTTCCTTATGACAAAACTGACACTCATTTTCTTAAAAAAATCATTGGTCAAAATAGCCTTTTCAGGCTGAGAGAAGCACTTTGGTGACATTTAACTGTAACGTGTTCCCAGTACAGTCTAAGTGGCTGCTGACTGTGTGACTTGGCTAAAAGTGGCCAAATAGAAGCCCAATCCACAATACATGAGCCCAAAGGCCTTCCTAATGACTAAACTGACACCCACTTTTTTAAAAATATCATGGGTCTAAATAGCCTTTTCAGGCTGAGAGAAGCACTTTGGTGACATATGGCTGTAACTTGTTCCCAGTACATTCTGAGTGGCTGGTGACTGTGTGTTGTACCTAAAAGTGCCCAAATAGAATCCCAATACACTCTACATGGGCCCAAATGCCTTCCTTATGACAAAACTGACACTCATTTTCTTAAAAAAATCATTGGTCAAAATAGCCTTTTCAGGCTGAGAGAAGCACTTTGGTGACGTTTAACTGTAACTTGTTCCCAGTACAGTCTAAGTGGCTGCTGACTGTGTGACTTGGCTAAAAGTGGCCAAATAGAAGCCCAATCCACAATACATGAGCCCAAAGGCCTTCCTTATGACTAAACTGACACCCACTTTCTTAAAAATATCATGGGTCTAAATAGCCTTTTCAGGCTGAGAAAAGCACTTTGGTGACATTTGGCTGTAACTTGTTCCCAGTACATTCTGAGTGTCTGGTGACTGTGTGTTGTACCTAAAAGAGCCCAAATAGAATCCCAATGCACTCTACATGGGCCCAAATACCTTCCTTATGACAAAACTGACACTCATTTTCTTTAAAAAATCATTGGTCAAAATAGCCTTTTCAGGCTGAGAGAAGCACTTTGATGACGTTTAACTGTAACGTGTTCCCAGTACAGTCTAAGTGGCTGGTGACTGTGTGACTTGGCTAAAAGTGGCCAAATAGAAGCCCAATCCACAATACATGAGCCCAAGGGCCTTCCTTATGACTAAACTGACACCCACCTTTTTAAAAGTATCATGGGTCTAAATAGCATTTTCAGGCTGAGAGAAGCACTTTGGTGACATTTGGCTGTAAATTGTTCCCAGTACATTCTGAGTGGCTGGTGACTGTGTGTTGTACCTAAAAGTGCCCAAATAGAATCCCGATGCACTATACATGGGCCCAAATGCCTTCCTTATGACAAAATTGACACTCATTTTCTTTAAAAAATCATTGGTCAAAATAGCCTTTTCAAGCTGAGAGAAGCACTTTGAAGACGTTTAACTGTAACTTGTTCCCAGTACAGTCTAAGTGGCTGCTGACTGTGTGACTTGGCTAAAAGTGGCCAAATAGAAGCCCAATCCACAATACATGAGCCCAGAGGTCTTCCTTATGACTAAACTGACACCCACTTTCTTAAAAATATCATGGGTCTAAATAGCCTTTTCAGGCTGAGAGAAGCACTTTGGTGACGTTTAACTGTAACTTGTTCCCAGTACATTCTGAGTGGCTGTTGACTGTGTGTTGTACCTAAAGGTGCCCAAATAGAAGCCCAATCCACAATACATGAGCCCAAAGGCCTTCCTTATGACTAAACTGACACCCTCTTTCTTAAAAATATCCTGGGTCTAAATAGCCTTTTCAGGCTGAGAGAAGCACTTTGGTGACATTTGAGAGTAACTTACTCCCAGTACATTCTGAGTGGCTGCTGGCTGTGTGACTTGGCTAAAACTTCCCAAATAGAAGCCCAATCCACAATACATGAGCCCAAAGGCCTTCCTTATGACTAAACTGAAACCCACTTTCTTAAAAATATCATGGGTCTAAATAGCATTTTCAGGCTGAGAGAAGCACTTTGGTGACATTTGGCTGTAACTTGTTCCCAGTACATTCTGAGTGGCTGATGACTGTGTGTTGTACCTAAAAGTGCCCAACAAGAATCCCAATGCACTCTACATGGGCCCAAATGCCTTCCTTATGACAAAACTGACACTCATTTTCTTTAAAAAATCATTGGTCAAAATAGCCTTTTCAGGCTGAGAGAAGCACTTTGGTGACATTTAACTGTAACGTGTTCCCAGTACAGTCTAAGTGGCTGCTGACTGTGTGACTTGGCTAAAAGTGGCCAAATAGAAGCCCAATCCACAATACATGAGCCCAAAGGCCTTCCCAATGACTAAACTGACACCCACTTTCTTAAAAATATCATGGGTCTAAATAGCCTTTTCAGGCTGAGAAAAGCACTTTGGTGACATTTGGCTGTAACTTGTTCCCAGTACATTCTGAGTGGCTGGTGACTGTGTGTTGTACCTAAAAGAGCCCAAATAG
Source organism: Gymnoscopelus microlampas (assembly GCF_963454915.1). Classification (NCBI taxonomy): domain Eukaryota; kingdom Metazoa; phylum Chordata; class Actinopteri; order Myctophiformes; family Myctophidae; genus Gymnoscopelus; species Gymnoscopelus microlampas. The sequence goes on along the minus strand of NW_028155810.1, from coordinate 680,623 downwards.
AATCCCAATGCACTCTACATGGGCCCAAATACCTTCCTTATGACAAAACTGACACTCATTTTCTTTAAAAAATCATTGGTCAAAATAGCCTTTTCAGGCTGAGAGAAGCACTTTGATGACGTTTAACGGTAACGTGTTCCCAGTACAGTCTAAGTGGCTGGTGACTGTGTGACTTGGCTAAAAGTGGCCAAATAGAAGCCCAATCCACAATACATGAGCCCAAGGGCCTTCCTTATGACTAAACTGACACCCACCTTTTTAAAAGTATCATGGGTCTAAATAGCATTTTCAGGCTGAGAGAAGCACTTTGGTGACATTTGGCTGTAACTTGTTCCCAGTACATTCTGAGTGGCTGGTGACTGTGTGTTTTACCTAAAAGTGCCCAAATAGAATCCCAATGCACTATACATGGGCCCAAATGCCTTCCTTATGACAAAACTGACACTCATTTTCTTTAAAAAATCATTGGTCAAAATAGCCTTTTCAGGCTGAGAGAAGCACTTTGATGACGTTTAACTGTAACTTGTTCCCAGTACAGTCTAAGTGGCTGCTGACTGTGTGACTTGGCTAAAAGTGGCCAAATAGAAGCCCAATCCACAATACATGAGCCCAGAGGTCTTCCTTATGACTAAACTGACACCCACTTTCTTAAAAATATCATGGGTCTAAATAGCCTTTTCAGGCTGAGAGAAGCACTTTGGTGACATATGGCTGTAACTTGTTCCCAGTACATTCTGAGTGGCTTGTGACTGTGTGTTGTACCTAAAAGAGCCCAAATAGAATCCCAATGCACTCTACATGGGCCCAAATGCCTTCCTTATGACAAAACTGACACTCATTTTCTTTAAAAAATCATTGGTCAAAATAGCCTTTTCAGGCTGAGAGAAGCACTTTGGTGACGTTTAACTGTAACTTGTTCCCAGTACATTCTGAGTGGCTGTTGACTGTGTGTTGTACCTAAAGGTGCCCAAATAGAAGCCCAATCCACAATACATGAGCCCAAAGGCCTTCCTTATGACTAAACTGACACCCTCTTTCTTAAAAATATCCTGGGTCTAAATAGCCTTTTCAGGCTGAGAGAAGCACTTTGGTGACATTTGAGAGTAACTTACTCCCAGTACATTCTGAGTGGCTGCAGGCTGTGTGACTTGGCTAAAACTTCCCAAATAGAAGCCCAATCCACAATACATGAGCCCAAAGGCCTTCCGTATGACTAAACTGACACCCACTTTCTTAAAAATATCATGGGTCTAAATAGCATTTTCAGGCTGAGAGAAGCACTTTGGTGACATTTGGCTGTAACTTGTTCCCAGTACATTCTGAGTGCCTGATGACTGTGAGTTGTACCTAAAAGTGCCCAACAATAATCCAATGCACTCTACATGGGCCCAAATGCCTTCCTTATGACAAAACTGACACTCATTTTCTTTAAAAAAATCATTGGTCAAAATAGCCTTTTCAGGCTGAGAGAAGCACTTTGGTGACGTTTAACTGTAACTTGTTCCCAGTACAGTCTAAGTGGCTGCTGACTGTGTGACTTGGCTAAAAGTGGCCAAATAGAAGCCCAATCCACAATACATGAGCCCAAAGGCCTTCCTTATGACTAAACTGACACCCACTTTCTTAAAAATATCATGGGTCTAAATAGCCTTTTCAGGCTGAGAAAAGCACTTTGGTGACATTTGGCTGTAACTTGTTCCCAGTACATTCTGAGTGGCTGGTGACTGTGTGTTGTACCTAAAAGAGCCCAAATAGAATCCCAATGCACTCTACATGGGCCCAAATACCTTCCTTATGACAAAACTGACACTCATTTTCTTTAAAAAATCATTGGTCAAAATAGCCTTTTCAGGCTGAGAGAAGCACTTTGATGACGTTTAACTGTAACGTGTTCCCAGTACAGTCTAAGTGGCTGGTGACTGTGTGACTTGGCTAAAAGTGGCCAAATAGAAGCCCAATCCACAATACATGAGCCCAAGGGCCTTCCTTATGACTAAACTGACACCCACCTTTTTAAAAGTATCATGGGTCTAAATAGCATTTTCAGGCTGAGAGAAGCACTTTGGTGACATTTGGCTGTAAATTGTTCCCAGTACATTCTGAGTGGCTGGTGACTGTGTGTTGTACCTAAAAGTGCCCAAATAGAATCCCGATGCACTATACATGGGCCCAAATGCCTTCCTTATGACAAAATTGACACTCATTTTCTTTAAAAAATCATTGGTCAAAATAGCCTTTTCAAGCTGAGAGAAGCACTTTGAAGACGTTTAACTGTAACTTGTTCCCAGTACAGTCTAAGTGGCTGCTGACTGTGTGACTTGGCTAAAAGTGGCCAAATAGAAGCCCAATCCACAATACATGAGCCCAGAGGTCTTCCTTATGACTAAACTGACACCCACTTTCTTAAAAATATCATGGGTCTAAATAGCCTTTTCAGGCTGAGAGAAGCACTTTGGTGACGTTTAACTGTAACTTGTTCCCAGTACATTCTGAGTGGCTGTTGACTGTGTGTTGTACCTAAAGGTGCCCAAATAGAAGCCCAATCCACAATACATGAGCCCAAAGGCCTTCCTTATGACTAAACTGACACCCTCTTTCTTAAAAATATCCTGGGTCTAAATAGCCTTTTCAGGCTGAGAGAAGCACTTTGGTGACATTTGAGAGTAACTTACTCCCAGTACATTCTGAGTGGCTGCTGGCTGTGTGACTTGGCTAAAACTTCCCAAATAGAAGCCCAATCCACAATACATGAGCCCAAAGGCCTTCCTTATGACTAAACTGACACCCACTTTCTTAAAAATATCATGGGTCTAAATAGCATTTTCAGGCTGAGAGAAGCACTTTGGTGACATTTGGCTGTAACTTGTTCCCAGTACATTCTGAGTGGCTGATGACTGTGTGTTGTACCTAAAAGTGCCCAACAAGAATCCCAATGCACTCTACATGGGCCCAAATGCCTTCCTTATGACAAAACTGACACTCATTTTCTTTAAAAAATCATTGGTCAAAATAGCCTTTTCAGGCTGAGAGAAGCACTTTGATGACGTTTAACTGTAACTTGTTCCCAGTACAGTCTAAGTGGCTGCTGACTGTGTGACTTGGCTAAAAGTGGCCAAATAGAAGCCCAATCCACAATACATGAGCCCAGAGGTCTTCCTTATGACTAAACTGACACCCACTTTCTTAAAAATATCATGGGTCTAAATAGCCTTTTCAGGCTGAGAGAAGCACTTTGGTGACATATGGCTGTAACTTGTTCCCAGTACATTCTGAGTGGCTTGTGACTGTGTGTTGTACCTAAAAGAGCCCAAATAGAATCCCAATGCACTCTACATGGGCCCAAATGCCTTCCTTATGACAAAACTGACACTCATTTTCTTTAAAAAATCATTGGTCAAAATAGCCTTTTCAGGCTGAGAGAAGCACTTTGGTGACGTTTAACTGTAACTTGTTCCCAGTACATTCTGAGTGGCTGTTGACTGTGTGTTGTACCTAAAGGTGCCCAAATAGAAGCCCAATCCACAATACATGAGCCCAAAGGCCTTCCTTATGACTAAACTGACACCCTCTTTCTTAAAAATATCCTGGGTCTAAATAGCCTTTTCAGGCTGAGAGAAGCACTTTGGTGACATTTGAGAGTAACTTACTCCCAGTACATTCTGAGTGGCTGCAGGCTGTGTGACTTGGCTAAAACTTCCCAAATAGAAGCCCAATCCACAATACATGAGCCCAAAGGCCTTCCGTATGACTAAACTGACACCCACTTTCTTAAAAATATCATGGGTCTAAATAGCATTTTCAGGCTGAGAGAAGCACTTTGGTGACATTTGGCTGTAACTTGTTCCCAGTACATTCTGAGTGCCTGATGACTGTGAGTTGTACCTAGAAGTGCCCAACAATAATCCAATGCACTCTACATGGGCCCAAATGCCTTCCTTATGACAAAACTGACACTCATTTTCTTTAAAAAATCATTGGTCAAAATAGCCTTTTCAGGCTGAGAGAAGCACTTTGGTGACGTTTAACTGTAACTTGTTCCCAGTACAGTCTAAGTGGCTGCTGACTGTGTGACTTGGCTAAAAGTGGCCAAATAGAAGCCCAATCCACAATACATGAGCCCAAAGGCCTTCCTTATGACTAAACTGACACCCACTTTCTTAAAAATATCATGGGTCTAAATAGCCTTTTCAGGCTGAGAAAAGCACTTTGGTGACATTTGGCTGTAACTTGTTCCCAGTACATTCTGAGTGGCTGGTGACTGTGTGTTGTACCTAAAAGAGCCCAAATAGAATCCCAATGCACTCCACATGGGCCCAAATACCTTCCTTATGACAAAACTGACACTCATTTTCTTTAAAAAATCATTGGTCAAAATAGCCTTTTCAGGCTGAGAGAAGCACTTTGATGACGTTTAACTGTAACGTGTTCCCAGTACAGTCTAAGTGGCTGGTGACTGTGTGACTTGGCTAAAAGTGGCCAAATAGAAGCCCAATCCACAATACATGAGCCCAAGGGCCTTCCTTATGACTAAACTGACACCCACCTTTTTAAAAGTATCATGGGTCTAAATAGCATTTTCAGGCTGAGAGAAGCACTTTGGTGACATTTGGCTGTAATTTGTTCCCAGTACATTCTGAGTGGCTGGTGACTGTGTGTTGTACCTAAAAGTGCCCAAATAGAATCCCGATGCACTATACATGGGCCCAAATGCCTTCCTTATGACAAAATTGACACTCATTTTCTTTAAAAAATCATTGGTCAAAATAGCCTTTTCAAGCTGAGAGAAGCACTTTGAAGACGTTTAACTGTAACTTGTTCCCAGTACAGTCTAAGTGGCTGCTGACTGTGTGACTTGGCTAAAAGTGGCCAAATAGAAGCCCAATCCACAATACATGAGCCCAGAGGTCTTCCTTATGACTAAACTGACACCCACTTTCTTAAAAATATCATGGGTCTAAATAGCCTTTTCAGGCTGAGAGAAGCACTTTGGTGACGTTTAACTGTAACTTGTTCCCAGTACATTCTGAGTGGCTGTTGACTGTGTGTTGTACCTAAAGGTGCCCAAATAGAAGCCCAATCCACAATACATGAGCCCAAAGGCCTTCCTTATGACTAAACTGACACCCTCTTTCTTAAAAATATCCTGGGTCTAAATAGCCTTTTCAGGCTGAGAGAAGCACTTTGGTGACATTTGAGAGTAACTTACTCCCAGTACATTCTGAGTGGCTGCTGGCTGTGTGACTTGGCTAAAACTTCCCAAATAGAAGCCCAATCCACAATACATGAGCCCAAAGGCCTTCCTTATGACTAAACTGACACCCACTTTCTTAAAAATATCATGGGTCTAAATAGCATTTTCAGGCTGAGAGAAGCACTTTGGTGACATTTGGCTGTAACTTGTTCCCAGTACATTCTGAGTGGCTGATGACTGTGTGTTGTACCTAAAAGTGCCCAACAAGAATCCCAATGCACTCTACATGGGCCCAAATGCCTTCCTTATGACAAAACTGACACTCATTTTCTTTAAAAAATCATTGGTCAAAATAGCCTTTTCAGGCTGAGAGAAGCACTTTGGTGACATTTAACTGTAACGTGTTCCCAGTACAGTCTAAGTGGCTGCTGACTGTGTGACTTGGCTAAAAGTGGCCAAATAGAAGCCCAATCCACAATACATGAGCCCAAAGGCCTTCCTAATGACTAAACTGACACCCACTTTCTTAAAAATATCATGGGTCTAAATAGCCTTTTCAGGCTGAGAAAAGCACTTTGGTGACATTTGGCTGTAACTTGTTCCCAGTACATTCTGAGTGGCTGGTGACTGTGTGTTTTACCTAAAAGTGCCCAAATAGAATCCCAATGCACTATACATGGGCCCAAATGCCTTCCTTATGACAAAACTGACACTCATTTTCTTTAAAAAATCATTGGTCAAAATAGCCTTTTCAGGCTGAGAGAAGCACTTTGATGACGTTTAACTGTAACTTGTTCCCAGTACAGTCTAAGTGGCTGCTGACTGTGTGACTTGGCTAAAAGTGGCCAAATAGAAGCCCAATCCACAATACATGAGCCCAGAGGTCTTCCTTATGACTAAACTGACACCCACTTTCTTAAAAATATCATGGGTCTAAATAGCCTTTTCAGGCTGAGAGAAGCACTTTGGTGACATATGGCTGTAACTTGTTCCCAGTACATTCTGAGTGGCTTGTGACTGTGTGTTGTACCTAAAAGAGCCCAAATAGAATCCCAATGCACTCTACATGGGCCCAAATGCCTTCCTTATGACAAAACTGACACTCATTTTCTTTAAAAAATCATTGGTCAAAATAGCCTTTTCAGGCTGAGAGAAGCACTTTGGTGACGTTTAACTGTAACTTGTTCCCAGTACATTCTGAGTGGCTGTTGACTGTGTGTTGTACCTAAAGGTGCCCAAATAGAAGCCCAATCCACAATACATGAGCCCAAAGGCCTTCCTTATGACTAAACTGACACCCTCTTTCTTAAAAATATCCTGGGTCTAAATAGCCTTTTCAGGCTGAGAGAAGCACTTTGGTGACATTTGAGAGTAACTTACTCCCAGTACATTCTGAGTGGCTGCAGGCTGTGTGACTTGGCTAAAACTTCCCAAATAGAAGCCCAATCCACAATACATGAGCCCAAAGGCCTTCCGTATGACTAAACTGACACCCACTTTCTTAAAAATATCATGGGTCTAAATAGCATTTTCAGGCTGAGAGAAGCACTTTGGTGACATTTGGCTGTAACTTGTTCCCAGTACATTCTGAGTGCCTGATGACTGTGAGTTGTACCTAAAAGTGCCCAACAATAATCCAATGCACTCTACATGGGCCCAAATGCCTTCCTTATGACAAAACTGACACTCATTTTCTTTAAAAAATCATTGGTCAAAATAGCCTTTTCAGGCTGAGAGAAGCACTTTGGTGACGTTTAACTGTAACTTGTTCCCAGTACAGTCTAAGTGGCTGCTGACTGTGTGACTTGGCTAAAAGTGGCCAAATAGAAGCCCAATCCACAATACATGAGCCCAAAGGCCTTCCTTATGACTAAACTGACACCCACTTTCTTAAAAATATCATGGGTCTAAATAGCCTTTTCAGGCTGAGAAAAGCACTTTGGTGACATTTGGCTGTAACTTGTTCCCAGTACATTCTGAGTGGCTGGTGACTGTGTGTTGTACCTAAAAGAGCCCAAATAGAATCCCAATGCACTCTACATGGGCCCAAATACCTTCCTTATGACAAAACTGACACTCATTTTCTTTAAAAAATCATTGGTCAAAATAGCCTTTTCAGGCTGAGAGAAGCACTTTGATGACGTTTAACTGTAACGTGTTCCCAGTACAGTCTAAGTGGCTGGTGACTGTGTGACTTGGCTAAAAGTGGCCAAATAGAAGCCCAATCCACAATACATGAGCCCAAGGGCCTTCCTTATGACTAAACTGACACCCACCTTTTTAAAAGTATCATGGGTCTAAATAGCATTTTCAGGCTGAGAGAAGCACTTTGGTGACATTTGGCTGTAAATTGTTCCCAGTACATTCTGAGTGGCTGGTGACTGTGTGTTGTACCTAAAAGTGCCCAAATAGAATCCCGATGCACTATACATGGGCCCAAATGCCTTCCTTATGACAAAATTGACACTCATTTTCTTTAAAAAATCATTGGTCAAAATAGCCTTTTCAAGCTGAGAGAAGCACTTTGAAGACGTTTAACTGTAACTTGTTCCCAGTACAGTCTAAGTGGCTGCTGACTGTGTGACTTGGCTAAAAGTGGCCAAATAGAAGCCCAATCCACAATACATGAGCCCAGAGGTCTTCCTTATGACTAAACTGACACCCACCTTCTTAAAAATATCATGGGTCTAAATAGCCTTTTCAGGCTGAGAGAAGCACTTTGGTGACGTTTAACTGTAACTTGTTCCCAGTACATTCTGAGTGGCTGTTGACTGTGTGTTGTACCTAAAGGTGCCCAAATAGAAGCCCAATCCACAATACATGAGCCCAAAGGCCTTCCTTATGACTAAACTGACACCCTCTTTCTTAAAAATATCCTGGGTCTAAATAGCCTTTTCAGGCTGAGAGAAGCACTTTGGTGACATTTGAGAGTAACTTACTCCCAGTACATTCTGAGTGGCTGCTGGCTGTGTGACTTGGCTAAAACTTCCCAAATAGAAGCCCAATCCACAATACATGAGCCCAAAGGCCTTCCTTATGACTAAACTGACACCCACTTTCTTAAAAATATCATGGGTCTAAATAGCATTTTCAGGCTGAGAGAAGCACTTTGGTGACATTTGGCTGTAACTTGTTCCCAGTACATTCTGAGTGGCTGATGACTGTGTGTTGTACCTAAAAGTGCCCAACAAGAATCCCAATGCACTCTACATGGGCCCAAATGCCTTCCTTATGACAAAACTGACACTCATTTTCTTTAAAAAATCATTGGTCAAAATAGCCTTTTCAGGCTGAGAGAAGCACTTTGATGACGTTTAACTGTAACTTGTTCCCAGTACAGTCTAAGTGGCTGCTGACTGTGTGACTTGGCTAAAAGTGGCCAAATAGAAGCCCAATCCACAATACATGAGCCCAGAGGTCTTCCTTATGACTAAACTGACACCCACTTTCTTAAAAATATCATGGGTCTAAATAGCCTTTTCAGGCTGAGAGAAGCACTTTGGTGACATATGGCTGTAACTTGTTCCCAGTACATTCTGAGTGGCTTGTGACTGTGTGTTGTACCTAAAAGAGCCCAAATAGAATCCCAATGCACTCTACATGGGCCCAAATGCCTTCCTTATGACAAAACTGACACTCATTTTCTTTAAAAAATCATTGGTCAAAATAGCCTTTTCAGGCTGAGAGAAGCACTTTGGTGACGTTTAACTGTAACTTGTTCCCAGTACATTCTGAGTGGCTGTTGACTGTGTGTTGTACCTAAAGGTGCCCAAATAGAAGCCCAATCCACAATACATGAGCCCAAAGGCCTTCCTTATGACTAAACTGACACCCTCTTTCTTAAAAATATCCTGGGTCTAAATAGCCTTTTCAGGCTGAGAGAAGCACTTTGGTGACATTTGAGAGTAACTTACTCCCAGTACATTCTGAGTGGCTGCAGGCTGTGTGACTTGGCTAAAACTTCCCAAATAGAAGCCCAATCCACAATACATGAGCCCAAAGGCCTTCCGTATGACTAAACTGACACCCACTTTCTTAAAAATATCATGGGTCTAAATAGCATTTTCAGGCTGAGAGAAGCACTTTGGTGACATTTGGCTGTAACTTGTTCCCAGTACATTCTGAGTGCCTGATGACTGTGAGTTGTACCTAGAAGTGCCCAACAATAATCCAATGCACTCTACATGGGCCCAAATGCCTTCCTTATGACAAAACTGACACTCATTTTCTTTAAAAAATCATTGGTCAAAATAGCCTTTTCAGGCTGAGAGAAGCACTTTGGTGACGTTTAACTGTAACTTGTTCCCAGTACAGTCTAAGTGGCTGCTGACTGTGTGACTTGGCTAAAAGTGGCCAAATAGAAGCCCAATCCACAATACATGAGCCCAAAGGCCTTCCTTATGACTAAACTGACACCCACTTTCTTAAAAATATCATGGGTCTAAATAGCCTTTTCAGGCTGAGAAAAGCACTTTGGTGACATTTGGCTGTAACTTGTTCCCAGTACATTCTGAGTGGCTGGTGACTGTGTGTTGTACCTAAAAGAGCCCAAATAGAATCCCAATGCACTCCACATGGGCCCAAATACCTTCCTTATGACAAAACTGACACTCATTTTCTTTAAAAAATCATTGGTCAAAATAGCCTTTTCAGGCTGAGAGAAGCACTTTGATGACGTTTAACTGTAACGTGTTCCCAGTACAGTCTAAGTGGCTGGTGACTGTGTGACTTGGCTAAAAGTGGCCAAATAGAAGCCCAATCCACAATACATGAGCCCAAGGGCCTTCCTTATGACTAAACTGACACCCACCTTTTTAAAAGTATCATGGGTCTAAATAGCATTTTCAGGCTGAGAGAAGCACTTTGGTGACATTTGGCTGTAACTTGTTCCCAGTACATTCTGAGTGGCTGGTGACTGTGTGTTGTACCTAAAAGTGCCCAAATAGAATCCCAATGCACTATACATGGGCCCAAATGCCTTCCTTATGACAAAACTGACACTCATTTTCTTTAAAAAATCATTGGTCAAAATAGCCTTTTCAGGCTGAGAGAAGCACTTTGATGACGTTTAACTGTAACTTGTTCCCAGTACAGTCTAAGTGGCTGCTGACTGTGTGACTTGGCTAAAAGTGGCCAAATAGAAGCCCAATCCACAATACATGAGCCCAAAGGCCTTCCTTATGACTAAACTGACACCCACTTTTTTAAAAATATCATGGGTCTAAATAGCCTTTTCAGGCTGAGAGAAGCACTTTGGTGACATATGGCTGTAACTTGTTCCCAGTACATTCTGAGTGGCTGGTGACTGTGTGTTGTACCTAAAAGTGCCCAAATAGAATCCCAATACACTCTACATGGGCCCAAATGCCTTCCTTATGACAAAACTGACACTCATTTTCTTAAAAAAATCATTGGTCAAAATAGCCTTTTCAGGCTGAGAGAAGCACTTTGGTGACGTTTAACTGTAACTTGTTCCCAGTACAGTCTAAGTGGCTGCTGACTGTGTGACTTGGCTAAAAGTGGCCAAATAGAAGCCCAATCCACAATACATGAGCCCAAAGGCCTTCCTTATGACTAAACTGACACCCACTTTCTTAAAAATATCATGGGTCTAAATAGCCTTTTCAGGCTGAGAAAAGCACTTTGGTGACATTTGGCTGTAACTTGTTCCCAGTACATTCTGAGTGTCTGGTGACTGTGTGTTGTACCTAAAAGAGCCCAAATAGAATCCCAATGCACTCTACATGGGCCCAAATACCTTCCTTATGACAAAACTGACACTCATTTTCTTTAAAAAATCATTGGTCAAAATAGCCTTTTCAGGCTGAGAGAAGCACTTTGATGACGTTTAACTGTAACGTGTTCCCAGTACAGTCTAAGTGGCTGGTGACTGTGTGACTTGGCTAAAAGTGGCCAAATAGAAGCCCAATCCACAATACATGAGCCCAAGGGCCTTCCTTATGACTAAACTGACACCCACCTTTTTAAAAGTATCATGGGTCTAAATAGCATTTTCAGGCTGAGAGAAGCACTTTGGTGACATTTGGCTGTAAATTGTTCCCAGTACATTCTGAGTGGCTGGTGACTGTGTGTTGTACCTAAAAGTGCCCAAATAGAATCCCGATGCACTATACATGGGCCCAAATGCCTTCCTTATGACAAAATTGACACTCATTTTCTTTAAAAAATCATTGGTCAAAATAGCCTTTTCAAGCTGAGAGAAGCACTTTGAAGACGTTTAACTGTAACTTGTTCCCAGTACAGTCTAAGTGGCTGCTGACTGTGTGACTTGGCTAAAAGTGGCCAAATAGAAGCCCAATCCACAATACATGAGCCCAGAGGTCTTCCTTATGACTAAACTGACACCCACTTTCTTAAAAATATCATGGGTCTAAATAGCCTTTTCAGGCTGAGAGAAGCACTTTGGTGACGTTTAACTGTAACTTGTTCCCAGTACATTCTGAGTGGCTGTTGACTGTGTGTTGTACCTAAAGGTGCCCAAATAGAAGCCCAATCCACAATACATGAGCCCAAAGGCCTTCCTTATGACTAAACTGACACCCTCTTTCTTAAAAATATCCTGGGTCTAAATAGCCTTTTCAGGCTGAGAGAAGCACTTTGGTGACATTTGAGAGTAACTTACTCCCAGTACATTCTGAGTGGCTGCTGGCTGTGTGACTTGGCTAAAACTTCCCAAATAGAAGCCCAATCCACAATACATGAGCCCAAAGGCCTTCCTTATGACTAAACTGACACCCACTTTCTTAAAAATATCATGGGTCTAAATAGCATTTTCAGGCTGAGAGAAGCACTTTGGTGACATTTGGCTGTAACTTGTTCCCAGTACATTCTGAGTGGCTGATGACTGTGTGTTGTACCTAAAAGTGCCCAACAAGAATCCCAATGCACTCTACATGGGCCCAAATGCCTTCCTTATGACAAAACTGACACTCATTTTCTTTAAAAAATCATTGGTCAAAATAGCCTTTTCAGGCTGAGAGAAGCACTTTGGTGACATTTAACTGTAACGTGTTCCCAGTACAGTCTAAGTGGCTGCTGACTGTGTGACTTGGCTAAAAGTGGCCAAATAGAAGCCCAATCCACAATACATGAGCCCAAAGGCCTTCCTAATGACTAAACTGACACCCACTTTCTTAAAAATATCATGGGTCTAAATAGCCTTTTCAGGCTGAGAAAAGCACTTTGGTGACATTTGGCTGTAACTTGTTCCCAGTACATTCTGAGTGGCTGGTGACTGTGTGTTGTACCTAAAAGAGCCCAAATAGAATCCCAATGCACTCTACATGGGCCCAAATACCTTCCTTATGACAAAACTGACACTCATTTTCTTTAAAAAATCATTGGTCAAAATAGCCTTTTCAGGCTGAGAGAAGCACTTTGATGACGTTTAACGGTAACGTGTTCCCAGTACAGTCTAAGTGGCTGGTGACTGTGTGACTTGGCTAAAAGTGGCCAAATAGAAGCCCAATCCACAATACATGAGCCCAAGGGCCTTCCTTATGACTAAACTGACACCCACCTTTTTAAAAGTATCATGGGTCTAAATAGCATTTTCAGGCTGAGAGAAGCACTTTGGTGACATTTGGCTGTAACTTGTTCCCAGTACATTCTGAGTGGCTGGTGACTGTGTGTTTTACCTAAAAGTGCCCAAATAGAATCCCAATGCACTATACATGGGCCCAAATGCCTTCCTTATGACAAAACTGACACTCATTTTCTTTAAAAAATCATTGGTCAAAATAGCCTTTTCAGGCTGAGAGAAGCACTTTGATGACGTTTAACTGTAACTTGTTCCCAGTACAGTCTAAGTGGCTGCTGACTGTGTGACTTGGCTAAAAGTGGCCAAATAGAAGCCCAATCCACAATACATGAGCCCAGAGGTCTTCCTTATGACTAAACTGACACCCACTTTCTTAAAAATATCATGGGTCTAAATAGCCTTTTCAGGCTGAGAGAAGCACTTTGGTGACATATGGCTGTAACTTGTTCCCAGTACATTCTGAGTGGCTTGTGACTGTGTGTTGTACCTAAAAGAGCCCAAATAGAATCCCAATGCACTCTACATGGGCCCAAATGCCTTCCTTATGACAAAACTGACACTCATTTTCTTTAAAAAATCATTGGTCAAAATAGCCTTTTCAGGCTGAGAGAAGCACTTTGGTGACGTTTAACTGTAACTTGTTCCCAGTACATTCTGAGTGGCTGTTGACTGTGTGTTGTACCTAAAGGTGCCCAAATAGAAGCCCAATCCACAATACATGAGCCCAAAGGCCTTCCTTATGACTAAACTGACACCCTCTTTCTTAAAAATATCCTGGGTCTAAATAGCCTTTTCAGGCTGAGAGAAGCACTTTGGTGACATTTGAGAGTAACTTACTCCCAGTACATTCTGAGTGGCTGCAGGCTGTGTGACTTGGCTAAAACTTCCCAAATAGAAGCCCAATCCACAATACATGAGCCCAAAGGCCTTCCGTATGACTAAACTGACACCCACTTTCTTAAAAATATCATGGGTCTAAATAGCATTTTCAGGCTGAGAGAAGCACTTTGGTGACATTTGGCTGTAACTTGTTCCCAGTACATTCTGAGTGCCTGATGACTGTGAGTTGTACCTAAAAGTGCCCAACAATAATCCAATGCACTCTACATGGGCCCAAATGCCTTCCTTATGACAAAACTGACACTCATTTTCTTTAAAAAATCATTGGTCAAAATAGCCTTTTCAGGCTGAGAGAAGCACTTTGGTGACGTTTAACTGTAACTTGTTCCCAGTACAGTCTAAGTGGCTGCTGACTGTGTGACTTGGCTAAAAGTGGCCAAATAGAAGCCCAATCCACAATACATGAGCCCAAAGGCCTTCCTTATGACTAAACTGACACCCACTTTCTTAAAAATATCATGGGTCTAAATAGCCTTTTCAGGCTGAGAGAAGCACTTTGGTGACATATGGCTGTAACTTGTTCCCAGTACATTCTGAGTGGCTGGTGACTGTGTGTTGTACCTAAAAGAGCCCAAATAGAATCCCAATGCACTCTACATGGGCCCAAATGCCTTCCTTATGACAAAACTGACACTCATTTTCTTAAAAAAATCATTGGTCAAAATAGCCTTTTCAGGCTGAGAGAAGCACTTTGGTGACATTTAACTGTAACGTGTTCCCAGTACAGTCTAAGTGGCTGCTGACTGTGTGACTTGGCTAAAAGTGGCCAAATAGAAGCCCAATCCACAATACATGAGCCCAAAGGCCTTCCTAATGACTAAACTGACACCCACTTTTTTAAAAATATCATGGGTCTAAATAGCCTTTTCAGGCTGAGAGAAGCACTTTGGTGACATATGGCTGTAACTTGTTCCCAGTACATTCTGAGTGGCTGGTGACTGTGTGTTGTACCTAAAAGTGCCCAAATAGAATCCCAATACACTCTACATGGGCCCAAATGCCTTCCTTATGACAAAACTGACACTCATTTTCTTAAAAAAATCATTGGTCAAAATAGCCTTTTCAGGCTGAGAGAAGCACTTTGGTGACGTTTAACTGTAACTTGTTCCCAGTACAGTCTAAGTGGCTGCTGACTGTGTGACTTGGCTAAAAGTGGCCAAATAGAAGCCCAATCCACAATACATGAGCCCAAAGGCCTTCCTTATGACTAAACTGACACCCACTTTCTTAAAAATATCATGGGTCTAAATAGCCTTTTCAGGCTGAGAAAAGCACTTTGGTGACATTTGGCTGTAACTTGTTCCCAGTACATTCTGAGTGTCTGGTGACTGTGTGTTGTACCTAAAAGAGCCCAAATAGAATCCCAATGCACTCTACATGGGCCCAAATACCTTCCTTATGACAAAACTGACACTCATTTTCTTTAAAAAATCATTGGTCAAAATAGCCTTTTCAGGCTGAGAGAAGCACTTTGATGACGTTTAACTGTAACGTGTTCCCAGTACAGTCTAAGTGGCTGGTGACTGTGTGACTTGGCTAAAAGTGGCCAAATAGAAGCCCAATCCACAATACATGAGCCCAAGGGCCTTCCTTATGACTAAACTGACACCCACCTTTTTAAAAGTATCATGGGTCTAAATAGCATTTTCAGGCTGAGAGAAGCACTTTGGTGACATTTGGCTGTAAATTGTTCCCAGTACATTCTGAGTGGCTGGTGACTGTGTGTTGTACCTAAAAGTGCCCAAATAGAATCCCGATGCACTATACATGGGCCCAAATGCCTTCCTTATGACAAAATTGACACTCATTTTCTTTAAAAAATCATTGGTCAAAATAGCCTTTTCAAGCTGAGAGAAGCACTTTGAAGACGTTTAACTGTAACTTGTTCCCAGTACAGTCTAAGTGGCTGCTGACTGTGTGACTTGGCTAAAAGTGGCCAAATAGAAGCCCAATCCACAATACATGAGCCCAGAGGTCTTCCTTATGACTAAACTGACACCCACTTTCTTAAAAATATCATGGGTCTAAATAGCCTTTTCAGGCTGAGAGAAGCACTTTGGTGACGTTTAACTGTAACTTGTTCCCAGTACATTCTGAGTGGCTGTTGACTGTGTGTTGTACCTAAAGGTGCCCAAATAGAAGCCCAATCCACAATACATGAGCCCAAAGGCCTTCCTTATGACTAAACTGACACCCTCTTTCTTAAAAATATCCTGGGTCTAAATAGCCTTTTCAGGCTGAGAGAAGCACTTTGGTGACATTTGAGAGTAACTTACTCCCAGTACATTCTGAGTGGCTGCTGGCTGTGTGACTTGGCTAAAACTTCCCAAATAGAAGCCCAATCCACAATACATGAGCCCAAAGGCCTTCCTTATGACTAAACTGACACCCACTTTCTTA
Organism: Gymnoscopelus microlampas; assembly: GCF_963454915.1. Lineage (NCBI taxonomy): Eukaryota > Metazoa > Chordata > Actinopteri > Myctophiformes > Myctophidae > Gymnoscopelus > Gymnoscopelus microlampas. The sequence continues at coordinate 664,571 of NW_028155810.1, read as the reverse complement.
AAAATATCATGGGTCTAAATAGCATTTTCAGGCTGAGAGAAGCACTTTGGTGACATTTGGCTGTAACTTGTTCCCAGTACATTCTGAGTGGCTGATGACTGTGTGTTGTACCTAAAAGTGCCCAACAAGAATCCCAATGCACTCTACATGGGCCCAAATGCCTTCCTTATGACAAAACTGACACTCATTTTCTTTAAAAAATCATTGGTCAAAATAGCCTTTTCAGGCTGAGAGAAGCACTTTGGTGACATTTAACTGTAACGTGTTCCCAGTACAGTCTAAGTGGCTGCTGACTGTGTGACTTGGCTAAAAGTGGCCAAATAGAAGCCCAATCCACAATATATGAGCCCAAAGGCCTTCCTAATGACTAAACTGACACCCACTTTCTTAAAAATATCATGGGTCTAAATAGCCTTTTCAGGCTGAGAAAAGCACTTTGGTGACATTTGGCTGTAACTTGTTCCCAGTACATTCTGAGTGGCTGGTGACTGTGTGTTGTACCTAAAAGAGCCCAAATAGAATCCCAATGCACTCTACATGGGCCCAAATACCTTCCTTATGACAAAACTGACACTCATTTTCTTTAAAAAATCATTGGTCAAAATAGCCTTTTCAGGCTGAGAGAAGCACTTTGATGACGTTTAACGGTAACGTGTTCCCAGTACAGTCTAAGTGGCTGGTGACTGTGTGACTTGGCTAAAAGTGGCCAAATAGAAGCCCAATCCACAATACATGAGCCCAAGGGCCTTCCTTATGACTAAACTGACACCCACCTTTTTAAAAGTATCATGGGTCTAAATAGCATTTTCAGGCTGAGAGAAGCACTTTGGTGACATTTGGCTGTAACTTGTTCCCAGTACATTCTGAGTGGCTGGTGACTGTGTGTTTTACCTAAAAGTGCCCAAATAGAATCCCAATGCACTATACATGGGCCCAAATGCCTTCCTTATGACAAAACTGACACTCATTTTCTTTAAAAAATCATTGGTCAAAATAGCCTTTTCAGGCTGAGAGAAGCACTTTGATGACGTTTAACTGTAACTTGTTCCCAGTACAGTCTAAGTGGCTGCTGACTGTGTGACTTGGCTAAAAGTGGCCAAATAGAAGCCCAATCCACAATACATGAGCCCAGAGGTCTTCCTTATGACTAAACTGACACCCACTTTCTTAAAAATATCATGGGTCTAAATAGCCTTTTCAGGCTGAGAGAAGCACTTTGGTGACATATGGCTGTAACTTGTTCCCAGTACATTCTGAGTGGCTTGTGACTGTGTGTTGTACCTAAAAGAGCCCAAATAGAATCCCAATGCACTCTACATGGGCCCAAATGCCTTCCTTATGACAAAACTGACACTCATTTTCTTTAAAAAATCATTGGTCAAAATAGCCTTTTCAGGCTGAGAGAAGCACTTTGGTGACGTTTAACTGTAACTTGTTCCCAGTACATTCTGAGTGGCTGTTGACTGTGTGTTGTACCTAAAGGTGCCCAAATAGAAGCCCAATCCACAATACATGAGCCCAAAGGCCTTCCTTATGACTAAACTGACACCCTCTTTCTTAAAAATATCCTGGGTCTAAATAGCCTTTTCAGGCTGAGAGAAGCACTTTGGTGACATTTGAGAGTAACTTACTCCCAGTACATTCTGAGTGGCTGCAGGCTGTGTGACTTGGCTAAAACTTCCCAAATAGAAGCCCAATCCACAATACATGAGCCCAAAGGCCTTCCGTATGACTAAACTGACACCCACTTTCTTAAAAATATCATGGGTCTAAATAGCATTTTCAGGCTGAGAGAAGCACTTTGGTGACATTTGGCTGTAACTTGTTCCCAGTACATTCTGAGTGCCTGATGACTGTGAGTTGTACCTAAAAGTGCCCAACAATAATCCAATGCACTCTACATGGGCCCAAATGCCTTCCTTATGACAAAACTGACACTCATTTTCTTTAAAAAATCATTGGTCAAAATAGCCTTTTCAGGCTGAGAGAAGCACTTTGGTGACGTTTAACTGTAACTTGTTCCCAGTACAGTCTAAGTGGCTGCTGACTGTGTGACTTGGCTAAAAGTGGCCAAATAGAAGCCCAATCCACAATACATGAGCCCAAAGGCCTTCCTTATGACTAAACTGACACCCACTTTCTTAAAAATATCATGGGTCTAAATAGCCTTTTCAGGCTGAGAAAAGCACTTTGGTGACATTTGGCTGTAACTTGTTCCCAGTACATTCTGAGTGGCTGGTGACTGTGTGTTGTACCTAAAAGAGCCCAAATAGAATCCCAATGCACTCTACATGGGCCCAAATACCTTCCTTATGACAAAACTGACACTCATTTTCTTTAAAAAATCATTGGTCAAAATAGCCTTTTCAGGCTGAGAGAAGCACTTTGATGACGTTTAACTGTAACGTGTTCCCAGTACAGTCTAAGTGGCTGGTGACTGTGTGACTTGGCTAAAAGTGGCCAAATAGAAGCCCAATCCACAATACATGAGCCCAAGGGCCTTCCTTATGACTAAACTGACACCCACCTTTTTAAAAGTATCATGGGTCTAAATAGCATTTTCAGGCTGAGAGAAGCACTTTGGTGACATTTGGCTGTAAATTGTTCCCAGTACATTCTGAGTGGCTGGTGACTGTGTGTTGTACCTAAAAGTGCCCAAATAGAATCCCGATGCACTATACATGGGCCCAAATGCCTTCCTTATGACAAAATTGACACTCATTTTCTTTAAAAAATCATTGGTCAAAATAGCCTTTTCAAGCTGAGAGAAGCACTTTGAAGACGTTTAACTGTAACTTGTTCCCAGTACAGTCTAAGTGGCTGCTGACTGTGTGACTTGGCTAAAAGTGGCCAAATAGAAGCCCAATCCACAATACATGAGCCCAGAGGTCTTCCTTATGACTAAACTGACACCCACTTTCTTAAAAATATCATGGGTCTAAATAGCCTTTTCAGGCTGAGAGAAGCACTTTGGTGACGTTTAACTGTAACTTGTTCCCAGTACATTCTGAGTGGCTGTTGACTGTGTGTTGTACCTAAAGGTGCCCAAATAGAAGCCCAATCCACAATACATGAGCCCAAAGGCCTTCCTTATGACTAAACTGACACCCTCTTTCTTAAAAATATCCTGGGTCTAAATAGCCTTTTCAGGCTGAGAGAAGCACTTTGGTGACATTTGAGAGTAACTTACTCCCAGTACATTCTGAGTGGCTGCTGGCTGTGTGACTTGGCTAAAACTTCCCAAATAGAAGCCCAATCCACAATACATGAGCCCAAAGGCCTTCCTTATGACTAAACTGACACCCACTTTCTTAAAAATATCATGGGTCTAAATAGCATTTTCAGGCTGAGAGAAGCACTTTGGTGACATTTGGCTGTAACTTGTTCCCAGTACATTCTGAGTGGCTGATGACTGTGTGTTGTACCTAAAAGTGCCCAACAAGAATCCCAATGCACTCTACATGGGCCCAAATGCCTTCCTTATGACAAAACTGACACTCATTTTCTTTAAAAAATCATTGGTCAAAATAGCCTTTTCAGGCTGAGAGAAGCACTTTGATGACGTTTAACTGTAACTTGTTCCCAGTACAGTCTAAGTGGCTGCTGACTGTGTGACTTGGCTAAAAGTGGCCAAATAGAAGCCCAATCCACAATACATGAGCCCAGAGGTCTTCCTTATGACTAAACTGACACCCACTTTCTTAAAAATATCATGGGTCTAAATAGCCTTTTCAGGCTGAGAGAAGCACTTTGGTGACATATGGCTGTAACTTGTTCCCAGTACATTCTGAGTGGCTTGTGACTGTGTGTTGTACCTAAAAGAGCCCAAATAGAATCCCAATGCACTCTACATGGGCCCAAATGCCTTCCTTATGACAAAACTGACACTCATTTTCTTTAAAAAATCATTGGTCAAAATAGCCTTTTCAGGCTGAGAGAAGCACTTTGGTGACGTTTAACTGTAACTTGTTCCCAGTACATTCTGAGTGGCTGTTGACTGTGTGTTGTACCTAAAGGTGCCCAAATAGAAGCCCAATCCACAATACATGAGCCCAAAGGCCTTCCTTATGACTAAACTGACACCCTCTTTCTTAAAAATATCCTGGGTCTAAATAGCCTTTTCAGGCTGAGAGAAGCACTTTGGTGACATTTGAGAGTAACTTACTCCCAGTACATTCTGAGTGGCTGCAGGCTGTGTGACTTGGCTAAAACTTCCCAAATAGAAGCCCAATCCACAATACATGAGCCCAAAGGCCTTCCGTATGACTAAACTGACACCCACTTTCTTAAAAATATCATGGGTCTAAATAGCATTTTCAGGCTGAGAGAAGCACTTTGGTGACATTTGGCTGTAACTTGTTCCCAGTACATTCTGAGTGCCTGATGACTGTGAGTTGTACCTAGAAGTGCCCAACAATAATCCAATGCACTCTACATGGGCCCAAATGCCTTCCTTATGACAAAACTGACACTCATTTTCTTTAAAAAATCATTGGTCAAAATAGCCTTTTCAGGCTGAGAGAAGCACTTTGGTGACGTTTAACTGTAACTTGTTCCCAGTACAGTCTAAGTGGCTGCTGACTGTGTGACTTGGCTAAAAGTGGCCAAATAGAAGCCCAATCCACAATACATGAGCCCAAAGGCCTTCCTTATGACTAAACTGACACCCACTTTCTTAAAAATATCATGGGTCTAAATAGCCTTTTCAGGCTGAGAAAAGCACTTTGGTGACATTTGGCTGTAACTTGTTCCCAGTACATTCTGAGTGGCTGGTGACTGTGTGTTGTACCTAAAAGAGCCCAAATAGAATCCCAATGCACTCCACATGGGCCCAAATACCTTCCTTATGACAAAACTGACACTCATTTTCTTTAAAAAATCATTGGTCAAAATAGCCTTTTCAGGCTGAGAGAAGCACTTTGATGACGTTTAACTGTAACGTGTTCCCAGTACAGTCTAAGTGGCTGGTGACTGTGTGACTTGGCTAAAAGTGGCCAAATAGAAGCCCAATCCACAATACATGAGCCCAAGGGCCTTCCTTATGACTAAACTGACACCCACCTTTTTAAAAGTATCATGGGTCTAAATAGCATTTTCAGGCTGAGAGAAGCACTTTGGTGACATTTGGCTGTAATTTGTTCCCAGTACATTCTGAGTGGCTGGTGACTGTGTGTTGTACCTAAAAGTGCCCAAATAGAATCCCGATGCACTATACATGGGCCCAAATGCCTTCCTTATGACAAAATTGACACTCATTTTCTTTAAAAAATCATTGGTCAAAATAGCCTTTTCAAGCTGAGAGAAGCACTTTGAAGACGTTTAACTGTAACTTGTTCCCAGTACAGTCTAAGTGGCTGCTGACTGTGTGACTTGGCTAAAAGTGGCCAAATAGAAGCCCAATCCACAATACATGAGCCCAGAGGTCTTCCTTATGACTAAACTGACACCCACTTTCTTAAAAATATCATGGGTCTAAATAGCCTTTTCAGGCTGAGAGAAGCACTTTGGTGACGTTTAACTGTAACTTGTTCCCAGTACATTCTGAGTGGCTGTTGACTGTGTGTTGTACCTAAAGGTGCCCAAATAGAAGCCCAATCCACAATACATGAGCCCAAAGGCCTTCCTTATGACTAAACTGACACCCTCTTTCTTAAAAATATCCTGGGTCTAAATAGCCTTTTCAGGCTGAGAGAAGCACTTTGGTGACATTTGAGAGTAACTTACTCCCAGTACATTCTGAGTGGCTGCTGGCTGTGTGACTTGGCTAAAACTTCCCAAATAGAAGCCCAATCCACAATACATGAGCCCAAAGGCCTTCCTTATGACTAAACTGACACCCACTTTCTTAAAAATATCATGGGTCTAAATAGCATTTTCAGGCTGAGAGAAGCACTTTGGTGACATTTGGCTGTAACTTGTTCCCAGTACATTCTGAGTGGCTGATGACTGTGTGTTGTACCTAAAAGTGCCCAACAAGAATCCCAATGCACTCTACATGGGCCCAAATGCCTTCCTTATGACAAAACTGACACTCATTTTCTTTAAAAAATCATTGGTCAAAATAGCCTTTTCAGGCTGAGAGAAGCACTTTGGTGACATTTAACTGTAACGTGTTCCCAGTACAGTCTAAGTGGCTGCTGACTGTGTGACTTGGCTAAAAGTGGCCAAATAGAAGCCCAATCCACAATACATGAGCCCAAAGGCCTTCCTAATGACTAAACTGACACCCACTTTCTTAAAAATATCATGGGTCTAAATAGCCTTTTCAGGCTGAGAAAAGCACTTTGGTGACATTTGGCTGTAACTTGTTCCCAGTACATTCTGAGTGGCTGGTGACTGTGTGTTGTACCTAAAAGAGCCCAAATAGAATCCCAATGCACTCTACATGGGCCCAAATACCTTCCTTATGACAAAACTGACACTCATTTTCTTTAAAAAATCATTGGTCAAAATAGCCTTTTCAGGCTGAGAGAAGCACTTTGATGACGTTTAACGGTAACGTGTTCCCAGTACAGTCTAAGTGGCTGGTGACTGTGTGACTTGGCTAAAAGTGGCCAAATAGAAGCCCAATCCACAATACATGAGCCCAAGGGCCTTCCTTATGACTAAACTGACACCCACCTTTTTAAAAGTATCATGGGTCTAAATAGCATTTTCAGGCTGAGAGAAGCACTTTGGTGACATTTGGCTGTAACTTGTTCCCAGTACATTCTGAGTGGCTGGTGACTGTGTGTTTTACCTAAAAGTGCCCAAATAGAATCCCAATGCACTATACATGGGCCCAAATGCCTTCCTTATGACAAAACTGACACTCATTTTCTTTAAAAAATCATTGGTCAAAATAGCCTTTTCAGGCTGAGAGAAGCACTTTGATGACGTTTAACTGTAACTTGTTCCCAGTACAGTCTAAGTGGCTGCTGACTGTGTGACTTGGCTAAAAGTGGCCAAATAGAAGCCCAATCCACAATACATGAGCCCAGAGGTCTTCCTTATGACTAAACTGACACCCACTTTCTTAAAAATATCATGGGTCTAAATAGCCTTTTCAGGCTGAGAGAAGCACTTTGGTGACATATGGCTGTAACTTGTTCCCAGTACATTCTGAGTGGCTTGTGACTGTGTGTTGTACCTAAAAGAGCCCAAATAGAATCCCAATGCACTCTACATGGGCCCAAATGCCTTCCTTATGACAAAACTGACACTCATTTTCTTTAAAAAATCATTGGTCAAAATAGCCTTTTCAGGCTGAGAGAAGCACTTTGGTGACGTTTAACTGTAACTTGTTCCCAGTACATTCTGAGTGGCTGTTGACTGTGTGTTGTACCTAAAGGTGCCCAAATAGAAGCCCAATCCACAATACATGAGCCCAAAGGCCTTCCTTATGACTAAACTGACACCCTCTTTCTTAAAAATATCCTGGGTCTAAATAGCCTTTTCAGGCTGAGAGAAGCACTTTGGTGACATTTGAGAGTAACTTACTCCCAGTACATTCTGAGTGGCTGCAGGCTGTGTGACTTGGCTAAAACTTCCCAAATAGAAGCCCAATCCACAATACATGAGCCCAAAGGCCTTCCGTATGACTAAACTGACACCCACTTTCTTAAAAATATCATGGGTCTAAATAGCATTTTCAGGCTGAGAGAAGCACTTTGGTGACATTTGGCTGTAACTTGTTCCCAGTACATTCTGAGTGCCTGATGACTGTGAGTTGTACCTAAAAGTGCCCAACAATAATCCAATGCACTCTACATGGGCCCAAATGCCTTCCTTATGACAAAACTGACACTCATTTTCTTTAAAAAATCATTGGTCAAAATAGCCTTTTCAGGCTGAGAGAAGCACTTTGGTGACGTTTAACTGTAACTTGTTCCCAGTACAGTCTAAGTGGCTGCTGACTGTGTGACTTGGCTAAAAGTGGCCAAATAGAAGCCCAATCCACAATACATGAGCCCAAAGGCCTTCCTTATGACTAAACTGACACCCACTTTCTTAAAAATATCATGGGTCTAAATAGCCTTTTCAGGCTGAGAAAAGCACTTTGGTGACATTTGGCTGTAACTTGTTCCCAGTACATTCTGAGTGGCTGGTGACTGTGTGTTGTACCTAAAAGAGCCCAAATAGAATCCCAATGCACTCTACATGGGCCCAAATACCTTCCTTATGACAAAACTGACACTCATTTTCTTTAAAAAATCATTGGTCAAAATAGCCTTTTCAGGCTGAGAGAAGCACTTTGATGACGTTTAACTGTAACGTGTTCCCAGTACAGTCTAAGTGGCTGGTGACTGTGTGACTTGGCTAAAAGTGGCCAAATAGAAGCCCAATCCACAATACATGAGCCCAAGGGCCTTCCTTATGACTAAACTGACACCCACCTTTTTAAAAGTATCATGGGTCTAAATAGCATTTTCAGGCTGAGAGAAGCACTTTGGTGACATTTGGCTGTAAATTGTTCCCAGTACATTCTGAGTGGCTGGTGACTGTGTGTTGTACCTAAAAGTGCCCAAATAGAATCCCGATGCACTATACATGGGCCCAAATGCCTTCCTTATGACAAAATTGACACTCATTTTCTTTAAAAAATCATTGGTCAAAATAGCCTTTTCAAGCTGAGAGAAGCACTTTGAAGACGTTTAACTGTAACTTGTTCCCAGTACAGTCTAAGTGGCTGCTGACTGTGTGACTTGGCTAAAAGTGGCCAAATAGAAGCCCAATCCACAATACATGAGCCCAGAGGTCTTCCTTATGACTAAACTGACACCCACCTTCTTAAAAATATCATGGGTCTAAATAGCCTTTTCAGGCTGAGAGAAGCACTTTGGTGACGTTTAACTGTAACTTGTTCCCAGTACATTCTGAGTGGCTGTTGACTGTGTGTTGTACCTAAAGGTGCCCAAATAGAAGCCCAATCCACAATACATGAGCCCAAAGGCCTTCCTTAAGACTAAACTGACACCCTCTTTCTTAAAAATATCCTGGGTCTAAATAGCCTTTTCAGGCTGAGAGAAGCACTTTGGTGACATTTGAGAGTAACTTACTCCCAGTACATTCTGAGTGGCTGCTGGCTGTGTGACTTGGCTAAAACTTCCCAAATAGAAGCCCAATCCACAATACATGAGCCCAAAGGCCTTCCTTATGACTAAACTGACACCCACTTTCTTAAAAATATCATGGGTCTAAATAGCATTTTCAGGCTGAGAGAAGCACTTTGGTGACATTTGGCTGTAACTTGTTCCCAGTACATTCTGAGTGGCTGATGACTGTGTGTTGTACCTAAAAGTGCCCAACAAGAATCCCAATGCACTCTACATGGGCCCAAATGCCTTCCTTATGACAAAACTGACACTCATTTTCTTTAAAAAATCATTGGTCAAAATAGCCTTTTCAGGCTGAGAGAAGCACTTTGATGACGTTTAACTGTAACTTGTTCCCAGTACAGTCTAAGTGGCTGCTGACTGTGTGACTTGGCTAAAAGTGGCCAAATAGAAGCCCAATCCACAATACATGAGCCCAGAGGTCTTCCTTATGACTAAACTGACACCCACTTTCTTAAAAATATCATGGGTCTAAATAGCCTTTTCAGGCTGAGAGAAGCACTTTGGTGACATATGGCTGTAACTTGTTCCCAGTACATTCTGAGTGGCTTGTGACTGTGTGTTGTACCTAAAAGAGCCCAAATAGAATCCCAATGCACTCTACATGGGCCCAAATGCCTTCCTTATGACAAAACTGACACTCATTTTCTTTAAAAAATCATTGGTCAAAATAGCCTTTTCAGGCTGAGAGAAGCACTTTGGTGACGTTTAACTGTAACTTGTTCCCAGTACATTCTGAGTGGCTGTTGACTGTGTGTTGTACCTAAAGGTGCCCAAATAGAAGCCCAATCCACAATACATGAGCCCAAAGGCCTTCCTTATGACTAAACTGACACCCTCTTTCTTAAAAATATCCTGGGTCTAAATAGCCTTTTCAGGCTGAGAGAAGCACTTTGGTGACATTTGAGAGTAACTTACTCCCAGTACATTCTGAGTGGCTGCAGGCTGTGTGACTTGGCTAAAACTTCCCAAATAGAAGCCCAATCCACAATACATGAGCCCAAAGGCCTTCCGTATGACTAAACTGACACCCACTTTCTTAAAAATATCATGGGTCTAAATAGCATTTTCAGGCTGAGAGAAGCACTTTGGTGACATTTGGCTGTAACTTGTTCCCAGTACATTCTGAGTGCCTGATGACTGTGAGTTGTACCTAGAAGTGCCCAACAATAATCCAATGCACTCTACATGGGCCCAAATGCCTTCCTTATGACAAAACTGACACTCATTTTCTTTAAAAAATCATTGGTCAAAATAGCCTTTTCAGGCTGAGAGAAGCACTTTGGTGACGTTTAACTGTAACTTGTTCCCAGTACAGTCTAAGTGGCTGCTGACTGTGTGACTTGGCTAAAAGTGGCCAAATAGAAGCCCAATCCACAATACATGAGCCCAAAGGCCTTCCTTATGACTAAACTGACACCCACTTTCTTAAAAATATCATGGGTCTAAATAGCCTTTTCAGGCTGAGAAAAGCACTTTGGTGACATTTGGCTGTAACTTGTTCCCAGTACATTCTGAGTGGCTGGTGACTGTGTGTTGTACCTAAAAGAGCCCAAATAGAATCCCAATGCACTCCACATGGGCCCAAATACCTTCCTTATGACAAAACTGACACTCATTTTCTTTAAAAAATCATTGGTCAAAATAGCCTTTTCAGGCTGAGAGAAGCACTTTGATGACGTTTAACTGTAACGTGTTCCCAGTACAGTCTAAGTGGCTGGTGACTGTGTGACTTGGCTAAAAGTGGCCAAATAGAAGCCCAATCCACAATACATGAGCCCAAGGGCCTTCCTTATGACTAAACTGACACCCACCTTTTTAAAAGTATCATGGGTCTAAATAGCATTTTCAGGCTGAGAGAAGCACTTTGGTGACATTTGGCTGTAAATTGTTCCCAGTACATTCTGAGTGGCTGGTGACTGTGTGTTGTACCTAAAAGTGCCCAAATAGAATCCCGATGCACTATACATGGGCCCAAATGCCTTCCTTATGACAAAATTGACACTCATTTTCTTTAAAAAATCATTGGTCAAAATAGCCTTTTCAAGCTGAGAGAAGCACTTTGAAGACGTTTAACTGTAACTTGTTCCCAGTACAGTCTAAGTGGCTGCTGACTGTGTGACTTGGCTAAAAGTGGCCAAATAGAAGCCCAATCCACAATACATGAGCCCAGAGGTCTTCCTTATGACTAAACTGACACCCACTTTCTTAAAAATATCATGGGTCTAAATAGCCTTTTCAGGCTGAGAGAAGCACTTTGGTGACGTTTAACTGTAACTTGTTCCCAGTACATTCTGAGTGGCTGTTGACTGTGTGTTGTACCTAAAGGTGCCCAAATAGAAGCCCAATCCACAATACATGAGCCCAAAGGCCTTCCTTATGACTAAACTGACACCCTCTTTCTTAAAAATATCCTGGGTCTAAATAGCCTTTTCAGGCTGAGAGAAGCACTTTGGTGACATTTGAGAGTAACTTACTCCCAGTACATTCTGAGTGGCTGCTGGCTGTGTGACTTGGCTAAAACTTCCCAAATAGAAGCCCAATCCACAATACATGAGCCCAAAGGCCTTCCTTATGACTAAACTGACACCCACTTTCTTAAAAATATCATGGGTCTAAATAGCATTTTCAGGCTGAGAGAAGCACTTTGGTGACATTTGGCTGTAACTTGTTCCCAGTACATTCTGAGTGGCTGATGACTGTGTGTTGTACCTAAAAGTGCCCAACAAGAATCCCAATGCACTCTACATGGGCCCAAATGCCTTCCTTATGACAAAACTGACACTCATTTTCTTTAAAAAATCATTGGTCAAAATAGCCTTTTCAGGCTGAGAGAAGCACTTTGGTGACATTTAACTGTAACGTGTTCCCAGTACAGTCTAAGTGGCTGCTGACTGTGTGACTTGGCTAAAAGTGGCCAAATAGAAGCCCAATCCACAATACATGAGCCCAAAGGCCTTCCTAATGACTAAACTGACACCCACTTTCTTAAAAATATCATGGGTCTAAATAGCCTTTTCAGGCTGAGAAAAGCACTTTGGTGACATTTGGCTGTAACTTGTTCCCAGTACATTCTGAGTGGCTGGTGACTGTGTGTTGTACCTAAAAGAGCCCAAATAGAATCCCAATGCACTCTACATGGGCCCAAATACCTTCCTTATGACAAAACTGACACTCATTTTCTTTAAAAAATCATTGGTCAAAATAGCCTTTTCAGGCTGAGAGAAGCACTTTGATGACGTTTAACGGTAACGTGTTCCCAGTACAGTCTAAGTGGCTGGTGACTGTGTGACTTGGCTAAAAGTGGCCAAATAGAAGCCCAATCCACAATACATGAGCCCAAGGGCCTTCCTTATGACTAAACTGACACCCACCTTTTTAAAAGTATCATGGGTCTAAATAGCATTTTCAGGCTGAGAGAAGCACTTTGGTGACATTTGGCTGTAACTTGTTCCCAGTACATTCTGAGTGGCTGGTGACTGTGTGTTGTACCTAAAAGTGCCCAAATAGAATCCCAATGCACTATACATGGGCCCAAATGCCTTCCTTATGACAAAACTGACACTCATTTTCTTTAAAAAATCATTGGTCAAAATAGCCTTTTCAGGCTGAGAGAAGCACTTTGATGACGTTTAACTGTAACTTGTTCCCAGTACAGTCTAAGTGGCTGCTGACTGTGTGACTTGGCTAAAAGTGGCCAAATAGAAGCCCAATCCACAATACATGAGCCCAGAGGTCTTCCTTATGACTAAACTGACACCCACTTTCTTAAAAATATCATGGGTCTAAATAGCCTTTTCAGGCTGAGAGAAGCACTTTGGTGACATATGGCTGTAACTTGTTCCCAGTACATTCTGAGTGGCTTGTGACTGTGTGTTGTACCTAAAAGAGCCCAAATAGAATCCCAATGCACTCTACATGGGCCCAAATGCCTTCCTTATGACAAAACTGACACTCATTTTCTATAAAAAATCATTGGTCAAAATAGCCTTTTCAGGCTGAGAGAAGCACTTTGGTGACGTTTAACTGTAACTTGTTCCCAGTACATTCTGAGTGGCTGTTGACTGTGTGTTGTACCTAAAGGTGCCCAAATAGAAGCCCAATCCACAATACATGAGCCCAAAGGCCTTCCTTATGACTAAACTGACACCCTCTTTCTTAAAAATATCCTGGGTCTAAATAGCCTTTTCAGGCTGAGAGAAGCACTTTGGTGACATTTGAGAGTAACTTACTCCCAGTACATTCTGAGTGGCTGCAGGCTGTGTGACTTGGCTAAAACTTCCCAAATAGAAGCCCAATCCACAATACATGAGCCCAAAGGCCTTCCGTATGACTAAACTGACACCCACTTTCTTAAAAATATCATGGGTCTAAATAGCATTTTCAGGCTGAGAGAAGCACTTTGGCGACATTTGGCTGTAACTTGTTCCCAGTACATTCTGAGTGCCTGATGACTGTGAGTTGTACCTAAAAGTGCCCAACAAGAATCCAATGCACTCTACATGGGCCCAAATGCCTTCCTTATGAGAAAACTGACACTCATTTTCTTTAAAAAATCATTGGTCAAAATAGCCTTTTCAGGCTGAGAGAAGCACTTTGGTGACGTTTAACTGTAACTTGTTCCCAGTACAGTCTAAGTGGCTGCTGACTGTGTGACTTGGCTAAAAGTGGCCAAATAGAAGCCCAATCCACAATACATGAGCCCAAAGGCCTTCCTTATGACTAAACTGACACCCACTTTCTTAAAAATATCATGGGTCTAAATAGCATTTTCAGGCTGAGAGAAGCACTTTGGTGACATTTGGCTGTAACTTGTTCCCAGTACATTCTGAGTGGCTGATGACTGTGTGTTGTACCTAAAAGTGCCCAACAAGAATCCCAATGCACTCTACATGGGCCCAAATGCCTTCCTTATGACAAAACTGACACTCATTTTCTTTAAAAAATCATTGGTCAAAATAGCCTTTTCAGGCTGAGAGAAGCACTTTGGTGACATTTAACTGTAACGTGTTCCCAGTACAGTCTAAGTGGCTGCTGACTGTGTGACTTGGCTAAAAGTGGCCAAATAGAAGCCCAATCCACAATACATGAGCCCAAAGGCCTTCCTAATGACTAAACTGACACCCACTTTCTTAAAAATATCATGGGTCTAAATAGCCTTTTCAGGCTGAGAAAAGCACTTTGGTGACATTTGGCTGTAACTTGTTCCCAGTACATTCTGAGTGGCTGGTGACTGTGTGTTGTACCTAAAAGAGCCCAAATAGAATCCCAATGCACTCTACATGGGCCCAAATACCTTCCTTATGACAAAACTGACACTCATTTTCTTTAAAAAATCATTGGTCAAAATAGCCTTTTCAGGCTGAGAGAAGCACTTTGATGACGTTTAACGGTAACGTGTTCCCAGTACAGTCTAAGTGGCTGGTGACTGTGTGACTTGGCTAAAAGTGGCCAAATAGAAGCCCAATCCACAATACATGAGCCCAAGGGCCTTCCTTATGACTAAACTGACACCCACCTTTTTAAAAGTATCATGGGTCTAAATAGCATTTTCAGGCTGAGAGAAGCACTTTGGTGACATTTGGCTGTAACTTGTTCCCAGTACATTCTGAGTGGCTGGTGACTGTGTGTTGTACCTAAAAGTGCCCAAATAGAATCCCAATGCACTATACATGGGCCCAAATGCCTTCCTTATGACAAAACTGACACTCATTTTCTTTAAAAAATCATTGGTCAAAATAGCCTTTTCAGGCTGAGAGAAGCACTTTGATGACGTTTAACTGTAACTTGTTCCCAGTACAGTCTAAGTGGCTGCTGACTGTGTGACTTGGCTAAAAGTGGCCAAATAGAAGCCCAATCCACAATACATGAGCCCAGAGGTCTTCCTTATGACTAAACTGACACCCACTTTCTTAAAAATATCATGGGTCTAAATAGCCTTTTCAGGCTGAGAGAAGCACTTTGGTGACATATGGCTGTAACTTGTTCCCAGTACATTCTGAGTGGCTTGTGACTGTGTGTTGTACCTAAAAGAGCCCAAATAGAATCCCAATGCACTCTACATGGGCCCAAATGCCTTCCTTATGACAAAACTGACACTCATTTTCTTTAAAAAATCATTGGTCAAAATAGCCTTTTCAGGCTGAGAGAAGCACTTTGGTGACGTTTAACTGTAACTTGTTCCCAGTACATTCTGAGTGGCTGTTGACTGTGTGTTGTACCTAAAGGTGCCCAAATAGAAGCCCAATCCACAATACATGAGCCCAAAGGCCTTCCTTATGACTAAACTGACACCCTCTTTCTTAAAAATATCCTGGGTCTAAATAGCCTTTTCAGGCTGAGAGAAGCACTTTGGTGACATTTGAGAGTAACTTACTCCCAGTACATTCTGAGTGGCTGCTGGCTGTGTGACTTGGCTAAAACTTCCCAAATAGAAGCCCAATCCACAATACATGAGCCCAAAGGCCTTCCGTATGACTAAACTGACACCCACTTTCTTAAAAATATCATGGGTCTAAATAGCATTTTCAGGCTGAGAGAAGCACTTTGGTGACATTTGGCTGTAACTTGTTCCCAGTACATTCTGAGTGGCTGATGACTGTGTGTTGTACCTAAAAGTGCCCAACAATAATCCCAATGCACTCTACATGGGCCCAAATGCCTTCCTTATGACAAAACTGACACTCATTTTCTTTAAAAAATCATTGGTCAAAATAGCCTTTTCAGGCTGAGAGAAGCACTTTGGTGACATTTAACTGTAACGTGTTCCCAGTACAGTCTAAGTGGCTGCTGACTGTGTGACTTGGCTAAAAGTGGCCAAATAGAAGCCCAATCCACAATACATGAGCCCAAAGGCCTTCCTAATGACTAAACTGACACCCACTTTTTTAAAAATATCATGGGTCTAAATAGCCTTTTCAGGCTGAGAGAAGCACTTTGATGACGTTTAACTGTAACGTGTTCCCAGTACAGTCTAAGTGGCTGGTGACTGTGTGACTTGGCTAAAAGTGGCCAAATAGAAGCCCAATCCACAATACATGAGCCCAAGGGCCTTCCTTATGACTAAACTGACACCCACCTTTTTAAAAGTATCATGGGTCTAAATAGCATTTTCAGGCTGAGAGAAGCACTTTGGTGACATTTGGCTGTAAATTGTTCCCAGTACATTCTGAGTGGCTGGTGACTGTGTGTTGTACCTAAAAGTGCCCAAATAGAATCCCGATGCACTATACATGGGCCCAAATGCCTTCCTTATGACAAAATTGACACTCATTTTCTTTAAAAAATCATTGGTCAAAATAGCCTTTTCAAGCTGAGAGAAGCACTTTGAAGACGTTTAACTGTAACTTGTTCCCAGTACAGTCTAAGTGGCTGCTGACTGTGTGACTTGGCTAAAAGTGGCCAAATAGAAGCCCAATCCACAATACATGAGCCCAGAGGTCTTCCTTATGACTAAACTGACACCCACTTTCTTAAAAATATCATGGGTCTAAATAGCCTTTTCAGGCTGAGAGAAGCACTTTGGTGACGTTTAACTGTAACTTGTTCCCAGTACATTCTGAGTGGCTGTTGACTGTGTGTTGTACCTAAAGGTGCCCAAATAGAAGCCCAATCCACAATACATGAGCCCAAAGGCCTTCCTTATGACTAAACTGACACCCTCTTTCTTAAAAATATCCTGGGTCTAAATAGCCTTTTCAGGCTGAGAGAAGCACTTTGGTGACATTTGAGAGTAACTTACTCCCAGTACATTCTAAGTGGCTGCTGGCTGTGTGACTTGGCTAAAACTTCCCAAATAGAAGCCCAATCCACAATACATGAGCCCAAAGGCCTTCCGTATGACTAAACTGACACCCACTTTCTTAAAAATATCATGGGTCTAAATAGCATTTTCAGGCTGAGAGAAGCACTTTGGTGACATTTGGCTGTAACTTGTTCCCAGTACATTCTGAGTGGCTGATGACTGTGTGTTGTACCTAAAAGTGCCCAACAAAAATCCCAATGCACTCTACATGGGCCCAAATGCCTTCCTTATGACAAAACTGACACTCATTTTCTTTAAAAAATCATTGGTCAAAATAGCCTTTCAGGCTGAGAGAAGCACTTTGGTGACATTTAACTGTAACGTGTTCCCAGTACAGTCTAAGTGGCTGCTGACTGTGTGACTTGGCTAAAAGTGGCCAAATAGAAGCCCAATCCACAATACATGAGCCCAAAGGCCTTCCTAATGAGTAAACTGACACCCACTTTTTTTAAAAATATCATGGGTCTAAATAGCCTTTTCAGGCTGAGAGAAGCACTTTGGTGACATATGGCTGTAACTTGTTCCCAGTACATTCTGAGTGGCTGGTGACTGTGTGTTGTACCTAAAAGTGCCCAATTAGAATCCCAATACACTCTACATGGGCCCAAATGCCTTCCTTATGACAAAACTGACACTCATTTTCTTTAAAAAATCATTGGTCAAAATAGCCTTTTCAGGCTGAGAGAAGCACTTTGGTGACGTTTAACTGTAACTTGTTCCCAGTACAGTCTAAGTGGCTGCTGACTGTGTGACTTGGCTAAAAGTGGCCAAATAGAAGCCCAATCCACAATACATGAGCCCAAAGGCCTTCCTTATGACTAAACTGACACCCACTTTCTTATTGTGTGTTGTACCTAAAAGAGCCCAAATAGAATCCCAATGCACTCTACATGGGCCCAAATGCCTTCCTTATGACAAAACTGACACTCATTTTCTTTAAAAAATCATTGGTCAAAATAGCCTTTTCAGGCTGAGAGAAGCACTTTGATGACGTTTAACTGTAACTTGTTCCCAGTACAGTCTAAGTGGCTGGTGACTGTGTGACTTGGCTAAAAGTGGCCAAATAGAAGCCCAATCCACAATACATGAGCCCAAAGGCCTTCCTAATGACTAAACTGACACCCACTTTCTTAAAAATATCATGGGTCTAAATAGCCTTTTCAGGCTGAGAAAAGCACTTTGGTGACATTTGGCTGTAACTTGTTCCCAGTACATTCTGAGTGGCTGGTGACTGTGTGTTGTACCTAAAAGAGCCCAAATAGAATCCCAATGCACTCTACATGGGCCCAAATACCTTCCTTATGACAAAACTGACACTCATTTTCTTTAAAAAAATCATTGGTCAAAATAGCCTTTTCAGGCTGAGAGAAGCACTTTGATGACGTTTAACTGTAACGTGTTCCCAGTACAGTCTAAGTGGCTGGTGACTGTGTGACTTGGCTAAAAGTGGCCAAATAGAAGCCCAATCCACAATACATGAGCCCAGAGGTCTTCCTTATGACTAAACTGACACCCACTTTCTTAAAAATATCATGGGTCTAAATAGCCTTTTCAGGCTGAGAGAAGCACTTTGGTGACGTTTAACTGTAACTTGTTCCCAGTACACTCTGAGTGGCTGTTGACTGTGTGTTGTACCTAAAGGTGCCCAAATAGAAGCCCAATCCACAATACATGAGCCCAAAGGCCTTCCTTATGACTAAACTGACACCCTGTTTCTTAAAAATATCCTGGGTCTGAATAGCCTTTTCAGGCTGAGAGAAGCACTTTGGTGACATTTGAGAGTAACTTACTCCCAGTACATTCTGAGTGGCTGCTGGCTGTGTGACTTGGCTAAAACTTCCCAAATAGAAGCCCAATCCACAATACATGAGCCCAAAGGCCTTCCGTATGACTAAACTGACACCCACTTTCTTAAAAATATCATGGGTCTAAATAGCATTTTCAGGCTAATAGAAGCACTTTGGTGACATTTGGCTGTAACTTGTTCCCAGTACATTCTGAGTGGCTGATGACTGTGTGTTGTACCTAAAAGTGCCCAACAAGAATCCCAATGCACTCTACATGGGCCCAAATGCCTTACTTATGACAAAACTTACACTCATTTTCTTAAAAAAAATCATTGGTCAAAATAGCCTTTTCAGGCTGAGAGAAGCACTTTGGTGACATTTAACTCATTCAGTGCCAAGCTTATTTATTCATGTTAATGGAATTTTGGTTCTGAGTGCCACAGCCAAAATTCATTGTAAAAAAAAAGTGCTTAGGAAGCGAGATACAGCCTTTTTAAGTTATAGGTTAAACAAGGAGTGGATGGAGCAGCAAATCTTCAAATCATCATATCTTGGGTTCTGAACATGTTTTTCCCAAAAAAAAAAAAAAAAAAAAAAAAAACTTTTATTTTGAATTTTTTTTTTTATTTTGAAATTTTTTTTATGACGGATTTGACGGATTGTGGCGCTCTGGGCGTCAGGCCACGTGACGGATTTGACGGATTGTGGCACTCAATGAGTTAACTGTAACGTGTTCCCAGTACAGTCTAAGTGGCTGCTGACTGTGTGACTTGGCTAAAAGTGGCCAAATAGAAGCCCAATCCACAATACATGAGCCCAAAGGCCTTCCTAATGACTAAACTGACACCCACTTTCTTAAAAATATCATGGGTCTAAATAGCCTTTTCAGGCTGAGAAAAGCACTTTGGTGACATTTGGCTGTAACTTGTTCCCAGTACATTCTGAGAGGCTGGTGACTGTGTGTTGTACCTAAAAGAGCCCAAATAGAATCCCAATGCACTCTACATGGGCCCAAATACCTTCCTTATGACAAAACTGACACTCATTTTCTTTAAAAAAATCATTGGTCAAAATAGCCTTTTCAGGCTGAGAGAAGCACTTTGATGACGTTTAACTGTAACGTGTTCCCAGTACAGTCTAAGTGGCTGGTGACTGTGTGACTTGGCTAAAAGTGGCCAAATAGAAGCCCAATCCACAATACATGAGCACAAGGGACTTCCTTATGACTAAACTGACACCCACCTTTTTAAAAGTATCATGGGTCTAAATAGCATTTTCAGGCTGAGAGAAGCACTTTGGTGACATTTGGCTGTAACTTGTTCCCAGTACATTCTGAGTGGCTGGTGACTGTGTGTTGTACCTAAAAGTGCCCAAATAGAATCCCAATGCACTATACATGGGCCCAAATGCCTTCCTTATGACAAAACTGACACTCATTTTCTTTAAAAAATCATTGGTCAAAATAGCCTTTTCAGGCTGAGAGAAGCACTTTGATGACGTTTAACTGTAACTTGTTCCCAGTACAGTCTAAGTGGCTGCTGACTGTGTGACTTGGCTAAAAGTGGCCAAATAGAAGCCCAATCCACAATACATGAGCCCAAAGGCCTTCCTTATGACTAAACTGACACCCACTTTTTTAAAAATATCATGGGTCTAAATAGCCTTTTCAGGCTGAGAGAAGCACTTTGCTGACATATGGCTGTAACTTGTTCCCAGTACATTCTGAGTGGCTGGTGACTGTGTGTTGTACCTAAAAGTGCCCAAATAGAATCCCAATACACTCTACATGGGCCCAAATGCCTTCCTTATGACAAAACTGACACTCATTTTCTTAAAAAAATCATTGGTCAAAATAGCCTTTTCAGGCTGAGAGAAGCACTTTGGTGACGTTTAACTGTAACTTGTTCCCAGTAAAGTCTAAGTGGCTGCTGACTGTGTGACTTGGTTAAAAGTGGCCAAATAGAAGCCCAATCCACAATACATGAGCCCAAAGGCCTTCCTTATGACTAAACTGACACCCACTTTCTTAAAAATATCATGGGTCTAAATAGCCTTTTCAGGCTGAGAGAAGCACTTTGGTGACATATGGCTGTAACTTGTTCCCAGTACATTCTGAGTGGCTGGTGACTGTGTGTTGTACCTAAAAGAGCCCAAATAGAATCCCAATGCACTCTACATGGGCCCAAATGCCTTCCTTATGACAAAACTGACACTCATTTTCTTAAAAAAATCATTGGTCAAAATAGCCTTTTCAGGCTGAGAGAAGCACTTTGGTGACATTTAACTGTAACGTGTTCCCAGTACAGTCTAAGTGGCTGCTGACTGTGTGACTTGGCTAAAAGTGGCCAAATAGAAGCCCAATCCACAATACATGAGCCCAAAGGCCTTCCTAATGACTAAACTGACACCCACTTTTTTAAAAATATCATGGGTCTAAATAGCCTTTTCAGGCTGAGAGAAGCACTTTGGTGACATATGGCTGTAACTTGTTCCCAGTACATTCTGAGTGGCTGGTGACTGTGTGTTGTACCTAAAAGTGCCCAAATAGAATCCCAATACACTCTACATGGGCCCAAATGCCTTCCTTATGACAAAACTGACACTCATTTTCTTAAAAAAATCATTGGTCAAAATAGCCTTTTCAGGCTGAGAGAAGCACTTTGGTGACGTTTAACTGTAACTTGTTCCCAGTAAAGTCTAAGTGGCTGCTGACTGTGTGACTTGGTTAAAAGTGGCCAAATAGAAGCCCAATCCACAATACATGAGCCCAAAGGCCTTCCTTATGACTAAACTGACACCCACTTTCTTAAAAATATCATGGGTCTAAATAGCCTTTTCAGGCTGAGAGAAGCACTTTGGTGACATATGGCTGTAACTTGTTCCCAGTACATTCTGAGTGGCTGGTGACTGTGTGTTGTACCTAAAAGAGCCCAAATAGAATCCCAATGCACTCTACATGGGCCCAAATGCCTTCCTTATGACAAAACTGACACTCATTTTCTTAAAAAAATCATTGGTCAAAATAGCCTTTTCAGGCTGAGAGAAGCACTTTGGTGACATTTGAGAGTAACTTACTCCCAGTACATTCTGAGTGGCTGCAGGCTGTGTGACTTGGCTAAAACTTCCCAAATAGAAGCCCAATCCACAATACATGAGCCCAAAGGCCTTCCGTATGACTAAACTGACACCCACTTTCTTAAAAATATCATGGGTCTAAATAGCATTTTCAGGCTGAGAGAAGCACTTTGGTGACATTTGGCTGTAACTTGTTCCCAGTACATTCTGAGTGCCTGATGACTGTGAGTTGTACCTAAAAGTGCCCAACAAGAATCCAATGCACTCTACATGGGCCCAAATGCCTTCCTTATGACAAAACTGACACTCATTTTCTTTAAAAAATCATTGGTCAAAATAGCCTTTTCAGGCTGAGAGAAGCACTTTGGTGACGTTTAACTGTAACTTGTTCCCAGTACAGTCTAAGTGGCTGCTGACTGTGTGACTTGGCTAAAAGTGGCCAAATAGGAGCCCAATCCACAATACATGAGCCCAAAGGCCTTCCTTATGACTAAACTGACACCCACTTTCTTAAAAATATCATGGGTCTAAATAGCCTTTTCAGGCTGAGAGAAGCACTTTGGTGACGTTTAACTGTAACTTGTTCCCAGTACATTCTGAGTGGCTGTTGACTGTGTGTTGTACCTAAAAGTGCCCAAATAGAATCCCAATGCACTATACATGGGCCCAAATGCCTTCCTTATGACAAAACTGACACTCATTTTCTTTAAAAAATCATTGGTCAAAATAGCCTTTTCAGGCTGAGAGAAGCACTTTGGTGACGTTTAACTGTAACTTGTTCCCAGTACAGTCTAAGTGGCTGCTGACTGTGTGACTTGGCTAAAAGTGGCCAAATAGAAGCCCAATCCACAATACATGAGCCCAAAGGCCTTCCTTATGACTAAACTGACACCCACTTTCTTAAAAATATCATGGGTCTAAATAGCCTTTTCAGGCTGAGAAAAGCACTTTGGTGACATTTGGCTGTAACTTGTTCCCAGTACATTCTGAGTGGCTGGTGACTGTGTGTTGTACCTAAAAGAGCCCAAATAGAATCCCAATGCACTCTACATGGGCCCAAATACCTTCCTTATGACAAAACTGACACTCATTTTCTTTAAAAAATCATTGGTCAAAATAGCCTTTTCAGGCTGAGAGAAGCACTTTGATGACGTTTAACTGTAACGTGTTCCCAGTACAGTCTAAGTGGCTGGTGACTGTGTGACTTGGCTAAAAGTGGCCAAATAGAAGCCCAATCCACAATACATGAGCCCAAGGGCCTTCCTTATGACTAAACTGACACCCACCTTTTTAAAAGTATCATGGGTCTAAATAGCATTTTCAGGCTGAGAGAAGCACTTTGGTGACATTTGGCTGTAAATTGTTCCCAGTACATTCTGAGTGGCTGGTGACTGTGTGTTGTACCTAAAAGTGCCCAAATAGAATCCCGATGCACTATACATGGGCCCAAATGCCTTCCTTATGACAAAATTGACACTCATTTTCTTTAAAAAATCATTGGTCAAAATAGCCTTTTCAAGCTGAGAGAAGCACTTTGAAGACGTTTAACTGTAACTTGTTCCCAGTACAGTCTAAGTGGCTGCTGACTGTGTGACTTGGCTAAAAGTGGCCAAATAGAAGCCCAATCCACAATACATGAGCCCAGAGGTCTTCCTTATGACTAAACTGACACCCACTTTCTTAAAAATATCATGGGTCTAAATAGCCTTTTCAGGCTGAGAGAAGCACTTTGGTGACGTTTAACTGTAACTTGTTCCCAGTACATTCTGAGTGGCTGTTGACTGTGTGTTGTACCTAAAGGTGCCCAAATAGAAGCCCAATCCACAATACATGAGCCCAAAGGCCTTCCTTATGACTAAACTGACACCCACTTTCTTAAAAATATCCTGGGTCTAAATAGCCTTTTCAGGCTGAGAGAAGCACTTTGGTGACATTTGAGAGTAACTTACTCCCAGTACATTCTGAGTGGCTGCTGGCTGTGTGACTTGGCTAAAACTTCCCAAATAGAATCCCAATCCACAATACATGAGCCCAAAGGCCTTCCTTATGACTAAACTGACACCCACTTTCTTAAAAATATCATGGGTCTAAATAGCATTTTCAGGCTGAGAGAAGCACTTTGGTGACATTTGGCTGTTACTTGTTCCCAGTACATTCTGAGTGGCTGATGACTGTGTGTTGTACCTAAAAGTGCCCAACAAGAATCCCAATGCACTCTACATGGGCCCAAATGCCTTCCTTATGACAAAACTGACACTCATTTTCTTTAAAAAATCATTGGTCAAAATAGCCGTTTCAGGCTGAGAGAAGCACTTTGGTGACATTTAACTGTAACGTGTTCCCAGTACAGTCTAAGTGGCTGCTGACTGTGTGACTTGGCTAAAAGTGGCCAAATAGAAGCCCAATCCACAATACATGAGCCCAAAGGCCTTCCTAATGACTAAACTGACACCCACTTTCTTAAAAATATCATGGGTCTAAATAGCCTTTTCAGGCTGAGAAAAGCACTTTGGTGACATTTGGCTGTAACTTGTTCCCAGTACATTCTGAGTGGCTGGTGACTGTGTGTTGTACCTAAAAGAGCCCAAATAGAATCCCAATGCACTCTACATGGGCCCAAATACCTTCCTTATGACAAAACTGACACTCATTTTCTTTAAAAAATCATTGGTCAAAATAGCCTTTTCAGGCTGAGAGAAGCACTTTGATGACGTTTAACTGTAACGTGTTCCCAGTACAGTCTAAGTGGCTGGTGACTGTGTGACTTGGCTAAAAGTGGCCAAATAGAAGCCCAATCCACAATACATGAGCCCAAGGGCCTTCCTTATGACTAAACTGACACCCACCTTTTTAAAAGTATCATGGGTCTAAATAGCATTTTCAGGCTGAGAGAAGCACTTTGGTGACATTTGGCTGTAACTTGTTCCCAGTACATTCTGAGTGGCTGGTGACTGTGTGTTGTACCTAAAAGTGCCCAAATAGAATCCCAATGCACTATACATGGGCCCAAATGCCTTCCTTATGACAAAACTGACACTCATTTTCTTTAAAAAATCATTGGTCAAAATAGCCTTTTCAGGCTGAGAGAAGCACTTTGATGACGTTTAACTGTAACTTGTTCCCAGTACAGTCTAAGTGGCTGCTGACTGTGTGACTTGGCTAAAAGTGGCCAAATAGAAGCCCAATCCACAATACATGAGCCCAGAGGTCTTCCTTATGACTAAACTGACACCCACTTTCTTAAAAATATCATGGGTCTAAATACCCTTTTCAGGCTGAGAGAAGCACTTTGGTGACATATGGCTGTAACTTGTTCCCAGTACATTCTGAGTGGCTTGTGACTGTGTGTTGTACCTAAAAGAGCCCAAATAGAATCCCAATGCACTCTACATGGGCCCAAATGCCTTCCTTATGACAAAACTGACACTCATTTTCTTTAAAAAATCATTGGTCAAAATAGCCTTTTCAGGCTGAGAGAAGCACTTTGGTGACGTTTAACTGTAACTTGTTCCCAGTACATTCTGAGTGGCTGTTGACTGTGTGTTGTACCTAAAGGTGCCCAAATAGAAGCCCAATCCACAATACATGAGCCCAAAGGCCTTCCTTATGACTAAACTGACACCCTCTTTCTTAAAAATATCCTGGGTCTAAATAGCCTTTTCAGGCTGAGAGAAGCACTTTGGTGACATTTGAGAGTAACTTACTCCCAGTACATTCTGAGTGGCTGCTGACTGTGTGACTTGGCTAAAAGTGGCCAAATAGAAGCCCAATCCACAATACATGAGCCCAAAGGCCTTCCTAATGACTAAACTGACACCCACTTTCTTAAAAATATCATGGGTCTAAATACCCTTTTCAGGCTGAGAAAAGCACTTTGGTGACATATGGCTGTAACTTGTTCCCAGTACATTCTGAGTGGCTTGTGACTGTGTGTTGTACCTAAAAGAGCCCAAATAGAATCCCAATGCACTCTACATGGGCCCAAATGCCTTCCTTATGACAAAACTGACACTCATTTTCTTTAAAAAATCATTGGTCAAAATAGCCTTTTCAGGCTGAGAGAAGCACTTTGGTGACGTTTAACTGTAACTTGTTCCCAGTACATTCTGAGTGGCTGTTGACTGTGTGTTGTACCTAAAGGTGCCCAAATAGAAGCCCAATCCACAATACATGAGCCCAAAGGCCTTCCTTATGACTAAACTGACACCCTCTTTCTTAAAAATATCCTGGGTCTAAATAGCCTTTTCAGGCTGAGAGAAGCACTTTGGTGACATTTGAGAGTAACTTACTCCCAGTACATTCTGAGTGGCTGCAGGCTGTGTGACTTGGCTAAAACTTCCCAAATAGAAGCCCAATCCACAATACATGAGCCCAAAGGCCTTCCGTATGACTAAACTGACACCCACTTTCTTAAAAATATCATGGGTCTAAATAGCATTTTCAGGCTGAGAGAAGCACTTTGGTGACATTTGGCTGTAACTTGTTCCCAGTACATTCTGAGTGCCTGATGACTGTGAGTTGTACCTAAAAGTGCCCAACAAGAATCCAATGCACTCTACATGGGCCCAAATGCCTTCCTTATGACAAAACTGACACTCATTTTCTTTAAAAAATCATGGGTCTAAATAGCCTTTTCAGGCTGAGAGAAGCACTTTGGTGACATTTGAGAGTAACTTACTCCCAGTACATTCTGAGTGGCTGCAGGCTGTGTGACTTGGCTAAAACTTCCCAAATAGAAGCCCAATCCACAATACATGAGCCCAAAGGCCTTCCGTATGACTAAACTGACACCCACTTTCTTAAAAATATCATGGGTCTAAATAGCATTTTCAGGCTGAGAGAAGCACTTTGGTGACATTTGGCTGTAACTTGTTCCCAGTACATTCTGAGTGCCTGATGACTGTGAGTTGTACCTAAAAGTGCCCAACAAGAATCCAATGCACTCTACATGGGCCCAAATGCCTTCCTTATGACAAAACTGACACTCATTTTCTTTAAAAAATCATTGGTCAAAATAGCCTTTTCAGGCTGAGAGAAGCACTTTGGTGACGTTTAACTGTAACTTGTTCCCAGTACAGTCTAAGTGGCTGCTGACTGTGTGACTTGGCTAAAAGTGGCCAAATAGGAGCCCAATCCACAATACATGAGCCCAAAGGCCTTCCTTATGACTAAACTGACACCCACTTTCTTAAAAATATCATGGGTCTAAATAGCCTTTTCAGGCTGAGAAAAGCACTTTGGTGACATTTGGCTGTAACTTGTTCCCAGTACATTCTGAGTGGCTGGTGACTGTGTGTTGTACCTAAAAGAGCCCAAATAGAATCCCAATGCACTCTACATGGGCCCAAATACCTTCCTTATGACAAAACTGACACTCATTTTCTTTAAAAAATCATTGGTCAAAATAGCCTTTTCAGGCTGAGAGAAGCACTTTGATGACGTTTAACTGTAACGTGTTCCCAGTACAGTCTAAGTGGCTGGTGACTGTGTGACTTGGCTAAAAGTGGCCAAATAGAAGCCCAATCCACAATACATGAGCCCAAGGGCCTTCCTTATGACTAAACTGACACCCACCTTTTTAAAAGTATCATGGGTCTAAATAGCATTTTCAGGCTGAGAGAAGCACTTTGGTGACATTTGGCTGTAAATTGTTCCCAGTACATTCTGAGTGGCTGGTGACTGTGTGTTGTACCTAAAAGTGCCCAAATAGAATCCCGATGCACTATACATGGGCCCAAATGCCTTCCTTATGACAAAATTGACACTCATTTTCTTTAAAAAATCATTGGTCAAAATAGCCTTTTCAAGCTGAGAGAAGCACTTTGAAGACGTTTAACTGTAACTTGTTCCCAGTACAGTCTAAGTGGCTGCTGACTGTGTGACTTGGCTAAAAGTGGCCAAATAGAAGCCCAATCCACAATACATGAGCCCAGAGGTCTTCCTTATGACTAAACTGACACCCACTTTCTTAAAAATATCATGGGTCTAAATAGCCTTTTCAGGCTGAGAAAAGCACTTTGGTGACATTTGGCTGTAACTTGTTCCCAGTACATTCTGAGTGGCTGGTGACTGTGTGTTGTACCTAAAAGAGCCCAAATAGAATCCCAATGCACTCTACATGGGCCCAAATACCTTCCTTATGACAAAACTGACACTCATTTTCTTTAAAAAATCATTGGTCAAAATAGCCTTTTCAGGCTGAGAGAAGCACTTTGATGACGTTTAACTGTAACGTGTTCCCAGTACAGTCTAAGTGGCTGGTGACTGTGTGACTTGGCTAAAAGTGGCCAAATAGAAGCCCAATCCACAATACATGAGCCCAGAGGTCTTCCTTATGACTAAACTGACACCCACTTTCTTAAAAATATCATGGGTCTAAATAGCCTTTTCAGGCTGAGAGAAGCACTTTGGTGACGTTTAACTGTAACTTGTTCCCAGTACATTCTGAGTGGCTGTTGACTGTGTGTTGTACCTAAAGGTGCCCAAATAGAAGCCCAATCCACAATACATGAGCCCAAAGGCCTTCCTTATGACTAAACTGACACCCTCTTTCTTAAAAATATCCTGGGTCTAAATAGCCTTTTCAGGCTGAGAGAAGCACTTTGGTGACATTTGAGAGTAACTTACTCCCAGTACATTCTGAGTGGCTGCTGGCTGTGTGACTTGGCTAAAACTTCCCAAATAGAATCCCAATCCACAATACATGAGCCCAAAGGCCTTCCTTATGACTAAACTGACACCCACTTTCTTAAAAATATCATGGGTCTAAATAGCATTTTCAGGCTGAGAGAAGCACTTTGGTGACATTTGGCTGTAACTTGTTCCCAGTACATTCTGAGTGGCTGATGACTGTGTGTTGTACCTAAAAGTGCCCAACAAGAATCCCAATGCACTCTACATGGGCCCAAATGCCTTCCTTATGACAAAACTGACACTCATTTTCTTTAAAAAATCATTGGTCAAAATAGCCGTTTCAGGCTGAGAGAAGCACTTTGGTGACATTTAACTGTAACGTGTTCCCAGTACAGTCTAAGTGGCTGCTGACTGTGTGACTTGGCTAAAAGTGGCCAAATAGAAGCCCAATCCACAATACATGAGCCCAAAGGCCTTCCTAATGACTAAACTGACACCCACTTTCTTAAAAATATCATGGGTCTAAATAGCCTTTTCAGGCTGAGAAAAGCACTTTGGTGACATTTGGCTGTAACTTGTTCCCAGTACATTCTGAGTGGCTGGTGACTGTGTGTTGTACCTAAAAGAGCCCAAATAGAATCCCAATGCACTCTACATGGGCCCAAATACCTTCCTTATGACAAAACTGACACTCATTTTCTTTAAAAAATCATTGGTCAAAATAGCCTTTTCAGGCTGAGAGAAGCACTTTGATGACGTTTAACTGTAACGTGTTCCCAGTACAGTCTAAGTGGCTGGTGACTGTGTGACTTGGCTAAAAGTGGCCAAATAGAAGCCCAATCCACAATACATGAGCCCAAGGGCCTTCCTTATGACTAAACTGACACCCACCTTTTTAAAAGTATCATGGGTCTAAATAGCATTTTCAGGCTGAGAGAAGCACTTTGGTGACATTTGGCTGTAACTTGTTCCCAGTACATTCTGAGTGGCTGGTGACTGTGTGTTGTACCTAAAAGTGCCCAAATAGAATCCCAATGCACTATACATGGGCCCAAATGCCTTCCTTATGACAAAACTGACACTCATTTTCTTTAAAAAATCATTGGTCAAAATAGCCTTTTCAGGCTGAGAGAAGCACTTTGATGACGTTTAACTGTAACTTGTTCCCAGTACAGTCTAAGTGGCTGCTGACTGTGTGACTTGGCTAAAAGTGGCCAAATAGAAGCCCAATCCACAATACATGAGCCCAGAGGTCTTCCTTATGACTAAACTGACACCCACTTTCTTAAAAATATCATGGGTCTAAATAGCCTTTTCAGGCTGAGAGAAGCACTTTGGTGACATATGGCTGTAACTTGTTCCCAGTACATTCTGAGTGGCTTGTGACTGTGTGTTGTACCTAAAAGAGCCCAAATAGAATCCCAATGCACTCTACATGGGCCCAAATGCCTTCCTTATGACAAAACTGACACTCATTTTCTTTAAAAAATCATTGGTCAAAATAGCCTTTTCAGGCTGAGAGAAGCACTTTGGTGACGTTTAACTGTAACTTGTTCCCAGTACATTCTGAGTGGCTGTTGACTGTGTGTTGTACCTAAAGGTGCCCAAATAGAAGCCCAATCCACAATACATGAGCCCAAAGGCCTTCCTTATGACTAAACTGACACCCTCTTTCTCTAAAAATATCCTGGGTCTAAATAGCCTTTTCAGGCTGAGAGAAGCACTTTGGTGACATTTGAGAGTAACTTACTCCCAGTACATTCTGAGTGGCTGCAGGCTGTGTGACTTGGCTAAAACTTCCCAAATAGAAGCCCAATCCACAATACATGAGCCCAAAGGCCTTCCGTATGACTAAACTGACACCCACTTTCTTAAAAATATCATGGGTCTAAATAGCATTTTCAGGCTGAGAGAAGCACTTTGGTGACATTTGGCTGTAACTTGTTCCCAGTACATTCTGAGTGCCTGATGACTGTGAGTTGTACCTAAAAGTGCCCAACAAGAATCCAATGCACTCTACATGGGCCCAAATGCCTTCCTTATGACAAAACTGACACTCATTTTCTTTAAAAAATCATGGGTCTAAATAGCCTTTTCAGGCTGAGAGAAGCACTTTGGTGACATTTGAGAGTAACTTACTCCCAGTACATTCTGAGTGGCTGCAGGCTGTGTGACTTGGCTAAAACTTCCCAAATAGAAGCCCAATCCACAATACATGAGCCCAAAGGCCTTCCGTATGACTAAACTGACACCCACTTTCTTAAAAATATCATGGGTCTAAATAGCATTTTCAGGCTGAGAGAAGCACTTTGGTGACATTTGGCTGTAACTTGTTCCCAGTACATTCTGAGTGCCTGATGACTGTGAGTTGTACCTAAAAGTGCCCAACAAGAATCCAATGCACTCTACATGGGCCCAAATGCCTTCCTTATGACAAAACTGACACTCATTTTCTTTAAAAAATCATTGGTCAAAATAGCCTTTTCAGGCTGAGAGAAGCACTTTGGTGACGTTTAACTGTAACTTGTTCCCAGTACAGTCTAAGTGGCTGCTGACTGTGTGACTTGGCTAAAAGTGGCCAAATAGGAGCCCAATCCACAATACATGAGCCCAAAGGCCTTCCTTATGACTAAACTGACACCCACTTTCTTAAAAATATCATGGGTCTAAATAGCCTTTTCAGGCTGAGAAAAGCACTTTGGTGACATTTGGCTGTAACTTGTTCCCAGTACATTCTGAGTGGCTGGTGACTGTGTGTTGTACCTAAAAGAGCCCAAATAGAATCCCAATGCACTCTACATGGGCCCAAATACCTTCCTTATGACAAAACTGACACTCATTTTCTTTAAAAAATCATTGGTCAAAATAGCCTTTTCAGGCTGAGAGAAGCACTTTGATGACGTTTAACTGCAACGTGTTCCCAGTACAGTCTAAGTGGCTGGTGACTGTGTGACTTGGCTAAAAGTGGCCAAATAGAAGCCCAATCCACAATACATGAGCCCAAGGGCCTTCCTTATGACTAAACTGACACCCACCTTTTTAAAAGTATCATGGGTCTAAATAGCATTTTCAGGCTGAGAGAAGCACTTTGGTGACATTTGGCTGTAAATTGTTCCCAGTACATTCTGAGTGGCTGGTGACTGTGTGTTGTACCTAAAAGTGCCCAAATAGAATCCCGATGCACTATACATGGGCCCAAATGCCTTCCTTATGACAAAATTGACACTCATTTTCTTTAAAAAATCATTGGTCAAAATAGCCTTTTCAAGCTGAGAGAAGCACTTTGAAGACGTTTAACTGTAACTTGTTCCCAGTACAGTCTAAGTGGCTGCTGACTGTGTGACTTGGCTAAAAGTGGCCAAATAGAAGCCCAATCCACAATACATGAGCCCAGAGGTCTTCCTTATGACTAAACTGACACCCACTTTCTTAAAAATATCATGGGTCTAAATAGCCTTTTCAGGCTGAGAGAAGCACTTTGGTGACGTTTAACTGTAACTTGTTCCCAGTACATTCTGAGTGGCTGTTGACTGTGTGTTGTACCTAAAGGTGCCCAAATAGAAGCCCAATCCACAATACATGAGCCCAAAGGCCTTCCTTATGACTAAACTGACACCCTCTTTCTTAAAAATATCCTGGGTCTAAATAGCCTTTTCAGGCTGAGAGAAGCACTTTGGTGACATTTGAGAGTAACTTACTCCCAGTACATTCTGAGTGGCTGCTGGCTGTGTGACTTGGCTAAAACTTCCCAAATAGAAGCCCAATCCACAATACATGAGCCCAAAGGCCTTCCGTATGACTAAACTGACACCCACTTTCTTAAAAATATCATGGGTCTAAATAGCATTTTCAGGCTGAGAGAAGCACTTTGGTGACATTTGGCTGTAACTTGTTCCCAGTACATTCTGAGTGGCTGATGACTGTGTGTTGTACCTAAAAGTGCCCAACAAGAATCCCAATGCACTCTACATGGCCCCAAATGCCTTCCTTATGACAAAACTGACACCCACTTTCTTATTGTGTGTTGTACCTAAAAGAGCCCAAATAGAATCCCAATGCACTCTACATGGGCCCAAATACCTTCCTTATGACAAAACTGACACTCATTTTCTTTAAAAAATCATTGGTCAAAATAGCCTTTTCAGGCTGAGAGAAGCACTTTGATGACGTTTAACTGTAACTTGTTCCCAGTACAGTCTAAGTGGCTGGTGACTGTGTGACTTGGCTAAAAGTGGCCAAATAGAAGCCCAATCCACAATACATGAGCCCAAGGGCCTTCCTTATGACTAAACTGACACCCACCTTTTTAAAAGTATCATGGGTCTAAATAGCATTTTCAGGCTGAGAGAAGCACTTTGGTGACATATGGCTGTAACTTGTTCCCAGTACATTCTGAGTGGCTGGTGACTGTGTGTTGTACCTAAAAGTGCCCAAATAGAATCCCAATACACTCTACATGGGCCCAAATGCCTTCCTTATGACAAAACTGACACTCATTTTCTTAAAAAAATCATTGGTCAAAATAGCCTTTTCAGGCTGAGAGAAGCACTTTGGTGACGTTTAACTGTAACTTGTTCCCAGTAAAGTCTAAGTGGCTGCTGACTGTGTGACTTGGTTAAAAGTGGCCAAATAGAAGCCCAATCCACAATACATGAGCCCAAAGGCCTTCCTTATGACTAAACTGACACCCACTTTCTTAAAAATATCATGGGTCTAAATAGCCTTTTCAGGCTGAGAGAAGCACTTTGGTGACATATGGCTGTAACTTGTTCCCAGTACATTCTGAGTGGCTGGTGACTGTGTGTTGTACCTAAAAGAGCCCAAATAGAATCCCAATGCACTCTACATGGGCCCAAATACCTTCCTTATGACAAAACTGACACTCATTTTCTTTAAAAAATCATTGGTCAAAATAGCCTTTTCAGGCTGAGAGAAGCACTTTGATGACGTTTAACTGTAACTTGTTCCCAGTACAGTCTAAGTGGCTGGTGACTGTGTGACTTGGCTAAAAGTGGCCAAATAGAAGCCCAATCCACAATACATGAGCCCAAGGGCCTTCCTTATGACTAAACTGACACCCACCTTTTTAAAAGTATCATGGGTCTAAATAGCATTTTCAGGCTGAGAGAAGCACTTTGGTGACATATGGCTGTAACTTGTTCCCAGTACATTCTGAGTGGCTGGTGACTGTGTGTTGTACCTAAAAGTGCCCAAATAGAATCCCAATACACTCTACATGGGCCCAAATGCCTTCCTTATGACAAAACTGACACTCATTTTCTTAAAAAAATCATTGGTCAAAATAGCCTTTTCAGGCTGAGAGAAAAACTTTGGTGACATTTAACTGTAACGTGTTCCCAGTACAGTCTAAGTGGCTGCTGACTGTGTGACTTGGCTAAAAGTGGCCAAATAGAAGCCCAATCCACAATACATGAGCCCAAAGGCCTTCCTAATGACTAAACTGACACCCACTTTTTTTTAAATATCATGGGTCTAAATAGCCTTTTCAGGCTGAGAGAAGCACTTTGGTGACATATGGCTGTAACTTGTTCCCAGTACATTCTGAGTGGCTGGTGACTGTGTGTTGTACCTAAAAGTGCCCAAATAGAATCCCAATACACTCTACATGGGCCCAAATGCCTTCCTTATGACAAAACTGACACTCATTTTCTTAAAAAAATCATTGGTCAAAATAGCCTTTTCAGGCTGAGAGAAGCACTTTGGTGACGTTTAACTGTAACTTGTTCCCAGTACAGTCTAAGTGGCTGCTGACTGTGTGACTTGGCTAAAAGTGGCCAAATAGAAGCCCAATCCACAATACATGAGCCCAAAGGCCTTCCTTATGACTAAACTGACACCCACTTTCTTAAAAATATCATGGGTCTAAATAGCCTTTTCAGGCTGAGAAAAGCACTTTGGTGACATTTGGCTGTAACTTGTTCCCAGTACATTCTGAGTGTCTGGTGACTGTGTGTTGTACCTAAAAGAGCCCAAATAGAATCCCAATGCACTCTACATGGGCCCAAATACCTTCCTTATGACAAAACTGACACTCATTTTCTTTAAAAAATCATTGGTCAAAATAGCCTTTTCAGGCTGAGAGAAGCACTTTGATGACGTTTAACTGTAACGTGTTCCCAGTACAGTCTAAGTGGCTGGTGACTGTGTGACTTGGCTAAAAGTGGCCAAATAGAAGCCCAATCCACAATACATGAGCCCAAGGGCCTTCCTTATGACTAAACTGACACCCACCTTTTTAAAAGTATCATGGGTCTAAATAGCATTTTCAGGCTGAGAGAAGCACTTTGGTGACATTTGGCTGTAAATTGTTCCCAGTACATTCTGAGTGGCTGGTGACTGTGTGTTGTACCTAAAAGTGCCCAAATAGAATCCCGATGCACTATACATGGGCCCAAATGCCTTCCTTATGACAAAATTGACACTCATTTTCTTTAAAAAATCATTGGTCAAAATAGCCTTTTCAAGCTGAGAGAAGCACTTTGAAGATGTTTAACTGTAACTTGTTCCCAGTACAGTCTAAGTGGCTGCTGACTGTGTGACTTGGCTAAAAGTGGCCAAATAGAAGCCCAATCCACAATACATGAGCCCAGAGGTCTTCCTTATGACTAAACTGACACCCACTTTCTTAAAAATATCATGGGTCTAAATAGCCTTTTCAGGCTGAGAGAAGCACTTTGGTGACGTTTAACTGTAACTTGTTCCCAGTACATTCTGAGTGGCTGTTGACTGTGTGTTGTACCTAAAGGTGCCCAAATAGAAGCCCAATCCACAATACATGAGCCCAAAGGCCTTCCTTATGACTAAACTGACACCCTCTTTCTTAAAAATATCCTGGGTCTAAATAGCCTTTTCAGGCTGAGAGAAGCACTTTGGTGACATTTGAGAGTAACTTACTCCCAGTACATTCTGAGTGGCTGCTGGCTGTGTGACTTGGCTAAAACTTCCCAAATAGAAGCCCAATCCACAATACATGAGCCCAAAGGCCTTCCTTATGACTAAACTGACACCCACTTTCTTAAAAATATCATGGGTCTAAATAGCCTTTTCAGGCTGAGAAAAGCACTTTGGTGACATTTGGCTGTAACTTGTTCCCAGTACATTCTGAGTGGCTGATGACTGTGTGTTGTACCTAAAAGTGCCCAACAAGAATCCCAATGCACTATACATGGGCCCAAATGCCTTCCTTATGACAAAACTGACACTCATTTTCTTTAAAAAATCATTGGTCAAAATAGCCTTTTCAGGCTTTGAGAAGCAC
The DNA here is from genome assembly GCF_963454915.1 of Gymnoscopelus microlampas. NCBI lineage: Eukaryota > Metazoa > Chordata > Actinopteri > Myctophiformes > Myctophidae > Gymnoscopelus > Gymnoscopelus microlampas. The sequence continues at coordinate 628,898 of NW_028155810.1, read as the reverse complement.
TTTGGTGACATTTAACTGTAACGTGTTCCCAGTACAGTCTAAGTGGCTGCTGACTGTGTGACTTGGCTAAAAGTGGCCAAATAGAAGCCCAATCCACAATACATGAGCCCAAAGGCCTTCCTAATGACTAAACTGACACCCACTTTCTTAAAAATATCATGGGTCTAAATAGCCTTTTCAGGCTGAGAAAAGCACTTTGGTGACATTTGGCTGTAACTTGTTCCCAGTACATTCTGAGTGGCTGGTGACTGTGTGTTGTACCTAAAAGAGCCCAAATAGAATCCCAATGCACTCTACATGGGCCCAAATACCTTCCTTATGACAAAACTGACACTCATTTTCTTTAAAAAATCATTGGTCAAAATAGCCTTTTCAGGCTGAGAGAAGCACTTTGATGACGTTTAACTGTAACGTGTTCCCAGTACAGTCTAAGTGGCTGGTGACTGTGTGACTTGGCTAAAAGTGGCCAAATAGAAGCCCAATCCACAATACATGAGCCCAAGGGCCTTCCTTATGACTAAACTGACACCCACCTTTTTAAAAGTATCATGGGTCTAAATAGCATTTTCAGGCTGAGAGAAGCACTTTGGTGACATTTGGCTGTAACTTGTTCCCAGTACATTCTGAGTGGCTGGTGACTGTGTGTTGTACCTAAAAGTGCCCAAATAGAATCCCAATGCACTATACATGGGCCCAAATGCCTTCCTTATGACAAAACTGACACTCATTTTCTTTAAAAAATCATTGGTCAAAATAGCCTTTTCAGGCTGAGAGAAGCACTTTGGTGACGTTTAACTGTAACTTGTTCCCAGTACAGTCTAAGTGGCTGCTGACTGTGTGACTTGGCTAAAAGTGGCCAAATAGAAGCCCAATCCACAATACATGAGCCCAAAGGCCTTCCTTATGACTAAACTGACACCCACTTTCTTAAAAATATCATGGGTCTAAATAGCCTTTTCAGGCTGAGAAAAGCACTTTGGTGACATTTGGCTGTAACTTGTTCCCAGTACATTCTGAGTGGCTGGTGACTGTGTGTTGTACCTAAAAGTGCCCAAATAGAATCCCGATGCACTATACATGGGCCCAAATGCCTTCCTTATGACAAAATTGACACTCATTTTCTTTAAAAAATCATTGGTCAAAATAGCCTTTTCAAGCTGAGAGAAGCACTTTGAAGACGTTTAACTGTAACTTGTTCCCAGTACAGTCTAAGTGGCTGCTGACTGTGTGACTTGGCTAAAAGTGGCCAAATAGAAGCCCAATCCACAATACATGAGCCCAGAGGTCTTCCTTATGACTAAACTGACACCCACTTTCTTAAAAATATCATGGGTCTAAATAGCCTTTTCAGGCTGAGAGAAGCACTTTGGTGACGTTTAACTGTAACTTGTTCCCAGTACATTCTGAGTGGCTGTTGACTGTGTGTTGTACCTAAAGGTGCCCAAATAGAAGCCCAATCCACAATACATGAGCCCAGAGGTCTTCCTTATGACTAAACTGACACCCACTTTCTTAAAAATATCATGGGTCTAAATAGCCTTTTCAGGCTGAGAGAAGCACTTTGGTGACATTTGAGAGTAACTTACTCCCAGTACATTCTGAGTGGCTGCTGGCTGTGTGACTTGGCTAAAACTTCCCAAATAGAATCCCAATCCACAATACATGAGCCCAAAGGCCTTCCTAATGACTAAACTGACACCCACTTTCTTAAAAATATCATGGGTCTAAATAGCCTTTTCAGGCTGAGAAAAGCACTTTGGTGACATTTGGCTGTAACTTGTTCCCAGTACATTCTGAGTGGCTGGTGACTGTGTGTTGTACCTAAAAGAGCCCAAATAGAATCCCAATGCACTCTACATGGGCCCAAATACCTTCCTTATGACAAAACTGACACTCATTTTCTTTAAAAAATCATTGGTCAAAATAGCCTTTTCAGGCTGAGAGAAGCACTTTGATGACGTTTAACTGTAACGTGTTCCCAGTACAGTCTAAGTGGCTGGTGACTGTGTGACTTGGCTAAAAGTGGCCAAATAGAAGCCCAATCCACAATACATGAGCCCAAGGGCCTTCCTTATGACTAAACTGACACCCACCTTTTTAAAAGTATCATGGGTCTAAATAGCATTTTCAGGCTGAGAGAAGCACTTTGGTGACATTTGGCTGTAACTTGTTCCCAGTACATTCTGAGTGGCTGGTGACTGTGTGTTGTACCTAAAAGTGCCCAAATAGAATCCCAATGCACTATACATGGGCCCAAATGCCTTCCTTATGACAAAACTGACACTCATTTTCTTTAAAAAATCATTGGTCAAAATAGCCTTTTCAGGCTGAGAGAAGCACTTTGATGACGTTTAACTGTAACTTGTTCCCAGTACAGTCTAAGTGGCTGCTGACTGTGTGACTTGGCTAAAAGTGGCCAAATAGAAGCCCAATCCACAATACATGAGCCCAGAGGTCTTCCTTATGACTAAACTGACACCCACTTTCTTAAAAATATCATGGGTCTAAATAGCCTTTTCAGGCTGAGAGAAGCACTTTGGTGACATATGGCTGTAACTTGTTCCCAGTACATTCTGAGTGGCTTGTGACTGTGTGTTGTACCTAAAAGAGCCCAAAAAGAATCCCAATGCACTCTACATGGGCCCAAATGCCTTCCTTATGACAAAACTGACACTCATTTTCTTTAAAAAATCATTGGTCAAAATAGCCTTTTCAGGCTGAGAGAAGCACTTTGGTGACGTTTAACTGTAACTTGTTCCCAGTACATTCTGAGTGGCTGTTGACTGTGTGTCGTACCTAAAGGTGCCCAAATAGAAGCCCAATCCACAATACATGAGCCCAAAGGCCTTCCTTATGACTAAACTGACACCCTCTTTCTTAAAAATATCCTGGGTCTAAATAGCCTTTTCAGGCTGAGAGAAGCACTTTGGTGACATTTGAGAGTAACTTACTCCCAGTACATTCTGAGTGGCTGCAGGCTGTGTGACTTGGCTAAAACTTCCCAAATAGAAGCCCAATCCACAATACATGAGCCCAAAGGCCTTCCGTATGACTAAACTGACACCCACTTTCTTAAAAATATCATGGGTCTAAATAGCATTTTCAGGCTGAGAGAAGCACTTTGGTGACATTTGGCTGTAACTTGTTCCCAGTACATTCTGAGTGCCTGATGACTGTGAGTTGTACCTAAAAGTGCCCAACAAGAATCCAATGCACTCTACATGGGCCCAAATGCCTTCCTTATGACAAAACTGACACTCATTTTCTTTAAAAAATCATGGGTCTAAATAGCCTTTTCAGGCTGAGAGAAGCACTTTGGTGACATTTGAGAGTAACTTACTCCCAGTACATTCTGAGTGGCTGCAGGCTGTGTGACTTGGCTAAAACTTCCCAAATAGAAGCCCAATCCACAATACATGAGCCCAAAGGCCTTCCGTATGACTAAACTGACACCCACTTTCTTAAAAATATCATGGGTCTAAATAGCATTTTCAGGCTGAGAGAAGCACTTTGGTGACATTTGGCTGTAACTTGTTCCCAGTACATTCTGAGTGCCTGATGACTGTGAGTTGTACCTAAAAGTGCCCAACAAGAATCCAATGCACTCTACATGGGCCCAAATGCCTTCCTTATGACAAAACTGACACTCATTTTCTTTAAAAAATCATTGGTCAAAATAGCCTTTTCAGGCTGAGAGAAGCACTTTGGTGACGTTTAACTGTAACTTGTTCCCAGTACAGTCTAAGTGGCTGCTGACTGTGTGACTTGGCTAAAAGTGGCCAAATAGGAGCCCAATCCACAATACATGAGCCCAAAGGCCTTCCTTATGACTAAACTGACACCCACTTTCTTAAAAATATCATGGGTCTAAATAGCCTTTTCAGGCTGAGAAAAGCACTTTGGTGACATTTGGCTGTAACTTGTTCCCAGTACATTCTGAGTGGCTGGTGACTGTGTGTTGTACCTAAAAGAGCCCAAATAGAATCCCAATGCACTCTACATGGGCCCAAATACCTTCCTTATGACAAAACTGACACTCATTTTCTTTAAAAAATCATTGGTCAAAATAGCCTTTTCAGGCTGAGAGAAGCACTTTGATGACGTTTAACTGTAACGTGTTCCCAGTACAGTCTAAGTGGCTGGTGACTGTGTGACTTGGCTAAAAGTGGCCAAATAGAAGCCCAATCCACAATACATGAGCCCAAGGGCCTTCCTTATGACTAAACTGACACCCACCTTTTTAAAAGTATCATGGGTCTAAATAGCATTTTCAGGCTGAGAGAAGCACTTTGGTGACATTTGGCTGTAAATTGTTCCCAGTACATTCTGAGTGGCTGGTGACTGTGTGTTGTACCTAAAAGTGCCCAAATAGAATCCCGATGCACTATACATGGGCCCAAATGCCTTCCTTATGACAAAATTGACACTCATTTTCTTTAAAAAATCATTGGTCAAAATAGCCTTTTCAAGCTGAGAGAAGCACTTTGAAGACGTTTAACTGTAACTTGTTCCCAGTACAGTCTAAGTGGCTGCTGACTGTGTGACTTGGCTAAAAGTGGCCAAATAGAAGCCCAATCCACAATACATGAGCCCAGAGGTCTTCCTTATGACTAAACTGACACCCACTTTCTTAAAAATATCATGGGTCTAAATAGCCTTTTCAGGCTGAGAGAAGCACTTTGGTGACGTTTAACTGTAACTTGTTCCCAGTACATTCTGAGTGGCTGTTGACTGTGTGTTGTACCTAAAGGTGCCCAAATAGAAGCCCAATCCACAATACATGAGCCCAAAGGCCTTCCTTATGACTAAACTGACACCCTCTTTCTTAAAAATATCCTGGGTCTAAATAGCCTTTTCAGGCTGAGAGAAGCACTTTGGTGACATTTGAGAGTAACTTACTCCCAGTACATTCTGAGTGGCTGCTGGCTGTGTGACTTGGCTAAAACTTCCCAAATAGAAGCCCAATCTACAATACATGAGCCCAAAGGCCTTCCGTATGACTAAACTGACACCCACTTTCTTAAAAATATCATGGGTCTAAATAGCATTTTCAGGCTGAGAGAAGCACTTTGGTGACATTTGGCTGTAACTTGTTCCCAGTACATTCTGAGTGGCTGATGACTGTGTGTTGTACCTAAAAGTGCCCAACAAGAATCCCAATGCACTCTACATGGGCCCAAATGCCTTCCTTATGACAAAACTGACACCCACTTTCTTATTGTGTGTTGTACCTAAAAGAGCCCAAATAGAATCCCAATGCACTCTACATGGGCCCAAATACCTTCCTTATGACAAAACTGACACTCATTTTCTTTAAAAAATCATTGGTCAAAATAGCCTTTTCAAGCTGAGAGAAGCACTTTGATGACGTTTAACTGTAACTTGTTCCCAGTACAGTCTAAGTGGCTGGTGACTGTGTGACTTGGCTAAAAGTGGCCAAATAGAAGCCCAATCCACAATACATGAGCCCAAGGGCCTTCCTTATGACTAAACTGACACCCACCTTTTTAAAAGTATCATGGGTCTAAATAGCATTTTCAGGCTGAGAGAAGCACTTTGGTGACATTTGGCTGTAACTTGTTCCCAGTACATTCTGAGTGGCTGGTGACTGTGTGTTGTACCTAAAAGTGCCCAAATAGAATCCCAATGCACTATACATGGGCCCAAATGCCTTCATTATGACAAAACTGACACTCATTTTCTTTAAAAAATCATTGGTCAAAATAGCCTTTTCAGGCTGAGAGAAGCACTTTGATGACGTTTAACTGTAACTTGTTCCCAGTACAGTCTAAGTGGCTGCTGACTGTGTGACTTGGCTAAAAGTGGCCAAATAGAAGCCCAATCCACAATACATGAGCCCAGAGGTCTTCCTTATGACTAAACTGACACCCACTTTCTTAAAAATATCATGGGTCTAAATAGCCTTTTCAGGCTGAGAGAAGCACTTTGGTGACGTTTAACTGTAACTTGTTCCCAGTACATTCTGAGTGGCTGTTGACTGTGTGTTGTACCTAAAGGTGCCCAAATAGAAGCCCAATCCACAATACATGAGCCCAAAGGCCTTCCTTATGACTAAACTGACACCCTGTTTCTTAAAAATATCCTGGGTCTGAATAGCCTTTTCAGGCTGAGAGAAGCACTTTGGTGACATTTGAGAGTAACTTACTCCCAGTACATTCTGAGTGGCTGCTGGCTGTGTGACTTGGCTAAAACTTCCCAAATAGAAGCCCAATCCACAATACATGAGCCCAAAGGCCTTCCGTATGACTAAACTGACACCCACTTTCTTAAAAATATCATGGGTCTAAATAGCATTTTCAGGCTAATAGAAGCACTTTGGTGACATTTGGCTGTAACTTGTTCCCAGTACATTCTGAGTGGCTGATGACTGTGTGTTGTACCTAAAAGTGCCCAACAAGAATCCCAATGCACTCTACATGGGCCCAAATGCCTTACTTATGACAAAACTTACACTCATTTTCTTAAAAAAAATCATTGGTCAAAATAGCCTTTTCAGGCTGAGAGAAGCACTTTGGTGACATTTAACTGTAACGTGTTCCCAGTACAGTCTAAGTGGCTGCTGACTGTGTGACTTGGCTAAAAGTGGCCAAATAGAAGCCCAATCCACAATACATGAGCCCAAAGGCCTTCCTAATGACTAAACTGACACCCACTTTCTTAAAAATATCATGGGTCTAAATAGCCTTTTCAGGCTGAGAAAAGCACTTTGGTGACATTTGGCTGTAACTTGTTCCCAGTACATTCTGAGTGGCTGGTGACTGTGTGTTGTACCTAAAAGAGCCCAAATAGAATCCCAATGCACTCTACATGGGCCCAAATACCTTCCTTATGACAAAACTGACACTCATTTTCTTTAAAAAATCATTGGTCAAAATAGCCTTTTCAGGCTGAGAGAAGCACTTTGATGACGTTTAACTGTAACGTGTTCCCAGTACAGTCTAAGTGGCTGGTGACTGTGTGACTTGGCTAAAAGTGGCCAAATAGAAGCCCAATCCACAATACATGAGCCCAAGGGCCTTCCTTATGACTAAACTGACACCCACCCTTTTAAAAGTATCATGGGTCTAAATAGCATTTTCAGGCTGAGAGAAGCACTTTGGTGACATTTGGCTGTAACTTGTTCCCAGTACATTCTGAGTGGCTGGTGACTGTGTGTTGTACCTAAAAGTGCCCAAATAGAATCCCAATGCACTATACATGGGCCCAAATGCCTTCCTTATGACAAAACTGACACTCATTTTCTTTAAAAAATCATTGGTCAAAATAGCCTTTTCAGGCTGAGAGAAGCACTTTGATGACGTTTAACTGTAACTTGTTCCCAGTACAGTCTAAGTGGCTGCTGACTGTGTGACTTGGCTAAAAGTGGCCAAATAGAAGCCCAATCCACAATACATGAGCCCAAAGGCCTTCCTTATGACTAAACTGACACCCACTTTTTTAAAAATATCATGGGTCTAAATAGCCTTTTCAGGCTGAGAGAAGCACTTTGGTGACATATGGCTGTAACTTGTTCCCAGTACATTCTGAGTGGCTGGTGACTGTGTGTTGTACCTAAAAGTGCCCAAATAGAATCCCAATACACTCTACATGGGCCCAAATGCCTTCCTTATGACAAAACTGACACTCATTTTCTTAAAAAAATCATTGGTCAAAATAGCCTTTTCAGGCTGAGAGAAGCACTTTGGTGACGTTTAACTGTAACTTGTTCCCAGTAAAGTCTAAGTGGCTGCTGACTGTGTGACTTGGTTAAAAGTGGCCAAATAGAAGCCCAATCCACAATACATGAGCCCAAAGGCCTTCCTAATGACTAAACTGACACCCACTTTCTTAAAAATATCATGGGTCTAAATAGCCTTTTCAGGCTGAGAGAAGCACTTTGGTGACATTTGGCTGTAACTTGTTCCCAGTACATTCTGAGTGGCTGGTGACTGTGTGTTGTACCTAAAAGAGCCCAAATAGAATCCCAATGCACTCTACATGGGCCCAAATGCCTTCCTTATGACAAAACTGACACTCATTTTCTTTAAAAAATCATTGGTCAAAATAGCCTTTTCAGGCTGAGAGAAGCACTTTGGTGACATTTAACTGTAACGTGTTCCCAGTACAGTCTAAGTGGCTGCTGACTGTGTGACTTGGCTAAAAGTGGCCAAATAGAAGCCCAATCCACAATACATGAGCCCAAAGGCCTTCCTAATGACTAAACTGACACCCACTTTTTTAAAAATATCATGGGTCTAAATAGCCTTTTCAGGCTGAGAGAAGCACTTTGGTGACATATGGCTGTAACTTGTTCCCAGTACATTCTGAGTGGCTGGTGACTGTGTGTTGTACCTAAAAGTGCCCAAATAGAATCCCAATACACTCTACATGGGCCCAAATGCCTTCCTTATGACAAAACTGACACTCATTTTCTTTAAAAAATCATTGGTCAAAATAGCCTTTTCAGGCTGAGAGAAGCACTTTGGTGACGTTTAACTGTAACTTGTTCCCAGTACAGTCTAAGTGGCTGCTGACTGTGTGACTTGGCTAAAAGTGGCCAAATAGAAGCCCAATCCACAATACATGAGCCCAAAGGCCTTCCTTATGACTAAACTGACACCCACTTTCTTAAAATATCATGGGTCTAAATAGCCTTTTCAGGCTGAGAAAAGCACTTTGGTGACATTTGGCTGTAACTTGTTCCCAGTACATTCTGAGTGGCTGGTGACTGTTTGTTGTACCTAAAAGAGCCCAAATAGAATCCCAATGCACTCTACATGGGCCCAAATACCTTCCTTATGACAAAACTGACACTCATTTTCTTTAAAAAATCATTGGTCAAAATAGCCTTTTCAGGCTGAGAGAAGCACTTTGATGACGTTTAACTGTAACGTGTTCCCAGTACAGTCTAAGTGGCTGCTGACTGTGTGACTTGGCTAAAAGTGGCCAAATAGAAGCCCAATCCACAATACATGAGCCCAGAGGTCTTCCTTATGACTAAACTGACACCCACTTTCTTAAAAATATCATGGGTCTAAATAGCCTTTTCAGGCTGAGAGAAGCACTTTGGTGACGTTTAACTGTAACTTGTTCCCAGTACATTCTGAGTGGCTGTTGACTGTGTGTTGTACCTAAAGGTGCCCAAATAGAAGCCCAATCCACAATACATGAGCCCAAAGGCCTTCCTTATGACTAAACTGACACCCTCTTTCTTAACTCATTCACTGCCAGAATTATTCTGGCCGCGTTTGAACACTGCCATATTTTTCATTGAAAAAAAAAAGTACTCAGGAGCCGAGATACAGAATTTTTAAGTTTTAAGTTAACAAGGAAGTGGATGGGAGTCTATATCTTCGAAAAATCATATCTCCTTGGTCTTTGGGTCAAAAAAAAAAAAAAAAAATCTAAAAAAAAAAAAAAAATTAAAAAAAATATTTTTAATTTTTTAATTTTTTTAAAAAGTCGTTTTAGTCGTTCTTGGCAGGCATGGCTTATGGACAGAAGTCGTTTTAGTCGTTCTAGGCAGTATATGAGTTAAAAATATCCTGGGTCTAAATAGCCTTTTCAGGCTGAGAGAAGCACTTTGGTGACATTTGAGAGTAACTTACTCCCAGTACATTCTGAGTGGCTGCTGGCTGTGTGACTTGGCTAAAACTTCCCAAATAGAAGCCCAATCCACAATACATGAGCCCAAAGGCCTTCCTTATGACTAAACTGACACCCACTTTCTTAAAAATATCATGGGTCTAAATAGCATTTTCAGGCTGAGAGAAGCACTTTGGTGACATTTGGCTGTAACTTGTTCCCAGTACATTCTGAGTGGCTGATGACTGTGTGTTGTACCTAAAAGTGCCCAACAAGAATCCCAATGCACTCTACATGGGCCCAAATGCCTTCCTTATGACAAAACTGACACTCATTTTCTTTAAAAAATCATTGGTCAAAATAGCCTTTTCAGGCTGAGAGAAGCACTTTGGTGACATTTAACTGTAACGTGTTCCCAGTACAGTCTAAGTGGCTGCTGACTGTGTGACTTGGCTAAAAGTGGCCAAATAGAAGCCCAATCCACAATACATGAGCCCAAAGGCCTTCCTAATGACTAAACTGACACCCACTTTCTTAAAAATATCATGGGTCTAAATAGCCTTTTCAGGCTGAGAAAAGCACTTTGGTGACATTTGGCTGTAACTTGTTCCCAGTACATTCTGAGTGGCTGGTGACTGTGTGTTGTACCTAAAAGAGCCCAAATAGAATCCCAATGCACTCTACATGGGCCCAAATACCTTCCTTATGACAAAACTGACACTCATTTTCTTTAAAAAATCATTGGTCAAAATAGCCTTTTCAGGCTGAGAGAAGCACTTTGATGACGTTTAACTGTAACGTGTTCCCAGTACAGTCTAAGTGGCTGGTGACTGTGTGACTTGGCTAAAAGTGGCCAAATAGAAGCCCAATCCACAATACATGAGCCCAAGGGCCTTCCTTATGACTAAACTGACACCCACCTTTTTAAAAGTATCATGGGTCTAAATAGCATTTTCAGGCTGAGAGAAGCACTTTGGTGACATTTGGCTGTAACTTGTTCCCAGTACATTCTGAGTGGCTGGTGACTGTGTGTTGTACCTAAAAGTGCCCAAATAGAATCCCAATGCACTATACATGGGCCCAAATGCCTTCCTTATGACAAAACTGACACTCATTTTCTTTAAAAAATCATTGGTCAAAATAGCCTTTTCAGGCTGAGAGAAGCACTTTGATGACGTTTAACTGTAACTTGTTCCCAGTACAGTCTAAGTGGCTGCTGACTGTGTGACTTGGCTAAAAGTGGCCAAATAGAAGCCCAATCCACAATACATGAGCCCAGAGGTCTTCCTTATGACTAAACTGACACCCACTTTCTTAAAAATATCATGGGTCTAAATAGCCTTTTCAGGCTGAGAGAAGCACTTTGGTGACATATGGCTGTAACTTGTTCCCAGTACATTCTGAGTGGCTTGTGACTGTGTGTTGTACCTAAAAGAGCCCAAATAGAATCCCAATGCACTCTACATGGGCCCAAATGCCTTCCTTATGACAAAACTGACACTCATTTTCTTTAAAAAATCATTGGTCAAAATAGCCTTTTCAGGCTGAGAGAAGCACTTTGGTGACGTTTAACTGTAACTTGTTCCCAGTACATTCTGAGTGGCTGTTGACTGTGTGTTGTACCTAAAGGTGCCCAAATAGAAGCCCAATCCACAATACATGAGCCCAAAGGCCTTCCTTATGACTAAACTGACACCCTGTTTCTTAAAAATATCCTGGGTCTGAATAGCCTTTTCAGGCTGAGAGAAGCACTTTGGTGACATTTGAGAGTAACTTACTCCCAGTACATTCTGAGTGGCTGCTGGCTGTGTGACTTGGCTAAAACTTCCCAAATAGAAGCCCAATCCACAATACATGAGCCCAAAGGCCTTCCGTATGACTAAACTGACACCCACTTTCTTAAAAATATCATGGGTCTAAATAGCATTTTCAGGCTAATAGAAGCACTTTGGTGACATTTGGCTGTAACTTGTTCCCAGTACATTCTTTTTTTTTTTTTTAACATATGTTTATTGCAGTTTTGTTTTTTTTCACATAAGAATTTTTCAAAAAAATCGACAACAGGATTTGCACAGATAAAGAAAATACAAAAAAACAACATGAAACAAAACAGAGACATACAAAACACAACAACATCATACACAACATAACTAAACTGAATGACATACAAACAACATGAGGCTGATGACAGTACACATCCAAAGGGCAAAACGAACAGCATCAAGATCTATTAAAATATAAAGGCATACAACAGGTACCACTCCGGGGGCAACACGACACTATATTCACTCAGGTCATCTCATCCAGCAACCCAATGATAGGTGCCCAGATTTTCTGAAATAGGGGCTCCCTATCAGATAGAGTGAACCTTATCCTCTCCAGGTGCAACACTCCTCCCAGCTCCCTTAGCCACATATTGATTGTCGGGGGTTTCTCTGATTTCCAGGCCTGTAGAATTAACTTCCTGGCTAACAAGGTAGATAGTGAGATAGCCTGGTTTACATATTTACTGAGGGCCATTCCTGGTTCCACAATTCCAAAAAGAGCTGTCAAAGGGGCAGGGGGAAGTTCCCTTTTATAAGCTTTGGAAAGAAAGTCGAACAGCTGACTCCAGAAATTTTGCAATTTATGGCATGTAATGAATTGGTGAGACAGAGTTCCTTGTTCAATGGAGCACTTCCCACACATGGGAGAAGAATTGGGAAAAATCTTATTCAATTTAGCTGGGGAGAAATGCAGCCTATGAACAATTTTAAATTGGATTAAAGAGTGTCTGACATTAATTGAGCTGCGGTGTATATTATCGATACAATTTTCCCACATGTCGTCCGAAATTTCCATGCCCAACTCCCTTTGCCAATTGTCCCTGTATGAATGTGAAGAAGGGCTAATCAGGGCCTGTAATATGCCATAAAATCGAGAAACCGCACCTTTGCTAAAAGGCTCAATTCTCATCATTTCTTCCAGAACAGGATTATGGGGTTTTTGCTCATATTGTGAGAAATGTGAACTGATAAAGTGTCTCAGCTGTAGAAAACGGAAAAAGTGTGATGCCGGAAGCTGAAAGGAGTGCTGCAGTTGCTGGAAAGACGCAAGATGGTCATCAATATATACATTTCTCAAAGAACCAATACCCTTCTCCCTCCATGCCAAGGAAACAGGGTCAACCAATCCTGGCTTAAAAGCATGATTGGAACATATGGGGGTATATAGATACATTTTAGGGGCCTTAATCAATGCTAATATCTGAGACCAAACCTTCAGAGCGTTTTGAATTATAGGGTTATGTCCATAAGTGATTCCCTTGATCTTAGTAGGGCTATTGAGAAGTGCTGGTAGACACGACCCTACACATGATAAATGCTCAATTTGTAGCCAGGAAGGCATATTCTCCAGGCTATAGCCCGGATAACACTCATACCAATAAGAAAGCCAATTCAGCTGAGCCGCCATATAATACAATCTGAATTGAGGAAGCCCAAATCCACCCTCACTCCTACTTTTACATAGATGCGACCTAGTTATTCTGGGTGTTTTTCCAAACCAGATAAAAGAGGACACAACAGAGTCCAATTTTTTAAAGTAATATTGGGGGATACTTATCGGAATTGACTGAAAAATGTACAGGAATCTGGGTAAAGTTACCATTTTTATGGCATTTATGCGTCCGGCCATTGAAATGGGCAAAGTATTCCAGAACTCTATGTTTTTCTCTAATTGCTTAATTTTGTCCCCCCAATTTAGTTTCAGTAACTGGTTCAATTTACTTGTGACTATTATACCCAAACTTGTGAACTTATCCAATACAATTTTAAACGGGGTGGACTCCAAAAAAGTTCTGTCCACAACCTGTGACAAAGGCATCAGCTCACTTTTCGTCCAGTTTATCCTATACCCAGAGAAGGAACCAAATGTATTTATAAGATTTAGCAAGGAAGGGATGGAAGACCTTGGCTTCGAAATGAACAACACCACATCATCAGCGTATGCCGATATTTTATGCGATGTACCAGATTGCATTATAGGATGTATCTCTGGACAAGTTCGTATTCTTGACGCTAACGGTTCGAGCGCCAGAGCGAAGATATAAGCGGAAATCGGATCTCCCTGACGCGTGCCTCTAAATAGCTTGAATGGCTCTGATACATTCTGGTTGGTGGTGACTGAGGCAGACGTTTTTTTGTAAATAATTTTTATCCAATTAATAAAATTTTGTCCAAATCCAAATTTTGCCAAAACAGACATCATGTAGGGATGTTCAATCTGATCGAACGCTTTTTCCGCATCAAGGGAGATCACGACCGCGTCCTCTGTGCTACGAGCCGGATTATATATAACATTAAACAACCTCCTCATGTTGAACTGAATGTGGCGATTGGGCATAAAACCGGTCTGGTCAGGATGAATGATTCTTGTTATGTACTCCTTGAGGCGAGAGGAGAGTATTTTGCTCAAAATTTTGGTTTCTACTGGAAGAAGAGAAATGGGCCTATATGAGGAAGCCAAAGTTGAATCCCGGCCTTTTTTTAGCAAGAGAGAAATCCTACCATGATAGAGAGCTTTTGGTAAAGAGCCCATCTCTTTGGAATTATTCAACATACGAAGTATAAGAGGTGCCAACAGAGCAGAATAAGCTTTATAAAATTCAGCCCCGAAACCGTCAGGTCCAGGGGCCTTGTTATTTGGTGACTGCTGAATAGCGAGCTGAACTTCTTCCAGTGTAAAATCTGCATCCAATGCTAATACTGCCTCATCATCCAAAGTAGGTAGATCACATTCCTCCAAGAAGCTATCAATTGCGGCCTGGCTAGAAGTACTTTTAGAACTATATAAATCACGATAAAACTCCTCAAAACATTTATTAATCTCCTTTGGGACAGTAACTAGGTCCCCTTTTTTATTTTTTACAGAGAGAATGGCTTGAGAGGCTTGTGACTGCCTCAACAGTCTAGCAAGCAATTTGTGTGGCTTAACATCTATTTCAAATATCTTCTGTCTGTAGTTTAGTAGTTGGGAGCAGACCTGTTTTGTAATAATTGAATTATATTCATATCTTAGTTTTATAATTCTACCCAACAGTTCTGGTGACGGTGTAGCTAGATAATCTTTGTCCAATTGAGTAATAGTAGCCTCTATAAATCTGAGGGACTGATCCTGTGACCGCCGTTTGGCAGATGAAAAAGCTATTATATGTCCCCTCAGAACTGCCTGCAAGGATTCCCACAACACCACATCATCGACCTCGCCATTGTCGTTTGTGGTTAAGAAGAATGAGATGTGTCCCTCCATTTCGTCAATAAATGATTCATCTTTCAGAAGTAGGGGGTCAAATCGCCATGCTTTCTTATTTCTGTTGTCCAAATCACGAAATTGCAAATCCAATGTTACTGGGCTATGGTCTGAGATTAATATTGGATGATAAGTGCTATCAATCACCGCAGGAATGAGCTTAGAATCTAGGAAAAAGTAGTCAATGCGACTTGAGGTTTTATGTACTGGACTAAAAAAGGAATACTCTCTCCCCGCGGGGTTGACCAATCTCCAAATATCCACAATATTTGAGTTATTTAGCAGAGTATTCAAAAGACATCCAGCCTTTGACTGCTGCAAGGAAAGAGGCGAGCTTTTGTCCAGTGCAGTATTCATAACACAGTTAGCGTCGCCCGCAATCAGAACATTAGTATGGTGTATATCGGGAATCAAATTAAACAGTTTTTTGTAAAAATCCGGGCAATCAAAATTCGGGCCATAAATATTCACCAGGGTCACAGGCAGAGACGCCAGGTGACCAGTAATAATTAAGTATCTACCATCCGGATCAGTTATTGTAGTAGTTTGAGTGAATGGAATATTTTTCCTAAATAATATCGCTACACCTCTCGCCTTAGCTCCAAAGTTAGCATGATATGCCTGACCCAGCCAGTTAGCACGAAGAATTGACTGCACATTGCGTTTAGCATGTGTTTCTTGGAGGAAAATAATATCCGGCTGTAAGGATTTAAGATGAGACAAAACTTTTGCTCTCTTGACAGGATTGCCTAGTCCTTTTACATTCCAGCTGACAAACCTCAGAGCCCCGTTGGGTAACCTGCCTACTGCCCTATGTGTCATTGACACAGATCAGGATGAAAAGTAGTGACACCGCCCGCCGCCCCAAACATGCACGTAGCAACAGCCAAAACAAACACAAAACATATAACACAGCTTTCCTACCCCCCACCCCCCACCCCCAAGCAGAGGGACACCCCTTATTGGCGCCCTTCTCTATCCTCCCTAATACAATCCAAGGCATAGGTAACATTCCCACCTACGGCTCCGCTCCATAATAAACAATAAAAAGAAATAAAAAATACCTTATTGCAATATAATTATAACAGGATAATACAATCACACATTTACTGAGAAAATCGGTATACATCAATTGTAACCAACCGAACCCCTAAACCCTCGCCGGCCTGGCCCGCTCGCACAAGACTCCCAAAAGTAAAAATATAAGAGAACCATGAAAATAAAAATAAAAATAAAGGTTTGAACAGCATTTTAACAGCCATGTCCATAAACACCATCCAGTTAAGCTAGTCATCATGACCTGTTTCCATGTCACCCAGTACAAATAAAAGTACAAAATATATATATATATCAAAAATATAAAAAAGGGTTGCATTGAAATACAAGCATTAATCCCAGTGTTCATATATATATGAAAAAATAAAAAATAAGTGAAGAATCTTGCTGCATAGTACTCAAAAAAAAGGTTTTTTCCAATGTCCATGAACTAACGTAGCCCACCCTCATTGAGAAAAAAGAGAGGAGGATAATGAAAAAATCAGGGAGCATATATATAGCATAAGCATCATCACAATGAGAGAAACTATTTCAATTTGAGTCCAACAAGCATAATATGAGAAATATAAGAGAAAAAAATTAGGTGGGCCACATTAGCTAAAGTCCAGGTGTCCATATAAAATAAAAAATAAAAGTCGCTTTCTTTTTTTCAAAAAGAAAATAAAAGAGTCTTGCAGGAGAGAAAAAAAAAACAACCTCTCAGGTCCAGCCAAACGAAACAAAATGTGTGTGATTAACATACCCTTTGCTCCTCAGCCCATGTTGAAAAGCAGGAGAATCATGCAGGGAGTTCACCGTCCTCGACTTCCTCGGTTTCCTCCTCCTCGCCGACGACTAGTTTTTCATCCAGAAATCTACCAGCAGCCTCGGGTGTTTCGAAGTACTGTGTGACTCCATCCACGGTGATGCGAAGTCGAGTCTGCTGGCCCATAAACCCCGCTAGCATGCCAGCGGCCCTGCATCTGCTCCGGACGTCCTGAAACTTCTTGCGTTGTTGAAACACCTCCGTCGGTAGATCAGGGAATATGGAGACCTTGCCATCCTTGTAGCGCAGAGGAGCTTTCTTAGGGGCTAGCTTGGTGATAAGCATCTGCACTTGTAGATAATGTATTTTTGCAATGAGTGCGCGCGAGTAGCTGCCGTTAGCAGGCTTCGGGCCTACTCTGTGTGCTACGTCAACTAGGACCTTAACAGGAAAGTGCTCGGCCCCCAACAGCAATGGAATTAGAGTAGACACAAAGTCAGTCGGATTATCTTTTTCCTCTCCTTCAGCTATACCTGTTATCCTGATATTCCGACGTCTTGAGTGCATCTCGAGTATTAGTAGCTTCTTGCGGACCTCTTTGTAGCCATCTTGTAAAGCCTTACATATCGTCTCCTGTGCCTCCAATCTGTCGTCATGCCTGGTCACTGCTACTTCAATATCTTGAACTTTTCCAGTGACTGTAGCCAGTGAAGCTTGCATGGAGCTCATAGAAGTTGAGATAGTAGCGAGCTTAGTCTCCACTGTTTTCTGCAGGCCGGCGATAGCTTTCATCAAATCAGCCGTGGAAGGATTAGCTGCTGCGCCACCACCGGTTAGCTCCTCTGCTAGCATACTGTCGCTAGCGTCCTCCGAATCCCCGTTTGCAGAAATATTCTCTCCTGTATTATTTTTCTTTTTTTTGTGTAGTCGTGGTCTCAACGTACTTTTCCTGCCCGTCATTTAAGGCGAGTGATGGACATTGAATGTTGCGGTATTAATTATTAAAGTAGTAAATAAAAGCCATTTGGAGCGGAGCCTCGCAGAAACACAGCTTACTCCATTGCACGCTGACCACGCCCCGTTCCCAGTACATTCTGAGTGGCTGATGACTGTGTGTTGTACCTAAAAGTGCCCAACAAGAATCCCAATGCACTCTACATGGGCCCAAATGCCTTACTTATGACAAAACTTACACTCATTTTCTTAAAAAAAATCATTGGTCAAAATAGCCTTTTCAGGCTGAGAGAAGCACTTTGGTGACATTTAACTGAAACGTGTTCCCAGTACAGTCTAAGTGGCTGCTGACTGTGTGACTTGGCTAAAAGTGGCCAAATAGAAGCCCAATCCACAATACATGAGCCCAAAGGCCTTCCTAATGACTAAACTGACACCCACTTTCTTAAAAATATCATGGGTCTAAATAGCCTTTTCAGGCTGAGAAAAGCACTTTGGTGACATTTGGCTGTAACTTGTTCCCAGTACATTCTGAGTGGCTGGTGACTGTGTGTTGTACCTAAAAGAGCCCAAATAGAATCCCAATGCACTCTACATGGGCCCAAATACCTTCCTTATGACAAAACTGACACTCATTTTCTTTAAAAAATCATTGGTCAAAATAGCCTTTTCAGGCTGAGAGAAGCACTTTGATGACGTTTAACTGTAACGTGTTCCCAGTACAGTCTAAGTGGCTGGTGACTGTGTGACTTGGCTAAAAGTGGCCAAATAGAAGCCCAATCCACAATACATGAGCCCAAGGGCCTTCCTTATGACTAAACTGACACCCACCTTTTTAAAAGTATCATGGGTCTAAATAGCATTTTCAGGCTGAGAGAAGCACTTTGGTGACATTTGGCTGTAACTTGTTCCCAGTACATTCTGAGTGGCTGGTGACTGTGTGTTGTACCTAAAAGTGCCCAAATAGAATCCCAATGCACTATACATGGGCCCAAATGCCTTCCTTATGACAAAACTGACACTCATTTTCTTTAAAAAATCATTGGTCAAAATAGCCTTTTCAGGCTGAGAGAAGCACTTTGATGACGTTTAACTGTAACTTGTTCCCAGTACAGTCTAAGTGGCTGCTGACTGTGTGACTTGGCTAAAAGTGGCCAAATAGAAGCCCAATCCACAATACATGAGCCCAAAGGCCTTCCTTATGACTAAACTGACACCCACTTTTTTAAAAATATCATGGGTCTAAATAGCCTTTTCAGGCTGAGAGAAGCACTTTGGTGACATATGGCTGTAACTTGTTCCCAGTACATTCTGAGTGGCTGGTGACTGTGTGTTGTACCTAAAAGTGCCCAAATAGAATCCCAATACACTCTACATGGGCCCAAATGCCTTCCTTATGACAAAACTGACACTCATTTTCTTAAAAAAATCATTGGTCAAAATAGCCTTTTCAGGCTGAGAGAAGCACTTTGGTGACGTTTAACTGTAACTTGTTCCCAGTAAAGTCTAAGTGGCTGCTGACTGTGTGACTTGGTTAAAAGTGGCCAATTATAAGCCCAATCCACAATACATGAGCCCAAAGGCCTTCCTTATGACTAAACTGACACCCACTTTCTTAAAAATATCATGGGTCTAAATAGCATTTTCAGGCTGAGAGAAGCACTTTGGTGACATTTGGCTGTAACTTGTTCCCAGTACATTCTGAGTGGCTGATGACTGTGTGTTGTACCTAAAAGTGCCCAACAAGAATCCCAATGCACTCTACATGGGCCCAAATGCCTTCCTTATGACAAAACTGACACTCATTTTCTTTAAAAAATCATTGGTCAAAATAGCCTTTTCAGGCTGAGAGAAGCACTTTGGTGACATTTAACTGTAACGTGTTCCCAGTACAGTCTAAGTGGCTGCTGACTGTGTGACTTGGCTAAAAGTGGCCAAATAGAAGCCCAATCCACAATACATGAGCCCAAAGGCCTTCCTAATGACTAAACTGACACCCACTTTCTTAAAAATATCATGGGTCTAAATAGCCTTTTCAGGCTGAGAAAAGCACTTTGGTGACATTTGGCTGTAACTTGTTCCCAGTACATTCTGAGTGGCTGGTGACTGTGTGTTGTACCTAAAAGAGCCCAAATAGAATCCCAATGCACTCTACATGGGCCCAAATACCTTCCTTATGACAAAACTGACACTCATTTTCTTTAAAAAATCATTAGTCAAAATAGCCTTTTCAGGCTGAGAGAAGCACTTTGATGACGTTTAACTGTAACGTGTTCCCAGTACAGTCTAAGTGGCTGGTGACTGTGTGACTTGGCTAAAAGTGGCCAAATAGAAGCCCAATCCACAATACATGAGCCCAAGGGCCTTCCTTATGACTAAACTGACACCCACCTTTTTAAAAGTATCATGGGTCTAAATAGCATTTTCAGGCTGAGAGAAGCACTTTGGTGACATTTGGCTGTAACTTGTTCCCAGTACATTCTGAGTGGCTGGTGACTGTGTGTTGTACCTAAAAGTGCCCAAATAGAATCCCAATGCACTATACATGGGCCCAAATGCCTTCCTTATGACAAAACTGACACTCATTTTCTTTAAAAAATCATTGGTCAAAATAGCCTTTTCAGGCTGAGAGAAGCACTTTGATGACGTTTAACTGTAACTTGTTCCCAGTACAGTCTAAGTGGCTGCTGACTGTGTGACTTGGCTAAAAGTGGCCAAATAGAAGCCCAATCCACAATACATGAGCCCAGAGGTCTTCCTTATGACTAAACTGACACCCACTTTCTTAAAAATATCATGGGTCTAAATAGCCTTTTCAGGCTGAGAGAAGCACTTTGGTGACATATGGCTGTAACTTGTTCCCAGTACATTCTGAGTGGCTTGTGACTGTGTGTTGTACCTAAAAGAGCCCAAATAGAATCCCAATGCACTCTACATGGGCCCAAATGCCTTCCTTATGACAAAACTGACACTCATTTTCTTTAAAAAATCAATGGTCAAAATAGCCTTTTCAGGCTGAGAGAAGCACTTTGGTGACGTTTAACTGTAACTTGTTCCCAGTACATTCTGAGTGGCTGTTGACTGTGTGTTGTACCTAAAGGTGCCCAAATAGAAGCCCAATCCACAATACATGAGCCCAAAGGCCTTCCTTATGACTAAACTGACACCCTGTTTCTTAAAAATATCCTGGGTCTGAATAGCCTTTTCAGGCTGAGAGAAGCACTTTGGTGACATTTGAGAGTAACTTACTCCCAGTACATTCTGAGTGGCTGCTGGCTGTGTGACTTGGCTAAAACTTCCCAAATAGAAGCCCAATCCACAATACATGAGCCCAAAGGCCTTCCGTATGACTAAACTGACACCCACTTTCTTAAAAATATCATGGGTCTAAATAGCATTTTCAGGCTAATAGAAGCACTTTGGTGACATTTGGCTGTAACTTGTTCCCAGTACATTCTGAGTGGCTGATGACTGTGTGTTGTACCTAAAAGTGCCCAACAAGAATCCCAATGCACTCTACATGGGCCCAAATGCCTTACTTATGACAAAACTTACACTCATTTTCTTAAAAAAAATCATTGGTCAAAATAGCCTTTTCAGGCTGAGAGAAGCACTTTGGTGACATTTAACTGTAACGTGTTCCCAGTACAGTCTAAGTGGCTGCTGACTGTGTGACTTGGCTAAAAGTGGCCAAATAGAAGCCCAATCCACAATACATGAGCCCAAAGGCCTTCCTAATGACTAAACTGACACCCACTTTCTTAAAAATATCATGGGTCTAAATAGCCTTTTCAGGCTGAGAAAAGCACTTTGGTGACATTTGGCTGTAACTTGTTCCCAGTACATTCTGAGTGGCTGGTGACTGTATGTTGTACCTAAAAGTGTCCAAATAGAATCCCAATGCACTATACATGGGCCCAAATGCCTTCCTTATGACAAAGCTGACACTCATTTTCTTTAAAAAATCATTGGTCAAAATAGCCTTTTCAGGCTGAGAGAAGCACTTTGATGACGTTTAACTGTAACTTGTTCCCAGTACAGTCTAAGTGGCTGCTGACTGTGTGACTTGGCTAAAAGTGGCCAAATAGAAGCCCAATCCACAATACATGAGCCCAAAGGCCTTCCTTATGACTAAACTGACACCCACTTTTTTAAAAATATCATGGGTCTAAATAGCCTTTTCAGGCTGAGAGAAGCACTTTGGTGACATATGGCTGTAACTTGTTCCCAGTACATTCTGAGTGGCTGGTGACTGTGTGTTGTACCTAAAAGTGCCCAAATAGAATCCCAATACACTCTACATGGGCCCAAATGCCTTCCTTATGACAAAAATGACACTCATTTTCTTAAAAAAATCATTGGTCAAAATAGCCTTTTCAGGCTGAGAGAAGCACTTTGGTGACGTTTAACTGTAACTTGTTCCCAGTAAAGTCTAAGTGGCTGCTGACTGTGTGACTTGGTTAAAAGTGGCCAAATAGAAGCCCAATCCACAATACATGAGCCCAAAGGCCTTCCTTATGACTAAACTGACACCCACTTTCTTAAAAA
This sequence comes from Gymnoscopelus microlampas, assembly GCF_963454915.1. Taxonomy (NCBI): domain Eukaryota; kingdom Metazoa; phylum Chordata; class Actinopteri; order Myctophiformes; family Myctophidae; genus Gymnoscopelus; species Gymnoscopelus microlampas. The sequence goes on along the minus strand of NW_028155810.1, from coordinate 606,721 downwards.
TATCATGGGTCTAAATAGCCTTTTCAGGCTGAGAGAAGCACTTTGGTGACATATGGCTGTAACTTGTTCCCAGTACATTCTGAGTGGCTGGTGACTGTGTGTTGTACCTAAAAGAGCCCAAATAGAATCCCAATGCACTCTACATGGGCCCAAATGCCTTCCTTATGACAAAACTGACACTCATTTTCTTAAAAAAATCATTGGTCAAAATAGCCTTTTCAGGCTGAGAGAAGCACTTTGGTGACATTTAACTGTAACGTGTTCCCAGTACAGTCTAAGTGGCTGCTGACTGTGTGACTTGGCTAAAAGTGGCCAAATAGAAGCCCAATCCACAATACATGAGCCCAAAGGCCTTCCTAATGACTAAACTGACACCCACTTTTTTAAAAATATCATGGGTCTAAATAGCCTTTTCAGGCTGAGAGAAGCACTTTGGTGACATATGGCTGTAACTTGTTCCCAGTACATTCTGAGTGGCTGGTGACTGTGTGTTGTACCTAAAAGTGCCCAAATAGAATCCCAATACACTCTACATGGGCCCAAATGCCTTCCCTATGACAAAACTGACACTCATTTTCTTAAAAAAATCATTGGTCAAAATAGCCTTTTCAGGCTGAGAGAAGCACTTTGGTGACGTTTAACTGTAACTTGTTCCCAGTACAGTCTAAGTGGCTGCTGACTGTGTGACTTGGCTAAAAGTGGCCAAATAGAAGCCCAATCCACAATACATGAGCCCAAAGGCCTTCCTTATGACTAAACTGACACCCACTTTCTTAAAAATATCATGGGTCTAAATAGCCTTTTCAGGCTGAGAAAAGCACTTTGGTGACATTTGGCTGTAACTTGTTCCCAGTACATTCTGAGTGGCTGGTGACTGTGTGTTGTACCTAAAAGAGCCCAAATAGAATCCCAATGCACTCTACATGGGCCCAAATACCTTCCTTATGACAAAACTGACACTCATTTTCTTTAAAAAATCATTGGTCAAAATAGCCTTTTCAGGCTGAGAGAAGCACTTTGATGACGTTTAACTGTAACGTGTTCCCAGTACAGTCTAAGTGGCTGGTGACTGTGTGACTTGGCTAAAAGTGGCCAAATAGAAGCCCAATCCACAATACATGAGCCCAAAGGCCTTCCTTATGACTAAACTGACACCCACCTTTTTAAAAGTATCATGGGTCTAAATAGCATTTTCAGGCTGAGAGAAGCACTTTGGTGACATTTGGCTGTAAATTGTTCCCAGTACATTCTGAGTGGCTGGTGACTGTGTGTTGTACCTAAAAGTGCCCAAATAGAATCCCGATGCACTATACATGGGCCCAAATGCCTTCCTTATGACAAAATTGACACTCATTTTCTTTAAAAAATCATTGGTCAAAATAGCCTTTTCAAGCTGAGAGAAGCACTTTGAAGACGTTTAACTGTAACTTGTTCCCAGTACAGTCTAAGTGGCTGCTGACTGTGTGACTTGGCTAAAAGTGGCCAAATAGAAGCCCAATCCACAATACATGAGCCCAGAGGTCTTCCTTATGACTAAACTGACACCCACTTTCTTAAAAATATCATGGGTCTAAATAGCCTTTTCAGGCTGAGAGAAGCACTTTGGTGACGTTTAACTGTAACTTGTTCCCAGTACATTCTGAGTGGCTGTTGACTGTGTGTTGTACCTAAAGGTGCCCAAATAGAAGCCCAATCCACAATACATGAGCCCAAAGGCCTTCCTTATGACTAAACTGACACCCTCTTTCTTAAAAATATCCTGGGTCTAAATAGCCTTTTCAGGCTGAGAGAAGCACTTTGGTGACATTTGAGAGTAACTTACTCCCAGTACATTCTGAGTGGCTGCTGGCTGTGTGACTTGGCTAAAACTTCCCAAATAGAAGCCCAATCCACAATACATGAGCCCAAAGGCCTTCCTTATGACTAAACTGACACCCACTTTCTTAAAAATATCATGGGTCTAAATAGCATTTTCAGGCTGAGAGAAGCACTTTGGTGACATTTGGCTGTAACTTGTTCCCAGTACATTCTGAGTGGCTGATGACTGTGTGTTGTACCTAAAAGTGCCCAACAAGAATCCCAATGCACTCTACATGGGCCCAAATGCCTTCCTTATGACAAAACTGACACTTATTTTCTTTAAAAAATCATTGGTCAAAATAGCCTTTTCAGGCTGAGAGAAGCACTTTGGTGACATTTAACTGTAACGTGTTCCCAGTACAGTCTAAGTGGCTGCTGACTGTGTGACTTGGCTAAAAGTGGCCAAATAGAAGCCCAATCCACAATACATGAGCCCAAAGGCCTTCCTAATGACTAAACTGACACCCACTTTCTTAAAAATATCCTGGGTCTAAATAGCCTTTTCAGGCTGAGAAAAGCACTTTGGTGACATTTGGCTGTAACTTGTTCCCAGTACATTCTGAGTGGCTGGTGACTGTGTGTTGTACCTAAAAGAGCCCAAATAGAATCCCAATGCACTCTACATGGGCCCAAATACCTTCCTTATGACAAAACTGACACTCATTTTCTTTAAAAAATCATTGGTCAAAATAGCCTTTTCAGGCTGAGAGAAGCACTTTGATGACGTTTAACTGTAACGTGTTCCCAGTACAGTCTAAGTGGCTGGTGACTGTGTGACTTGGCTAAAAGTGGCCAAATAGAAGCCCAATCCACAATACATGAGCCCAAGGGCCTTCCTTATGACTAAACTGACACCCACCTTTTTAAAAGTATCATGGGTCTAAATAGCATTTTCAGGCTGAGAGAAGCACTTTGGTGACATTTGGCTGTAACTTGTTCCCAGTACATTCTGAGTGGCTGGTGACTGTGTGTTGTACCTAAAAGTGCCCAAATAGAATCCCAATGCACTATACATGGGCCCAAATGCCTTCCTTATGACAAAACTGACACTCATTTTCTTTAAAAAATCATTGGTCAAAATAGCCTTTTCAGGCTGAGAGAAGCACTTTGATGACGTTTAACTGTAACTTGTTCCCAGTACAGTCTAAGTGGCTGCTGACTGTGTGACTTGGCTAAAAGTGGCCAAATAGAAGCCCAATCCACAATACATGAGCCCAGAGGTCTTCCTTATGACTAAACTGACACCCACCTTTTTAAAAGTATCATGGGTCTAAATAGCATTTTCAGGCTGAGAGAAGCACTTTGGTGACATTTGGCTGTAAATTGTTCCCAGTACATTCTGAGTGGCTGGTGACTGTGTGTTGTACCTAAAAGTGCCCAAATAGAATCCCGATGCACTATACATGGGCCCAAATGCCTTCCTTATGACAAAACTGACACTCATTTTCTTTAAAAAATCATTGGTCAAAATAGCCTTTTCAAGCTGAGAGAAGCACTTTGAAGACGTTTAACTGTAACTTGTTCCCAGTACAGTCTAAGTGGCTGCTGACTGTGTGACTTGGCTAAAAGTGGCCAAATAGAAGCCCAATCCACAATACATGAGCCCAGAGGTCTTCCTTATGACTAAACTGACACCCACTTTCTTAAAAATATCATGGGTCTAAATATCCTTTTCAGGCTGAGAGAAGCACTTTGGTGACGTTTAACTGTAACTTGTTCCCAAGTACATTCTGAGTGGCTGTTGACTGTGTGTTGTACCTAAAGGTGCCCAAATAGAAGCCCAATCCACAATACATGAGCCCAAAGGCCTTCCTTATGACTAAACTGACACCCTCTTTCTTAAAAATATCCTGGGTCTAAATAGCCTTTTCAGGCTGAGAGAAGCACTTTGGTGACATTTGAGAGTAACTTACTCCCAGTACATTCTGAGTGGCTGCTGGCTGTGTGACTTGGCTAAAACTTCCCAAATAGAAGCCCAATCCACAATACATGAGCCCAAAGGCCTTCCGTATGACTAAACTGACACCCACTTTCTTAAAAATATCATGGGTCTAAATAGCATTTTCAGGCTGAGAAAAGCACTTTGGTGACATTTGGCTGTAACTTGTTCCCAGTACATTCTGAGTGGCTGGTGACTGTTTGTTGTACCTAAAAGAGCCCAAATAGAATCCCAATGCACTCTACATGGGCCCAAATACCTTCCTTATGACAAAACTGACACTCATTTTCTTTAAAAAATCATTGGTCAAAATAGCCTTTTCAGGCTGAGAGAAGCACTTTGATGACGTTTAACTGTAACGTGTTCCCAGTACAGTCTAAGTGGCTGCTGACTGTGTGACTTGGCTAAAAGTGGCCAAATAGAAGCCCAATCCACAATACATGAGCCCAAGGGCCTTCCTTATGACTAAACTGACACCCACCCTTTTAAAAGTATCATGGGTCTAAATAGCATTTTCAGGCTGAGAGAAGCACTTTGGTGACATTTGGCTGTAACTTGTTCCCAGTACATTCTGAGTGGCTGGTAACTGTGTGTTGTACCTAAAAGTGCCCAAATAGAATCCCAATGCACTATACATGGGCCCAAATGCCTTCCTTATGACAAAACTGACACTCATTTTCTTTAAAAAATCATTGGTCAAAATAGCCTTTTCAGGCTGAGAGAAGCACTTTGATGACGTTTAACTGTAACTTGTTCCCAGTACAGTCTAAGTGGCTGCTGACTGTGTGACTTGGCTAAAAGTGGCCAAATAGAAGCCCAATCCACAATACATGAGCCCAAAGGCCTTCCTTATGACTAAACTGACACCCACTTTTTTAAAAATATCATGGGTCTAAATAGCCTTTTCAGGCTGAGAGAAGCACTTTGGTGACATATGGCTGTAACTTGTTCCCAGTACATTCTGAGTGGCTGGTGACTGTGTGTTGTACCTAAAAGAGCCCAAATAGAATCCCAATACACTCTACATGGGCCCAAATGCCTTCCTTATGACAAAACTGACACTCATTTTCTTTAAAAAATCATTGGTCAAAATAGCCTTTTCAGGCTGAGAGAAGCACTTTGATGACGTTTAACTGTAACGTGTTCCCAGTACAGTCTAAGTGGCTGCTGACTGTGTGACTTGGCTAAAAGTGGCCAAATAGAAGCCCAATCCACAATACATGAGCCCAAGGGCCTTCCTTATGACTAAACTGACACCCACCTTTTTAAAAGTATCATGGGTCTAAATAGCATTTTCAGGCTGAGAGAAGCACTTTGGTGACATTTGGCTGTAACTTGTTCCCAGTACATTCTCAGTGGCTGGTGACTGTGTGTTGTACCTAAAAGTGCCCAAATAGAATCCCAATGCACTATACATGGGCCCAAATGCCTTGCTTATGACAAAACTGACACTCATTTTCTTTAAAAAATCATTGGTCAAAATAGCCTTTTCAGGCTGAGAGAAGCACTTTGATGACGTTTAACTGTAACTTGTTCCCAGTACAGTCTAAGTGGCTGCTGACTGTGTGACTTGGCTAAAAGTGGCCAAATAGAAGCCCAATCCACAATACATGAGCCCAGAGGTCTTCCTTATGACTAAACTGACACCCACTTTCTTAAAAATATCATGGGTCTAAATAGCCTTTTCAGGCTGAGAGAAGCACTTTGGTGACATATGGCTGTAACTTGTTCCCAGTACATTCTGAGTGGCTTGTGACTGTGTGTTGTACCTAAAAGAGCCCAAATAGAATCCCAATGCACTCTACATGGGCCCAAATGCCTTCCTTATGACAAAACTGACACTCATTTTCTTTAAAAAATCATTGGTCAAAATAGCCTTTTCAGGCTGAGAGAAGCACTTTGGTGACGTTTAACTGTAACTTGTTCCCAGTACATTCTGAGTGGCTGTTGACTGTGTGTTGTACCTAAAGGTGCCCAAATAGAAGCCCAATCCACAATACATGAGCCCAAAGGCCTTCCTTATGACTAAACTGACACCCTGTTTCTTAAAAATATCCTGGGTCTGAATAGCCTTTTCAGGCTGAGAGAAGCACTTTGGTGACATTTGAGAGTAACTTACTCCCAGTACATTCTGAGTGGCTGCTGGCTGTGTGACTTGGCTAAAACTTCCCAAATAGAAGCCCAATCCACAATACATGAGCCCAAAGGCCTTCCGTATGACTAAACTGACACCCACTTTCTTAAAAATATCATGGGTCTAAATAGCATTTTCAGGCTAATAGAAGCACTTTGGTGACATTTGGCTGTAACTTGTTCCCAGTACATTCTTTTTTTTTTTTTTAACATCTGTTTATTGCAGTTTTGTTTTTTTTCACATAAGAATTTTTCAAAAAAATCGACAACAGGATTTGCACAGATAAAGAAAATACAAAAAAACAACATGAAACAAAACAGAGACATACAAAACACAACAACATCATACACAACATAACTAAACTGAATGACATACAAACAACATGAGGCTGATGACAGTACACATCCAAAGGGCAAAACGAACAGCATCAAGATCTATTAAAATATAAAGGCATACAACAGGTACCACTCCGGGGGCAACACGACACTATATTCACTCAGGTCATCTCATCCAGCAACCCAATGATAGGTGCCCAGATTTTCTGAAATAGGGGCTCCCTATCAGATAGAGTGAACCTTATCCTCTCCAGGTGCAACACTCCTCCCAGCTCCCTTAGCCACATATTGATTGTCGGGGGTTTCTCTGATTTCCAGGCCTGTAGAATTAACTTCCTGGCTAACAAGGTAGATAGTGAGATAGCCTGGTTTACATATTTACTGAGGGCCATTCCTGGTTCCACAATTCCAAAAAGAGCTGTCAAAGGGGCAGGGGGAAGTTCCCTTTTATAAGCTTTGGAAAGAAAGTCGAACAGCTGACTCCAGAAATTTTGCAATTTATGGCATGTAATGAATTGGTGAGACAGAGTTCCTTGTTCAATGGAGCACTTCCCACACATGGGAGAAGAATTGGGAAAAATCTTATTCAATTTAGCTGGGGAGAAATGCAGCCTATGAACAATTTTAAATTGGATTAAAGAGTGTCTGACATTAATTGAGCTGCGGTGTATATTATTGATACAATTTTCCCACATGTCGTCCGAAATTTCCATGCCCAACTCCCTTTGCCAATTGTCCCTGTATGAATGTGAAGAAGGGCTAATCAGGGCCTGTAATATGCCATAAAATCGAGAAACCGCACCTTTGCTAAAAGGCTCAATTCTCATCATTTCTTCCAGAACAGGATTATGGGGTTTTTGCTCATATTGTGAGAAATGTGAACTGATAAAGTGTCTCAGCTGTAGAAAACGGAAAAAGTGTGATGCCGGAAGCTGAAAGGAGTGCTGCAGTTGCTGGAAAGACGCAAGATGGTCATCAATATATACATTTCTCAAAGAACCAATACCCTTCTCCCTCCATGCCAAGGAAACAGGGTCAACCAATCCTGGCTTAAAAGCATGATTGGAACATATGGGGGTATATAGATACATTTTAGGGGCCTTAATCAATGCTAATATCTGAGACCAAACCTTCAGAGCGTTTTGAATTATAGGGTTATGTCCATAAGTGATTCCCTTGATCTTAGTAGGGCTATTGAGAAGTGCTGGTAGACACGACCCTACACATGATAAATGCTCAATTTGTAGCCAGGAAGGCATATTCTCCAGGCTATAGCCCGGATAACACTCATACCAATAAGAAAGCCAATTCAGCTGAGCCGCCATATAATACAATCTGAATTGAGGAAGCCCAAATCCACCCTCACTCCTACTTTTACATAGATGCGACCTAGTTATTCTGGGTGTTTTTCCAAACCAGATAAAAGAGGACACAACAGAGTCCAATTTTTTAAAGTAATATTGGGGGATACTTATCGGAATTGACTGAAAAATGTACAGGAATCTGGGTAAAGTTACCATTTTTATGGCATTTATGCGTCCGGCCATTGAAATGGGCAAAGTATTCCAGAACTCTATGTTTTTCTCTAATTGCTTAATTTTGTCCCCCCAATTTAGTTTCAGTAACTGGTTCAATTTACTTGTGACTATTATACCCAAACTTGTGAACTTATCCAATACAATTTTAAACGGGGTGGACTCCAAAAAAGTTCTGTCCACAACCTGTGACAAAGGCATCAGCTCACTTTTCGTCCAGTTTATCCTATACCCAGAGAAGGAACCAAATGTATTTATAAGATTTAGCAAGGAAGGGATGGAAGACCTTGGCTTCGAAATGAACAACACCACATCATCAGCGTATGCCGATATTTTATGCGATGTACCAGATTGCATTATAGGATGTATCTCTGGACAAGTTCGTATTCTTGACGCTAACGGTTCGAGCGCCAGAGCGAAGATATAAGCGGAAATCGGATCTCCCTGACGCGTGCCTCTAAATAGCTTGAATGGCTCTGATACATTCTGGTTGGTGGTGACTGAGGCAGACGTTTTTTTGTAAATAATTTTTATCCAATTAATAAAATTTTGTCCAAATCCAAATTTTGCCAAAACAGACATCATGTAGGGATGTTCAATCTGATCGAACGCTTTTTCCGCATCAAGGGAGATCACGACCGCGTCCTCTGTGCTACGAGCCGGATTATATATAACATTAAACAACCTCCTCATGTTGAACTGAATGTGGCGATTGGGCATAAAACCGGTCTGGTCAGGATGAATGATTCTTGTTATGTACTCCTTGAGGCGAGAGGAGAGTATTTTGCTCAAAATTTTGGTTTCTACTGGAAGAAGAGAAATGGGCCTATATGAGGAAGCCAAAGTTGAATCCCGGCCTTTTTTTAGCAAGAGAGAAATCCTACCATGATAGAGAGCTTTTGGTAAAGAGCCCATCTCTTTGGAATTATTCAACATACGAAGTATAAGAGGTGCCAACAGAGCAGAATAAGCTTTATAAAATTCAGCCCCGAAACCGTCAGGTCCAGGGGCCTTGTTATTTGGTGACTGCTGAATAGCGAGCTGAACTTCTTCCAGTGTAAAATCTGCATCCAATGCTAATACTGCCTCATCATCCAAAGTAGGTAGATCACATTCCTCCAAGAAGCTATCAATTGCGGCCTGGCTAGAAGTACTTTTAGAACTATATAAATCACGATAAAACTCCTCAAAACATTTATTAATCTCCTTTGGGACAGTAACTAGGTCCCCTTTTTTATTTTTTACAGAGAGAATGGCTTGAGAGGCTTGTGACTGCCTCAACAGTCTAGCAAGCAATTTGTGTGGCTTAACATCTATTTCAAATATCTTCTGTCTGTAGTTTAGTAGTTGGGAGCAGACCTGTTTTGTAATAATTGAATTATATTCATATCTTAGTTTTATAATTCTACCCAACAGTTCTGGTGACGGTGTAGCTAGATAATCTTTGTCCAATTGAGTAATAGTAGCCTCTATAAATCTGAGGGACTGATCCTGTGACCGCCGTTTGGCAGATGAAAAAGCTATTATATGTCCCCTCAGAACTGCCTGCAAGGATTCCCACAACACCACATCATCGACCTCGCCATTGTCGTTTGTGGTTAAGAAGAATGAGATGTGTCCCTCCATTTCGTCAATAAATGATTCATCTTTCAGAAGTAGGGGGTCAAATCGCCATGCTTTCTTATTTCTGTTGTCCAAATCACGAAATTGCAAATCCAATGTTACTGGGCTATGGTCTGAGATTAATATTGGATGATAAGTGCTATCAATCACCGCAGGAATGAGCTTAGAATCTAGGAAAAAGTAGTCAATGCGACTTGAGGTTTTATGTACTGGACTAAAAAAGGAATACTCTCTCCCCGCGGGGTTGACCAATCTCCAAATATCCACAATATTTGAGTTATTTAGCAGAGTATTCAAAAGACATCCAGCCTTTGACTGCTGCAAGGAAAGAGGCGAGCTTTTGTCCAGTGCAGTATTCATAACACAGTTAGCGTCGCCCGCAATCAGAACATTAGTATGGTGTATATCGGGAATCAAATTAAACAGTTTTTTGTAAAAATCCGGGCAATCAAAATTCGGGCCATAAATATTCACCAGGGTCACAGGCAGAGACGCCAGGTGACCAGTAATAATTAAGTATCTACCATCCGGATCAGTTATTGTAGTAGTTTGAGTGAATGGAATATTTTTCCTAAATAATATCGCTACACCTCTCGCCTTAGCTCCAAAGTTAGCATGATATGCCTGACCCAGCCAGTTAGCACGAAGAATTGACTGCACATTGCGTTTAGCATGTGTTTCTTGGAGGAAAATAATATCCGGCTGTAAGGATTTAAGATGAGACAAAACTTTTGCTCTCTTGACAGGATTGCCTAGTCCTTTTACATTCCAGCTGACAAACCTCAGAGCCCCGTTGGGTAACCTGCCTACTGCCCTATGTGTCATTGACACAGATCAGGATGAAAAGTAGTGACACCGCCCGCCGCCCCAAACATGCACGTAGCAACAGCCAAAACAAACACAAAACATATAACACAGCTTTCCTACCCCCCACCCCCCACCCCCAAGCAGAGGGACACACCTTATTGGCGCCCTTCTCTATCCTCCCTAATACAATCCAAGGCATAGGTAACATTCCCACCTACGGCTCCGCTCCATAATAAACAATAAAAAGAAATAAAAAATACCTTATTGCAATATAATTATAACAGGATAATACAATCACACATTTACTGAGAAAATCGGTATACATCAATTGTAACCAACCGAACCCCTAAACCCTCGCCGGCCTGGCCCGCTCGCACAAGACTCCCAAAAGTAAAAATATAAGAGAACCATGAAAATAAAAATAAAAATAAAGGTTTGAACAGCATTTTAACAGCCATGTCCATAAACACCATCCAGTTAAGCTAGTCATCATGACCTGTTCCCATGTCACCCAGTACAAATAAAAGTACAAAATATATATATATATCAAAAATATAAAAAAGGGTTGCATTGAAATACAAGCATTAATCCCAGTGTTCATATATATATGAAAAAATAAAAAATAAGTGAAGAATCTTGCTGCATAGTACTCAAAAAAAAGGTTTTTTCCAATGTCCATGAACTAACGTAGCCCACCCTCATTGAGAAAAAAGAGAGGAGGATAATGAAAAAATCAGGGAGCATATATATAGCATAAGCATCATCACAATGAGAGAAACTATTTCAATTTGAGTCCAACAAGCATAATATGAGAAATATAAGAGAAAAAAATTAGGTGGGCCACATTAGCTAAAGTCCAGGTGTCCATATAAAATAAAAAATAAAAGTCGCTTTCTTTTTTTCAAAAAGAAAATAAAAGAGTCTTGCAGGAGAGAAAAAAAAAACAACCTCTCAGGTCCAGCCAAACGAAACAAAATGTGTGTGATTAACATACCCTTTGCTCCTCAGCCCATGTTGAAAAGCAGGAGAATCATGCAGGGAGTTCACCGTCCTCGACTTCCTCGGTTTCCTCCTCCTCGCCGACGACTAGTTTTTCATCCAGAAATCTACCAGCAGCCTCGGGTGTTTCGAAGTACTGTGTGACTCCATCCACGGTGATGCGAAGTCGAGTCTGCTGGCCCATAAACCCCGCTAGCATGCCAGCGGCCCTGCATCTGCTCCGGACGTCCTGAAACTTCTTGCGTTGTTGAAACACCTCCGTCGGTAGATCAGGGAATATGGAGACCTTGCCATCCTTGTAGCGCAGAGGAGCTTTCTTAGGGGCTAGCTTGGTGATAAGCATCTGCACTTGTAGATAATGTATTTTTGCAATGAGTGCGCGCGAGTAGCTGCCGTTAGCAGGCTTCGGGCCTACTCTGTGTGCTACGTCAACTAGGACCTTAACAGGAAAGTGCTCGGCCCCCAACAGCAATGGAATTAGAGTAGACACAAAGTCAGTCGGATTATCTTTTTCCTCTCCTTCAGCTATACCTGTTATCCTGATATTCCGACGTCTTGAGTGCATCTCGAGTATTAGTAGCTTCTTGCGGACCTCTTTGTAGCCATCTTGTAAAGCCTTACATATCGTCTCCTGTGCCTCCAATCTGTCGTCATGCCTGGTCACTGCTACTTCAATATCTTGAACTTTTCCAGTGACTGTAGCCAGTGAAGCTTGCATGGAGCTCATAGAAGTTGAGATAGTAGCGAGCTTAGTCTCCACTGTTTTCTGCAGGCCGGCGATAGCTTTCATCAAATCAGCCGTGGAAGGATTAGCTGCTGCGCCACCACCGGTTAGCTCCTCTGCTAGCATACTGTCGCTAGCGTCCTCCGAATCCCCGTTTGCAGAAATATTCTCTCCTGTATTATTTTTCTTTTTTTTGTGTAGTCGTGGTCTCAACGTACTTTTCCTGCCCGTCATTTAAGGCGAGTGATGGACATTGAATGTTGCGGTATTAATTATTAAAGTAGTAAATAAAAGCCATTTGGAGCGGAGCCTCGCAGAAACACAGCTTACTCCATTGCACGCTGACCACGCCCCGTTCCCAGTACATTCTGAGTGGCTGATGACTGTGTGTTGTACCTAAAAGTGCCCAACAAGAATCCCAATGCACTCTACATGGGCCCAAATGCCTTACTTATGACAAAACTTACACTCATTTTCTTAAAAAAAATCATTGGTCAAAATAGCCTTTTCAGGCTGAGAGAAGCACTTTGGTGACATTTAACTGAAACGTGTTCCCAGTACAGTCTAAGTGGCTGCTGACTGTGTGACTTGGCTAAAAGTGGCCAAATAGAAGCCCAATCCACAATACATGAGCCCAAAGGCCTTCCTAATGACTAAACTGACACCCACTTTCTTAAAAATATCATGGGTCTAAATAGCCTTTTCAGGCTGAGAAAAGCACTTTGGTGACATTTGGCTGTAACTTGTTCCCAGTACATTCTGAGTGGCTGGTGACTGTGTGTTGTACCTAAAAGAGCCCAAATAGAATCCCAATGCACTCTACATGGGCCCAAATACCTTCCTTATGACAAAACTGACACTCATTTTCTTTAAAAAATCATTGGTCAAAATAGCCTTTTCAGGCTGAGAGAAGCACTTTGATGACGTTTAACTGTAACGTGTTCCCAGTACAGTCTAAGTGGCTGGTGACTGTGTGACTTGGCTAAAAGTGGCCAAATAGAAGCCCAATCCACAATACATGAGCCCAAGGGCCTTCCTTATGACTAAACTGACACCCACCTTTTTAAAAGTATCATGGGTCTAAATAGCATTTTCAGGCTGAGAGAAGCACTTTGGTGACATTTGGCTGTAACTTGTTCCCAGTACATTCTGAGTGGCTGGTGACTGTGTGTTGTACCTAAAAGTGCCCAAATAGAATCCCAATGCACTATACATGGGCCCAAATGCCTTCCTTATGACAAAACTGACACTCATTTTCTTTAAAAAATCATTGGTCAAAATAGCCTTTTCAGGCTGAGAGAAGCACTTTGATGACGTTTAACTGTAACTTGTTCCCAGTACAGTCTAAGTGGCTGCTGACTGTGTGACTTGGCTAAAAGTGGCCAAATAGAAGCCCAATCCACAATACATGAGCCCAAAGGCCTTCCTTATGACTAAACTGACACCCACTTTTTTAAAAATATCATGGGTCTAAATAGCCTTTTCAGGCTGAGAGAAGCACTTTGGTGACATATGGCTGTAACTTGTTCCCAGTACATTCTGAGTGGCTGGTGACTGTGTGTTGTACCTAAAAGTGCCCAAATAGAATCCCAATACACTCTACATGGGCCCAAATGCCTTCCTTATGACAAAACTGACACTCATTTTCTTAAAAAAATCATTGGTCAAAATAGCCTTTTCAGGCTGAGAGAAGCACTTTGGTGACGTTTAACTGTAACTTGTTCCCAGTAAAGTCTAAGTGGCTGCTGACTGTGTGACTTGGTTAAAAGTGGCCAAATAGAAGCCCAATCCACAATACATGAGCCCAAAGGCCTTCCTTATGACTAAACTGACACCCACTTTCTTAAAAATATCATGGGTCTAAATAGCATTTTCAGGCTGAGAGAAGCACTTTGGTGACATTTGGCTGTAACTTGTTCCCAGTACATTCTGAGTGGCTGATGACTGTGTGTTGTACCTAAAAGTGCCCAACAAGAATCCCAATGCACTCTACATGGGCCCAAATGCCTTCCTTATGACAAAACTGACACTCATTTTCTTTAAAAAATCATTGGTCAAAATAGCCTTTTCAGGCTGAGAGAAGCACTTTGGTGACATTTAACTGTAACGTGTTCCCAGTACAGTCTAAGTGGCTGCTGACTGTGTGACTTGGCTAAAAGTGGCCAAATAGAAGCCCAATCCACAATACATGAGCCCAAAGGCCTTCCTAATGACTAAACTGACACCCACTTTCTTAAAAATATCATGGGTCTAAATAGCCTTTTCAGGCTGAGAAAAGCACTTTGGTGACATTTGGCTGTAACTTGTTCCCAGTACATTCTGAGTGGCTGGTGACTGTGTGTTGTACCTAAAAGAGCCCAAATAGAATCCCAATGCACTCTACATGGGCCCAAATACCTTCCTTATGACAAAACTGACACTCATTTTCTTTAAAAAATCATTGGTCAAAATAGCCTTTTCAGGCTGAGAGAAGCACTTTGATGACGTTTAACTGTAACGTGTTCCCAGTACAGTCTAAGTGGCTGGTGACTGTGTGACTTGGCTAAAAGTGGCCAAATAGAAGCCCAATCCACAATACATGAGCCCAAGGGCCTTCCTTATGACTAAACTGACACCCACCTTTTTAAAAGTATCATGGGTCTAAATAGCATTTTCAGGCTGAGAGAAGCACTTTGGTGACATTTGGCTGTAACTTGTTCCCAGTACATTCTGAGTGGCTGGTGACTGTGTGTTGTACCTAAAAGTGCCCAAATAGAATCCCAATGCACTATACATGGGCCCAAATGCCTTCCTTATGACAAAACTGACACTCATTTTCTTTAAAAAATCATTGGTCAAAATAGCCTTTTCAGGCTGAGAGAAGCACTTTGATGACGTTTAACTGTAACTTGTTCCCAGTACAGTCTAAGTGGCTGCTGACTGTGTGACTTGGCTAAAAGTGGCCAAATAGAAGCCCAATCCACAATACATGAGCCCAGAGGTCTTCCTTATGACTAAACTGACACCCACTTTCTTAAAAATATCATGGGTCTAAATAGCCTTTTCAGGCTGAGAGAAGCACTTTGGTGACATATGGCTGTAACTTGTTCCCAGTACATTCTGAGTGGCTTGTGACTGTGTGTTGTACCTAAAAGAGCCCAAATAGAATCCCAATGCACTCTACATGGGCCCAAATGCCTTCCTTATGACAAAACTGACACTCATTTTCTTTAAAAAATCATTGGTCAAAATAGCCTTTTCAGGCAGAGAGAAGCACTTTGGTGACGTTTAACTGTAACTTGTTCCCAGTACATTCTGAGTGGCTGTTGACTGTGTGTTGTACCTAAAGGTGCCCAAATAGAAGCCCAATCCACAATACATGAGCCCAAAGGCCTTCCTTATGACTAAACTGACACCCTGTTTCTTAAAAATATCCTGGGTCTGAATAGCCTTTTCAGGCTGAGAGAAGCACTTTGGTGACATTTGAGAGTAACTTACTCCCAGTACATTCTGAGTGGCTGCTGGCTGTGTGACTTGGCTAAAACTTCCCAAATAGAAGCCCAATCCACAATACATGAGCCCAAAGGCCTTCCGTATGACTAAACTGACACCCACTTTCTTAAAAATATCATGGGTCTAAATAGCATTTTCAGGCTAATAGAAGCACTTTGGTGACATTTGGCTGTAACTTGTTCCCAGTACATTCTGAGTGGCTGATGACTGTGTGTTGTACCTAAAAGTGCCCAACAAGAATCCCAATGCACTCTACATGGGCCCAAATGCCTTACTTATGACAAAACTTACACTCATTTTCTTAAAAAAAATCATTGGTCAAAATAGCCTTTTCAGGCTGAGAGAAGCACTTTGGTGACATTTAACTGTAACGTGTTCCCAGTACAGTCTAAGTGGCTGCTGACTGTGTGACTTGGCTAAAAGTGGCCAAATAGAAGCCCAATCCACAATACATGAGCCCAAAGGCCTTCCTAATGACTAAACTGACACCCACTTTCTTAAAAATATCATGGGTCTAAATAGCCCTTTCAGGCTGAGAAAAGCACTTTGGTGACATTTGGCTGTAACTTGTTCCCAGTACATTCTGAGTGGCTGGTGACTGTATGTTGTACCTAAAAGTGTCCAAATAGAATCCCAATGCACTATACATGGGCCCAAATGCCTTCCTTATGACAAAGCTGACACTCATTTTCTTTAAAAAATCATTGGTCAAAATAGCCTTTTCAGGCTGAGAGAAGCACTTTGATGACGTTTAACTGTAACTTGTTCCCAGTACAGTCTAAGTGGCTGCTGACTGTGTGACTTGGCTAAAAGTGGCCAAATAGAAGCCCAATCCACAATACATGAGCCCAAAGGCCTTCCTTATGACTAAACTGACACCCACTTTTTTAAAAATATCATGGGTCTAAATAGCCTTTTCAGGCTGAGAGAAGCACTTTGGTGACATATGGCTGTAACTTGTTCCCAGTACATTCTGAGTGGCTGGTGACTGTGTGTTGTACCTAAAAGTGCCCAAATAGAATCCCAATACACTCTACATGGGCCCAAATGCCTTCCTTATGACAAAAATGACACTCATTTTCTTTAAAAAATCATTGGTCAAAATAGCCTTTTCAGGCTGAGAGAAGCACTTTGGTGACGTTTAACTGTAACTTGTTCCCAGTAAAGTCTAAGTGGCTGCTGACTGTGTGACTTGGTTAAAAGTGGCCAAATAGAAGCCCAATCCACAATACATGAGCCCAAAGGCCTTCCTTATGACTAAACTGACACCCACTTTCTTAAAAATATCATGGGTCTAAATAGCCTTTTCAGGCTGAGAGAAGCACTTTGGTGACATATGGCTGTAACTTGTTCCCAGTACATTCTGAGTGGCTGGTGACTGTGTGTTGTACCTAAAAGAGCCCAAATAGAATCCCAATGCACTCTACATGGGCCCAAATGCCTTCCTTATGACAAAACTGACACTCATTTTCTTAAAAAAATCATTGGTCAAAATAGCCTTTTCAGGCTGAGAGAAGCACTTTGGTGACATTTAACTGTAACGTGTTCCCAGTACAGTCTAAGTGGCTGCTGACTGTGTGACTTGGCTAAAAGTGGCCAAATAGAAGCCCAATCCACAATACATGAGCCCAAAGGCCTTCCTAATGACTAAACTGACACCCACTTTTTTAAAAATATCATGGGTCTAAATAGCCTTTTCAGGCTGAGAGAAGCACTTTGGTGACATATGGCTGTAACTTGTTCCCAGTACATTCTGAGTGGCTGGTGACTGTGTGTTGTACCTAAAAGTGCCCAAATAGAATCCCAATACACTCTACATGGGCCCAAATGCCTTCCCTATGACAAAACTGACACTCATTTTCTTAAAAAAATCATTGGTCAAAATAGCCTTTTCAGGCTGAGAGAAGCACTTTGGTGACGTTTAACTGTAACTTGTTCCCAGTACAGTCTAAGTGGCTGCTGACTGTGTGACTTGGCTAAAAGTGGCCAAATAGAAGCCCAATCCACAATACATGAGCCCAAAGGCCTTCCTTATGACTAAACTGACACCCACTTTCTTAAAAATATCATGGGTCTAAATAGCCTTTTCAGGCTGAGAAAAGCACTTTGGTGACATTTGGCTGTAACTTGTTCCCAGTACATTCTGAGTGGCTGGTGACTGTGTGTTGTACCTAAAAGAGCCCAAATAGAATACCAATGCACTCTACATGGGCCCAAATACCTTCCTTATGACAAAACTGACACTCATTTTCTTTAAAAAATCATTGGTCAAAATAGCCTTTTCAGGCTGAGAGAAGCACTTTGATGACGTTTAACTGTAACGTGTTCCCAGTACAGTCTAAGTGGCTGGTGACTGTGTGACTTGGCTAAAAGTGGCCAAATAGAAGCCCAATCCACAATACATGAGCCCAAAGGCCTTCCTTATGACTAAACTGACACCCACCTTTTTAAAAGTATCATGGGTCTAAATAGCATTTTCAGGCTGAGAGAAGCACTTTGGTGACATATGGCTGTAACTTGTTCCCAGTACATTCTGAGTGGCTGGTGACTGTGTGTTGTACCTAAAAGTGCCCAAATAGAATCCCAATACACTCTACATGGGCCCAAATGCCTTCCTTATGACAAAACTGACACTCATTTTCTTAAAAAAATCATTGGTCAAAATAGCCTTTTCAGGCTGAGAGAAGCACTTTGGTGACGTTTAACTGTAACTTGTTCCCAGTAAAGTCTAAGTGGCTGCTGACTGTGTGACTTGGTTAAAAGTGGCCAAATAGAAGCCCAATCCACAATACATGAGCCCAAAGGCCTTCCTTATGACTAAACTGACACCCACTTTCTTAAAAATATCATGGGTCTAAATAGCATTTTCAGGCTGAGAGAAGCACTTTGGTGACATTTGGCTGTAACTTGTTCCCAGTACATTCTGAGTGGCTGATGACTGTGTGTTGTACCTAAAAGTGCCCAACAAGAATCCCAATGCACTCTACATGGGCCCAAATGCCTTCCTTATGACAAAACTGACACTCATTTTCTTTAAAAAATCATTGGTCAAAATAGCCTTTTCAGGCTGAGAGAAGCACTTTGGTGACATTTAACTGTAACGTGTTCCCAGTACAGTCTAAGTGGCTGCTGACTGTGTGACTTGGCTAAAAGTGGCCAAATAGAAGCCCAATCCACAATACATGAGCCCAAAGGCCTTCCTAATGACTAAACTGACACCCACTTTCTTAAAAATATCATGGGTCTAAATAGCCTTTTCAGGCTGAGAAAAGCACTTTGGTGACATTTGGCTGTAACTTGTTCCCAGTACATTCTGAGTGGCTGGTGACTGTGTGTTGTACCTAAAAGAGCCCAAATAGAATCCCAATGCACTCTACATGGGCCCAAATACCTTCCTTATGACAAAACTGACACTCATTTTCTTTAAAAAATCATTGGTCAAAATAGCCTTTTCAGGCTGAGAGAAGCACTTTGATGACGTTTAACTGTAACGTGTTCCCAGTACAGTCTAAGTGGCTGGTGACTGTGTGACTTGGCTAAAAGTGGCCAAATAGAAGCCCAATCCACAATACATGAGCCCAAGGGCCTTCCTTATGACTAAACTGACACCCACCTTTTTAAAAGTATCATGGGTCTAAATAGCATTTTCAGGCTGAGAGAAGCACTTTGGTGACATTTGGCTGTAACTTGTTCCCAGTACATTCTGAGTGGCTGGTGACTGTGTGTTGTACCTAAAAGTGCCCAAATAGAATCCCAATGCACTATACATGGGCCCAAATGCCTTCCTTATGACAAAACTGACACTCATTTTCTTTAAAAAATCATTGGTCAAAATAGCCTTTTCAGGCTGAGAGAAGCACTTTGATGACGTTTAACTGTAACTTGTTCCCAGTACAGTCTAAGTGGCTGCTGACTGTGTGACTTGGCTAAAAGTGGCCAAATAGAAGCCCAATCCACAATACATGAGCCCAGAGGTCTTCCTTATGACTAAACTGACACCCACTTTCTTAAAAATATCATGGGTCTAAATAGCCTTTTCAGGCTGAGAGAAGCACTTTGGTGACATATGGCTGTAACTTGTTCCCAGTACATTCTGAGTGGCTTGTGACTGTGTGTTGTACCTAAAAGAGCCCAAATAGAATCCCAATGCACTCTACATGGGCCCAAATGCCTTCCTTATGACAAAACTGACACTCATTTTCTTTAAAAAATCATTGGTCAAAATAGCCTTTTCAGGCTGAGAGAAGCACTTTGGTGACGTTTAACTGTAACTTGTTCCCAGTACATTCTGAGTGGCTGTTGACTGTGTGTTGTACCTAAAGGTGCCCAAATAGAAGCCCAATCCACAATACATGAGCCCAAAGGCCTTCCTTATGACTAAACTGACACCCTGTTTCTTAAAAATATCCTGGGTCTGAATAGCCTTTTCAGGCTGAGAGAAGCACTTTGGTGACATTTGAGAGTAACTTACTCCCAGTACATTCTGAGTGGCTGCTGGCTGTGTGACTTGGCTAAAACTTCCCAAATAGAAGCCCAATCCACAATACATGAGCCCAAAGGCCTTCCGTATGACTAAACTGACACCCACTTTCTTAAAAATATCATGGGTCTAAATAGCATTTTCAGGCTAATAGAAGCACTTTGGTGACATTTGGCTGTAACTTGTTCCCAGTACATTCTGAGTGGCTGATGACTGTGTGTTGTACCTAAAAGTGCCCAACAAGAATCCCAATGCACTCTACATGGGCCCAAATGCCTTACTTATGACAAAACTTACACTCATTTTCTTAAAAAAAATCATTGGTCAAAATAGCCTTTTCAGGCTGAGAGAAGCACTTTGGTGACATTTAACTGTAACGTGTTCCCAGTACAGTCTAAGTGGCTGCTGACTGTGTGACTTGGCTAAAAGTGGCCAAATAGAAGCCCAATCCACAATACATGAGCCCAAAGGCCTTCCTAATGACTAAACTGACACCCACTTTCTTAAAAATATCATGGGTCTAAATAGCCTTTTCAGGCTGAGAAAAGCACTTTGGTGACATTTGGCTGTAACTTGTTCCCAGTACATTCTGAGTGGCTGGTGACTGTATGTTGTACCTAAAAGTGTCCAAATAGAATCCCAATGCACTATACATGGGCCCAAATGCCTTCCTTATGACAAAGCTGACACTCATTTTCTTTAAAAAATCATTGGTCAAAATAGCCTTTTCAGGCTGAGAGAAGCACTTTGATGACGTTTAACTGTAACTTGTTCCCAGTACAGTCTAAGTGGCTGCTGACTGTGTGACTTGGCTAAAAGTGGCCAAATAGAAGCCCAATCCACAATACATGAGCCCAAAGGCCTTCCTTATGACTAAACTGACACCCACTTTTTTAAAAATATCATGGGTCTAAATAGCCTTTTCAGGCTGAGAGAAGTACTTTGGTGACATATGGCTGTAACTTGTTCCCAGTACATTCTGAGTGGCTGGTGACTGTGTGTTGTACCTAAAAGTGCCCAAATAGAATCCCAATACACTCTACATGGGCCCAAATGCCTTCCTTATGACAAAAATGACACTCATTTTCTTTAAAAAATCATTGGTCAAAATAGCCTTTTCAGGCTGAGAGAAGCACTTTGGTGACGTTTAACTGTAACTTGTTCCCAGTAAAGTCTAAGTGGCTGCTGACTGTGTGACTTGGTTAAAAGTGGCCAAATAGAAGCCCAAACCACAATACATGAGCCCAAAGGCCTTCCTTATGACTAAACTGACACCCACTTTCTTAAAAATATCATGGGTCTAAATAGCCTTTTCAGGCTGAGAGAAGCACTTTGGTGACATATGGCTGTAACTTGTTCCCAGTACATTCTGAGTGGCTGGTGACTGTGTGTTGTACCTAAAAGAGCCCAAATAGAATCCCAATGCACTCTACATGGGCCCAAATGCCTTCCTTATGACAAAACTGACACTCATTTTCTTAAAAAAATCATTGGTCAAAATAGCCTTTTCAGGCTGAGAGAAGCACTTTGGTGACATTTAACTGTAACGTGTTCCCAGTACAGTCTAAGTGGCTGCTGACTGTGTGACTTGGCTAAAAGTGGCCAAATAGAAGCCCAATCCACAATACATGAGCCCAAAGGCCTTCCTAATGACTAAACTGACACCCACTTTTTTAAAAATATCATGGGTCTAAATAGCCTTTTCAGGCTGAGAGAAGCACTTTGGTGACATATGGCTGTAACTTGTTCCCAGTACATTCTGAGTGGCTGGTGACTGTGTGTTGTACCTAAAAGTGCCCAAATAGAATCCCAATACACTCTACATGGGCCCAAATGCCTTCCCTATGACAAAACTGACACTCATTTTCTTAAAAAAATCATTGGTCAAAATAGCCTTTTCAGGCTGAGAGAAGCACTTTGGTGACGTTTAACTGTAACTTGTTCCCAGTACAGTCTAAGTGGCTGCTGACTGTGTGACTTGGCTAAAAGTGGCCAAATAGAAGCCCAATCCACAATACATGAGCCCAAAGGCCTTCCTTATGACTAAACTGACACCCACTTTCTTAAAAATATCATGGGTCTAAATAGCCTTTTCAGGCTGAGAAAAGCACTTTGGTGACATTTGGCTGTAACTTGTTCCCAGTACATTCTGAGTGGCTGGTGACTGTGTGTTGTACCTAAAAGAGCCCAAATAGAATCCCAATGCACTCTACATGGGCCCAAATACCTTCCTTATGACAAAACTGACACTCATTTTCTTTAAAAAATCATTGGTCAAAATAGCCTTTTCAGGCTGAGAGAAGCACTTTGATGACGTTTAACTGTAACGTGTTCCCAGTACAGTCTAAGTGGCTGGTGACTGTGTGACTTGGCTAAAAGTGGCCAAATAGAAGCCCAATCCACAATACATGAGCCCAAAGGCCTTCCTTATGACTAAACTGACACCCACCTTTTTAAAAGTATCATGGGTCTAAATAGCATTTTCAGGCTGAGAGAAGCACTTTGGTGACATATGGCTGTAACTTGTTCCCAGTACATTCTGAGTGGCTGGTGACTGTGTGTTGTACCTAAAAGTGCCCAAATAGAATCCCAATACACTCTACATGGGCCCAAATGCCTTCCTTATGACAAAACTGACACTCATTTTCTTAAAAAAATCATTGGTCAAAATAGCCTTTTCAGGCTGAGAGAAGCACTTTGGTGACGTTTAACTGTAACTTGTTCCCAGTAAAGTCTAAGTGGCTGCTGACTGTGTGACTTGGTTAAAAGTGGCCAAATAGAAGCCCAATCCACAATACATGAGCCCAAAGGCCTTCCTTATGACTAAACTGACACCCACTTTCTTAAAAATATCATGGGTCTAAATAGCATTTTCAGGCTGAGAGAAGCACTTTGGTGACATTTGGCTGTAACTTGTTCCCAGTACATTCTGAGTGGCTGATGACTGTGTGTTGTACCTAAAAGTGCCCAACAAGAATCCCAATGCACTCTACATGGGCCCAAATGCCTTCCTTATGACAAAACTGACACTCATTTTCTTTAAAAAATCATTGGTCAAAATAGCCTTTTCAGGCTGAGAGAAGCACTTTGGTGACATTTAACTGTAACGTGTTCCCAGTACAGTCTAAGTGGCTGCTGACTGTGTGACTTGGCTAAAAGTGGCCAAATAGAAGCCCAATCCACAATACATGAGCCCAAAGGCCTTCCTAATGACTAAACTGACACCCACTTTCTTAAAAATATCATGGGTCTAAATAGCCTTTTCAGGCTGAGAAAAGCACTTTGGTGACATTTGGCTGTAACTTGTTCCCAGTACATTCTGAGTGGCTGGTGACTGTGTGTTGTACCTAAAAGAGCCCAAATAGAATCCCAATGCACTCTACATGGGCCCAAATACCTTCCTTATGACAAAACTGACACTCATTTTCTTTAAAAAATCATTGGTCAAAATAGCCTTTTCAGGCTGAGAGAAGCACTTTGATGACGTTTAACTGTAACGTGTTCCCAGTACAGTCTAAGTGGCTGGTGACTGTGTGACTTGGCTAAAAGTGGCCAAATAGAAGCCCAATCCACAATACATGAGCCCAAGGGCCTTCCTTATGACTAAACTGACACCCACCTTTTTAAAAGTATCATGGGTCTAAATAGCATTTTCAGGCTGAGAGAAGCACTTTGGTGACATTTGGCTGTAACTTGTTCCCAGTACATTCTGAGTGGCTGGTGACTGTGTGTTGTACCTAAAAGTGCCCAAATAGAATCCCAATGCACTATACATGGGCCCAAATGCCTTCCTTATGACAAAACTGACACTCATTTTCTTTAAAAAATCATTGGTCAAAATAGCCTTTTCAGGCTGAGAGAAGCACTTTGATGACGTTTAACTGTAACTTGTTCCCAGTACAGTCTAAGTGGCTGCTGACTGTGTGACTTGGCTAAAAGTGGCCAAATAGAAGCCCAATCCACAATACATGAGCCCAGAGGTCTTCCTTATGACTAAACTGACACCCACTTTCTTAAAAATATCATGGGTCTAAATAGCCTTTTCAGGCTGAGAGAAGCACTTTGGTGACATATGGCTGTAACTTGTTCCCAGTACATTCTGAGTGGCTTGTGACTGTGTGTTGTACCTAAAAGAGCCCAAATAGAATCCCAATGCACTCTACATGGGCCCAAATGCCTTCCTTATGACAAAACTGACACTCATTTTCTTTAAAAAATCATTGGTCAAAATAGCCTTTTCAGGCTGAGAGAAGCACTTTGGTGACGTTTAACTGTAACTTGTTCCCAGTACATTCTGAGTGGCTGTTGACTGTGTGTTGTACCTAAAGGTGCCCAAATAGAAGCCCAATCCACAATACATGAGCCCAAAGGCCTTCCTTATGACTAAACTGACACCCTGTTTCTTAAAAATATCCTGGGTCTGAATAGCCTTTTCAGGCTGAGAGAAGCACTTTGGTGACATTTGAGAGTAACTTACTCCCAGTACATTCTGAGTGGCTGCTGGCTGTGTGACTTGGCTAAAACTTCCCAAATAGAAGCCCAATCCACAATACATGAGCCCAAAGGCCTTCCGTATGACTAAACTGACACCCACTTTCTTAAAAATATCATGGGTCTAAATAGCATTTTCAGGCTAATAGAAGCACTTTGGTGACATTTGGCTGTAACTTGTTCCCAGTACATTCTGAGTGGCTGATGACTGTGTGTTGTACCTAAAAGTGCCCAACAAGAATCCCAATGCACTCTACATGGGCCCAAATGCCTTACTTATGACAAAACTTACACTCATTTTCTTAAAAAAAATCATTGGTCAAAATAGCCTTTTCAGGCTGAGAGAAGCACTTTGGTGACATTTAACTGTAACGTGTTCCCAGTACAGTCTAAGTGGCTGCTGACTGTGTGACTTGGCTAAAAGTGGCCAAATAGAAGCCCAATCCACAATACATGAGCCCAAAGGCCTTCCTAATGACTAAACTGACACCCACTTTCTTAAAAATATCATGGGTCTAAATAGCCTTTTCAGGCTGAGAAAAGCACTTTGGTGACATTTGGCTGTAACTTGTTCCCAGTACATTCTGAGTGGCTGGTGACTGTATGTTGTACCTAAAAGTGTCCAAATAGAATCCCAATGCACTATACATGGGCCCAAATGCCTTCCTTATGACAAAGCTGACACTCATTTTCTTTAAAAAATCATTGGTCAAAATAGCCTTTTCAGGCTGAGAGAAGCACTTTGATGACGTTTAACTGTAACTTGTTCCCAGTACAGTCTAAGTGGCTGCTGACTGTGTGACTTGGCTAAAAGTGGCCAAATAGAAGCCCAATCCACAATACATGAGCCCAAAGGCCTTCCTTATGACTAAACTGACACCCACTTTTTTAAAAATATCATGGGTCTAAATAGCCTTTTCAGGCTGAGAGAAGCACTTTGGTGACATATGGCTGTAACTTGTTCCCAGTACATTCTGAGTGGCTGGTGACTGTGTGTTGTACCTAAAAGTGCCCAAATAGAATCCCAATACACTCTACATGGGCCCAAATGCCTTCCTTATGACAAAAATGACACTCATTTTCTTTAAAAAATCATTGGTCAAAATAGCCTTTTCAGGCTGAGAGAAGCACTTTGGTGACGTTTAACTGTAACTTGTTCCCAGTAAAGTCTAAGTGGCTGCTGACTGTGTGACTTGGTTAAAAGTGGCCAAATAGAAGCCCAATCCACAATACATGAGCCCAAAGGCCTTCCTTATGACTAAACTGACACCCACTTTCTTAAAAATATCATGGGTCTAAATAGCCTTTTCAGGCTGAGAGAAGCACTTTGGTGACATATGGCTGTAACTTGTTCCCAGTACATTCTGAGTGGCTGGTGACTGTGTGTTGTACCTAAAAGAGCCCAAATAGAATCCCAATGCACTCTACATGGGCCCAAATGCCTTCCTTATGACAAAACTGACACTCATTTTCTTAAAAAAATCATTGGTCAAAATAGCCTTTTCAGGCTGAGAGAAGCACTTTGGTGACATTTAACTGTAACGTGTTCCCAGTACAGTCTAAGTGGCTGCTGACTGTGTGACTTGGCTAAAAGTGGCCAAATAGAAGCCCAATCCACAATACATGAGCCCAAAGGCCTTCCTAATGACTAAACTGACACCCACTTTTTTAAAAATATCATGGGTCTAAATAGCCTTTTCAGGCTGAGAGAAGCACTTTGGTGACATATGGCTGTAACTTGTTCCCAGTACATTCTGAGTGGCTGGTGACTGTGTGTTGTACCTAAAAGTGCCCAAATAGAATCCCAATACACTCTAAATGGGCCCAAATGCCTTCCCTATGACAAAACTGACACTCATTTTCTTAAAAAAATCATTGGTCAAAATAGCCTTTTCAGGCTGAGAGAAGCACTTTGGTGACGTTTAACTGTAACTTGTTCCCAGTACAGTCTAAGTGGCTGCTGACTGTGTGACTTGGCTAAAAGTGGCCAAATAGAAGCCCAATCCACAATACATGAGCCCAAAGGCCTTCCTTATGACTAAACTGACACCCACTTTCTTAAAAATATCATGGGTCTAAATAGCCTTTTCAGGCTGAGAAAAGCACTTTGGTGACATTTGGCTGTAACTTGTTCCCAGTACATTCTGAGTGGCTGGTGACTGTGTGTTGTACCTAAAAGAGCCCAAATAGAATCCCAATGCACTCTACATGGGCCCAAATACCTTCCTTATGACAAAACTGACACTCATTTTCTTTAAAAAATCATTGGTCAAAATAGCCTTTTCAGGCTGAGAGAAGCACTTTGATGACGTTTAACTGTAACGTGTTCCCAGTACAGTCTAAGTGGCTGGTGACTGTGTGACTTGGCTAAAAGTGGCCAAATAGAAGCCCAATCCACAATACATGAGCCCAAAGGCCTTCCTTATGACTAAACTGACACCCACCTTTTTAAAAGTATCATGGGTCTAAATAGCATTTTCAGGCTGAGAGAAGCACTTTGGTGACATTTGGCTGTAAATTGTTCCCAGTACATTCTGAGTGGCTGGTGACTGTGTGTTGTACCTAAAAGTGCCCAAATAGAATCCCGATGCACTATACATGGGCCCAAATGCCTTCCTTATGACAAAATTGACACTCATTTTCTTTAAAAAATCATTGGTCAAAATAGCCTTTTCAAGCTGAGAGAAGCACTTTGAAGACGTTTAACTGTAACTTGTTCCCAGTACAGTCTAAGTGGCTGCTGACTGTGTGACTTGGCTAAAAGTGGCCAAATAGAAGCCCAATCCACAATACATGAGCCCAGAGGTCTTCCTTATGACTAAACTGACACCCACTTTCTTAAAAATATCATGGGTCTAAATAGTCTTTTCAGGCTGAGAGAAGCACTTTGGTGACGTTTAACTGTAACTTGTTCCCAGTACATTCTGAGTGGCTGTTGACTGTGTGTTGTACCTAAAGGTGCCCAAATAGAAGCCCAATCCACAATACATGAGCCCAAAGGCCTTCCTTATGACTAAACTGACACCCTCTTTCTTAAAAATATCCTGGGTCTAAATAGCCTTTTCAGGCTGAGAGAAGCACTTTGGTGACATTTGAGAGTAACTTACTCCCAGTACATTCTGAGTGGCTGCTGGCTGTGTGACTTGGCTAAAACTTCCCAAATAGAAGCCCAATCCACAATACATGAGCCCAAAGGCCTTCCTTATGACTAAACTGACACCCACTTTCTTAAAAATATCATGGGTCTAAATAGCATTTTCAGGCTGAGAGAAGCACTTTGGTGACATTTGGCTGTAACTTGTTCCCAGTACATTCTGAGTGGCTGATGACTGTGTGTTGTACCTAAAAGTGCCCAACAAGAATCCCAATGCACTCTACATGGGCCCAAATGCCTTCCTTATGACAAAACTGACACTTATTTTCTTTAAAAAATCATTGGTCAAAATAGCCTTTTCAGGCTGAGAGAAGCACTTTGGTGACATTTAACTGTAACGTGTTCCCAGTACAGTCTAAGTGGCTGCTGACTGTGTGACTTGGCTAAAAGTGGCCAAATAGAAGCCCAATCCACAATACATGAGCCCAAAGGCCTTCCTAATGACTAAACTGACACCCACTTTCTTAAAAATATCATGGGTCTAAATAGCCTTTTCAGGCTGAGAAAAGCACTTTGGTGACATTTGGCTGTAACTTGTTCCCAGTACATTCTGAGTGGCTGGTGACTGTGTGTTGTACCTAAAAGAGCCCAAATAGAATCCCAATGCACTCTACATGGGCCCAAATACCTTCCTTATGACAAAACTGACACTCATTTTCTTTAAAAAATCATTGGTCAAAATAGCCTTTTCAGGCTGAGAGAAGCACTTTGATGACGTTTAACTGTAACGTGTTCCCAGTACAGTCTAAGTGGCTGGTGACTGTGTGACTTGGCTAAAAGTGGCCAAATAGAAGCCCAATCCACAATACATGAGCCCAAGGGCCTTCCTTATGACTAAACTGACACCCACCTTTTTAAAAGTATCATGGGTCTAAATAGCATTTTCAGGCTGAGAGAAGCACTTTGGTGACATTTGGCTGTAACTTGTTCCCAGTACATTCTGAGTGGCTGGTGACTGTGTGTTGTACCTAAAAGTGCCCAAATAGAATCCCAATGCACTATACATGGGCCCAAATGCCTTCCTTATGACAAAACTGACACTCATTTTCTTTAAAAAATCATTGGTCAAAATAGCCTTTTCAGGCTGAGAGAAGCACTTTGATGACGTTTAACTGTAACTTGTTCCCAGTACAGTCTAAGTGGCTGCTGACTGTGTGACTTGGCTAAAAGTGGCCAAATAGAAGCCCAATCCACAATACATGAGCCCAGAGGTCTTCCTTATGACTAAACTGACACCCACCTTTTTAAAAGTATCATGGGTCTAAATAGCATTTTCAGGCTGAGAGAAGCACTTTGGTGACATTTGGCTGTAAATTGTTCCCAGTACATTCTGAGTGGCTGGTGACTGTGTGTTGTACCTAAAAGTGCCCAAATAGAATCCCGATGCACTATACATGGGCCCAAATGCCTTCCTTATGACAAAACTGACACTCATTTTCTTTAAAAAATCATTGGTCAAAATAGCCTTTTCAAGCTGAGAGAAGCACTTTGAAGACGTTTAACTGTAACTTGTTCCCAGTACAGTCTAAGTGGCTGCTGACTGTGTGACTTGGCTAAAAGTGGCCAAATAGAAGCCCAATCCACAATACATGAGCCCAGAGGTCTTCCTTATGACTAAACTGACACCCACTTTCTTAAAAATATCATGGGTCTAAATAGCCTTTTCAGGCTGAGAGAAGCACTTTGGTGACGTTTAACTGTAACTTGTTCCCAAGTACATTCTGAGTGGCTGTTGACTGTGTGTTGTACCTAAAGGTGCCCAAATAGAAGCCCAATCCACAATACATGAGCCCAAAGGCCTTCCTTATGACTAAACTGACACCCTCTTTCTTAAAAATATCCTGGGTCTAAATAGCCTTTTCAGGCTGAGAGAAGCACTTTGGTGACATTTGAGAGTAACTTACTCCCAGTACATTCTGAGTGGCTGCTGGCTGTGTGACTTGGCTAAAACTTCCCAAATAGAAGCCCAATCCACAATACATGAGCCCAAAGGCCTTCCGTATGACTAAACTGACACCCACTTTCTTAAAAATATCATGGGTCTAAATAGCATTTTCAGGCTGAGAGAAGCACTTTGGTGACATTTGGCTGTAACTTGTTCCCAGTACATTCTGAGTGGCTGATGACTGTGTGTTGTACCTAAAAGTGCCCAACAAGAATCCCAATGCACTCTACATGGGCCCAAATGCCTTCCTTATGACAAAACCGACACTCATTTTCTTTAAAAAATCATTGGTCAAAATAGCCTTTTCAGGCTGAGAGAAGCACTTTGGTGACATTTAACTGTAACGTGTTCCCAGTACAGTCTAAGTGGCTGCTGACTGTGTGACTTGGCTAAAAGTGGCCAAATAGAAGCCCAATCCACAATACATGAGCCCAAAGGCCTTCCTAATGACTAAACTGACACCCACTTTTTTAAAAATATCATGGGTCTAAATAGCCTTTTCAGGCTGAGAGAAGCACTTTGGTGACATATGGCTGTAACTTGTTCCCAGTACATTCTGAGTGGCTGGTGACTGTGTGTTGTACCTAAAAGTGCCCAAATAGAATCCCAATACACTCTACATGGGCCCAAATGCCTTCCTTATGACAAAACTGACACTCATTTTCTTTAAAAAATCATTGGTCAAAATAGCCTTTTCAGGCTGAGAGAAGCACTTTGGTGACGTTTAACTGTAACTTGTTCCCAGTACAGTCTAAGTGGCTGCTGACTGTGTGACTTGGCTAAAAGTGGCCAAATAGAAGCCCAATCCACAATACATGAGCCCAAAGGCCTTCCTTATGACTAAACTGACACCCACTTTCTTATTGTGTGTTGTACCAAAAAGAGCCCAAATAGAATCCCAATGCACTCTACATGGGCCCAAATACCTTCCTTATGACAAAACTGACACTCATTTTCTTTAAAAAATCATTGGTCAAAATAGCCTTTTCAGGCTGAGAGAAGCACTTTGATGACGTTTAACTGTAACTTGTTCCCAGTACAGTCTAAGTGGCTGGTGACTGTGTGACTTGGCTAAAAGTGGCCAAATAGAAGCCCAATCCACAATACATGAGCCCAAGGGCCTTCCTTATGACTAAACTGACACCCACCTTTTTAAAAGTATCATGGGTCTAAATAGCATTTTCAGGCTGAGAGAAGCACTTTGGTGACATTTGGCTGTAACTTGTTCCCAGTACATTCTGAGTGGCTGGTGACTGTGTGTTGTACCTAAAAGTGCCCAAATAGAATCCCAATGCACTCTACATGGGCCCAAATGCCTTCCTTATGACAAAACTGACACTCATTTTCTTTAAAAAATCATTGGTCAAAATAGCCTTTTCAGGCTGAGAGAAGCACTTTGATGACGTTTAACTGTAACTTGTTCCCAGTACAGTCTAAGTGGCTGCTGACTGTGTGACTTGGCTAAAAGTGGCCAAATAGAAGCCCAATCCACAATACATGAGCCCAAAGGCCTTCCTTATGACTAAACTGACACCCACTTTCTTAAAAATATCATGGGTCTAAATAGCCTTTTCAGGCTGAGAAAAGCACTTTGGTGACATTTGGCTGTAACTTGTTCCCAGTACATTCTGAGTGGCTGGTGACTGTGTGTTGTACCTAAAAGAGCCCAAATAGAATCCCAATGCACTCTACATGGGCCCAAATGCCTTCCTTATGACAAAACTGACACTCATTTTCTTTAAAAAATCATTGGTCAAAATAGCCTTTTCAGGTTGAGAGAAGCACTTTGATGACGTTTAACTGTAACGTGTTCCCAGTACAGTCTAAGTGGCTGGTGACTGTGTGACTTGGCTAAGAGTGGCCAAATAGAAGCCCAATCCACAATACATGAGCCCAAGGGCCTTCCTTATGACTAAACTGACACCCACCCTTTTAAAAGTATCATGGGTCTAAATAGCATTTTCAGGCTGAGAGAAGCACTTTGGTGACATTTGGCTGTAAATTGTTCCCAGTACATTCTGAGTGGCTGGTGACTGTGTGTTGTACCTAAAAGTGCCCAAATAGAATCCCGATGCACTATACATGGGCCCAAATGCCTTCCTTATGACAAAATTGACACTCATTTTCTTTAAAAAATCATTGGTCAAAATAGCCTTTTCAGGCTGAGAGAAGCACTTTGATGACGTTTAACTGTAACTTGTTCCCAGTACAGTCTAAGTGGCTGCTGACTGTGTGACTTGGCTAAAAGTGCCCAAATAGAAGCCCAATCCACAATACATGAGCCCAAAGGCCTTCCTTATGACTAAACTGACACCCTCTTTCTTAAAAATATCCTGGGTCTGAATAGCCTTTTCAGGCTGAGAGAAGCACTTTGGTGACATTTGGCTGTAACGTGTTCCCAGTACAGTCTAAGTGGCTGCTGACTGTGTGACTTGGCTAAAAGTGGCCAAATAGAAGCCCAATCCACAATACATGAGCCCAAAGGCCTTTCTTATGACTAAACTGACACCCACTTTTTTAAAAATATCATGGGTCTAAATAGCCTTTTCAGGCTGAGAGAAGCACTTTGGTGACGTTTAACTGTAACTTGTTCCCAGTACATTCTGAGTGGCTGTTGACTGTGTGTTGTACCTAAAGGTGCCCAAATAGAAGCCCAATCCACAATACATGAGCCCAAAGGCCTTCCTTATGACTAAACTGACACCCTCTTTCTTAAAAATATCCTGGGTCTGAATAGCCTTTTCAGGCTGAGAGAAGCACTTTGGTGACATTTGAGAGTAACTTACTCCCAGTACATTCTGAGTGGCTGCTGGCTGTGTGACTTGGCTAAAACTTCCCAAATAGAAGCCCAATCCACAATACATGAGCCCAAAGGCCTTCCGTATGACTAAACTGACACCCACTTTCTTAAAAATATCATGGGTCTAAATAGCATTTTCAGGCTGAGAGAAGCACTTTGGTGACATTTGGCTGTAACTTGTTCCCAGTACATTCTGAGTGGCTGATGACTGTGTATTGTACCTAAAAGTGCCCAACAAGAATCCCAATGCACTCTACATGGGCCCAAATGCCTTACTTATGACAAAACTTACACTCATTTTCTTTAAAAAAATCATTGGTCAAAATAGCCTTTTCAGGCTGAGAGAAGCACTTTGGTGACATTTAACTGTAACGTGTTCCCAGTACAGTCTAAGTGGCTGCTGACTGTGTGACTTGGCTAAAAGTGGCCAAATAGAAGCCCAATCCACAATACATGAGCCCAAAGGCCTTTCTTATGACTAAACTGACACCCACTTTTTTAAAAATATCATGGGTCTAAATAGCCTTTTCAGGCTGAGAGAAGCACTTTGGTGACATATGGCTGTAACTTGTTCCCAGTACATTCTGAGTGGCTGGTGACTGTGTGTTGTACCTAAAAGTGCCCAAATAGAATCCCAATACACTCTACATGGGCCCAAATGCCTTCCTTATGACAAAACTGACACTCATTTTCTTAAAAAAATCATTGGTCAAAATAGCCTTTTCAGGCTGAGAGAAGCACTTTGGTGACGTTTAACTGTAACTTGTTCCTAGTAAAGTCTAAGTGGCTGCTGACTGTGTGACTTGGTTAAAAGTGGCCAAATAGAAGCCCAATCCACAATACATGAGCCCAAAGGCCTTCCTTATGACTAAACTGACACCCACTTTCTTAAAAGTATCATGGGTCTAAATAGCCTTTTCAGGCTGAGAGAAGCACTTTGGTGACATATGGCTGTAACTTGTTCCCAGTACATTCTGAGTGGCTGGTGACTGTGTGTTGTACCTAAAAGAGCCCAAATAGAATCCCAATGCACTATAGAGGGGCCCAAATGCCTTCCTTATGACAAAACTGACACTCATTTTCTTTAAAAAATCATTGGTCAAAATAGCCTTTTCAGGCTGAGAGAAGCACTTTGATGACGTTTAACTGTAACGTGTTCCCAGTACAGTCTAAGTGGCTGGTGACTGTGTGACTTGGCTAAAAGTGGCCAAATAGAAGCCCAATCCACAATACATGAGCCCAAGGGCCTTCCTTATGACTAAACTGACACCCACCTTTTTAAAAGTATCATGGGTCTAAATAGCATTTTCAGGCTGAGAGAAGCACTTTGGTGACATTTGGCTGTAACTTGTTCCCAGTACATTCTGAGTGGCTGGTGACTGTGTGTTGTACCTAAAAGTGCCCAAATAGAATCCCAATGCACTATACATGGGCCCAAATGCCTTCCTTATGACAAAACTGACACTCATTTTCTTTAAAAAATCATTGGTCAAAATAGCCTTTTCAGGCTGAGAGAAGCACTTTGATGACGTTTAACTGTAACTTGTTCCCAGTACAGTCTAAGTGGCTGCTGACTGTGTGACTTGGCTAAAAGTGGCCAAATAGAAGCCCAATCCACAATACATGAGCCCAGAGGTCTTCCTTATGACTAAACTGACACCCACTTTCTTAAAAATATCATGGGTCTAAATAGCCTTTTCAGGCTGAGAGAAGCACTTTGGTGACATATGGCTGTAACTTGTTCCCAGTACATTCTGAGTGGCTTGTGACTGTGTGTTGTACCTAAAAGAGCCCAAATAGAATCCCAATGCACTCTACATGGGCCCAAATGCCTTCCTTATGACAAAACTGACACTCATTTTCTTTAAAAAATCATTGGTCAAAATAGCCTTTTCAGGCTGAGAGAAGCACTTTGGTGACGTTTAACTGTAACTTGTTCCCAGTACATTCTGAGTGGCTGTTGACTGTGTGTTGTACCTAAAGGTGCCCAAATAGAAGCCCAATCCACAATACATGAGCCCAAAGGCCTTCCTTATGACTAAACTGACACCCTCTTTCTTAAAAATATCCTGGGTCTAAATAGCCTTTTCAGGCTGAGAGAAGCACTTTGGTGACATTTGAGAGTAACTTACTCCCAGTACATTCTGAGTGGCTGCAGGCTGTGTGACTTGGCTAAAACTTCCCAAATAGAAGCCCAATCCACAATACATGAGCCCAAAGGCCTTCCGTATGACTAAACTGACACCCACTTTCTTAAAAATATCATGGGTCTAAATAGCATTTTCAGGCTGAGAGAAGCACTTTGGTGACATTTGGCTGTAACTTGTTCCCAGTACATTCTGAGTGCCTGATGACTGTGAGTTGTACCTAAAAGTGCCCAACAAGAATCCAATGCACTCTACATGGGCCCAAATGCCTTCCTTATGACAAAACTGACACTCATTTTCTTTAAAAAATCATTGGTCAAAATAGCCTTTTCAGGCTGAGAGAAGCACTTTGGTGACGTTTAACTGTAACTTGTTCCCAGTACAGTCTAAGTGGCTGCTGACTGTGTGACTTTGCTAAAAGTGGCCAAATAGAAGCCCAATCCACAATACATGAGCCCAAAGGCCTTCCTTATGACTAAACTGACACCCACTTTCTTAAAAATATCATGGGTCTAAATAGCCTTTTCAGGCTGAGAAAAGCACTTTGGTGACATTTGGCTGTAACTTGTTCCCAGTACATTCTGAGTGGCTGGTGACTGTGTGTTGTACCTAAAAGAGCCCAAATAGAATCCCAATGCACTCTACATGGGCCCAAATACCTTCCTTATGACAAAACTGACACTCATTTTCTTTAAAAAATCATTGGTCAAAATAGCCTTTTCAGGCTGAGAGAAGCACTTTGATGACGTTTAACTGTAACGTGTTCCCAGTACAGTCTAAGTGGCTGGTGACTGTGTGACTTGGCTAAAAGTGGCCAAATAGAAGCCCAATCCACAATACATGAGCCCAAGGGCCTTCCTTATGACTAAACTGACACCCACCTTTTTAAAAGTATCATGGGTCTAAATAGCATTTTCAGGCTGAGAGAAGCACTTTGGTGACATTTGGCTGTAAATTGTTCCCAGTACATTCTGAGTGGCTGGTGACTGTGTGTTGTACCTAAAAGTGCCCAAATAGAATCCCGATGCACTATACATGGGCCCAAATGCCTTCCTTATGACAAAATTGACACTCATTTTCTTTAAAAAATCATTGGTCAAAATAGCCTTTTCAAGCTGAGAGAAGCACTTTGAAGACGTTTAACTGTAACTTGTTCCCAGTACAGTCTAAGTGGCTGCTGACTGTGTGACTTGGCTAAAAGTGGCCAAATAGAAGCCCAATCCACAATACATGAGCCCAGAGGTCTTCCTTATGACTAAACTGACACCCACTTTCTTAAAAATATCATGGGTCTAAATAGCCTTTTCAGGCTGAGAGAAGCACTTTGGTGACGTTTAACTGTAACTTGTTCCCAAGTACATTCTGAGTGGCTGTTGACTGTGTGTTGTACCTAAAGGTGCCCAAATAGAAGCCCAATCCACAATACATGAGCCCAAAGGCCTTCCTTATGACTAAACTGACACCCTCTTTCTTAAAAATATCCTGGGTCTAAATAGCCTTTTCAGGCTGAGAGAAGCACTTTGGTGACATTTGAGAGTAACTTACTCCCAGTACATTCTGAGTGGCTGCTGGCTGTGTGACTTGGCTAAAAGGGTTAGGGTTAGCATTTTCAGGCTGAGAGAAGCACTTTGGTGACGTTTAACTGTAACTTGTTCCCAGTACATTCTGAGTGGCTGGTGACTGTGTGTTGTACCTAAAAGAGCCCAAATAGAATCCCAATGCACTATAGAGGGGCCCAAATGCCTTCCTTATGACAAAACTGACACTCATTTTCTTTAAAAAATCATTGGTCAAAATAGCCTTTTCAGGCTGAGAGAAGCACTTTGATGACGTTTAACTGTAACGTGTTCCCAGTACAGTCTAAGTGGCTGGTGACTGTGTGACTTGGCTAAAAGTGGCCAAATAGAAGCCCAATCCACAATACATGAGCCCAAGGGCCTTCCTTATGACTAAACTGACACCCACCTTTTTAAAAGTATCATGGGTCTAAATAGCATTTTCAGGCTGAGAGAAGCACTTTGGTGACATTTGGCTGTAACTTGTTCCCAGTACATTCTGAGTGGCTGGTGACTGTGTGTTGTACCTAAAAGTGCCCAAATAGAATCCCAATGCACTATACATGGGCCCAAATGCCTTCCTTATGACAAAACTGACACTCATTTTCTTTAAAAAATCATTGGTCAAAATAGCCTTTTCAGGCTGAGAGAAGCACTTTGATGACGTTTAACTGTAACTTGTTCCCAGTACAGTCTAAGTGGCTGCTGACTGTGTGACTTGGCTAAAAGTGGCCAAATAGAAGCCCAATCCACAATACATGAGCCCAGAGGTCTTCCTTATGACTAAACTGACACCCACTTTCTTAAAAATATCATGGGTCTAAATAGCCTTTTCAGGCTGAGAGAAGCACTTTGGTGACATATGGCTGTAACTTGTTCCCAGTACATTCTGAGTGGCTTGTGACTGTGTGTTGTACCTAAAAGAGCCCAAATAGAATCCCAATGCACTCTACATGGGCCCAAATGCCTTCCTTATGACAAAACTGACACTCATTTTCTTTAAAAAATCATTGGTCAAAATAGCCTTTTCAGGCTGAGAGAAGCACTTTGGTGACGTTTAACTGTAACTTGTTCCCAGTACATTCTGAGTGGCTGTTGACTGTGTGTTGTACCTAAAGGTGCCCAAATAGAAGCCCAATCCACAATACATGAGCCCAAAGGCCTTCCTTATGACTAAACTGACACCCTCTTTCTTAAAAATATCCTGGGTCTAAATAGCCTTTTCAGGCTGAGAGAAGCACTTTGGTGACATTTGAGAGTAACTTACTCCCAGTACATTCTGAGTGGCTGCAGGCTGTGTGACTTGGCTAAAACTTCCCAAATAGAAGCCCAATCCACAATACATGAGCCCAAAGGCCTTCCGTATGACTAAACTGACACCCACTTTCTTAAAAATATCATGGGTCTAAATAGCATTTTCAGGCTGAGAGAAGCACTTTGGTGACATTTGGCTGTAACTTGTTCCCAGTACATTCTGAGTGCCTGATGACTGTGAGTTGTACCTAAAAGTGCCCAACAAGAATCCAATGCACTCTACATGGGCCCAAATGCCTTCCTTATGACAAAACTGACACTCATTTTCTTTAAAAAATCATTGGTCAAAATAGCCTTTTCAGGCTGAGAGAAGCACTTTGGTGACGTTTAACTGTAACTTGTTCCCAGTACAGTCTAAGTGGCTGCTGACTGTGTGACTTTGCTAAAAGTGGCCAAATAGAAGCCCAATCCACAATACATGAGCCCAAAGGCCTTCCTTATGACTAAACTGACACCCACTTTCTTAAAAATATCATGGGTCTAAATAGCCTTTTCAGGCTGAGAAAAGCACTTTGGTGACATTTGGCTGTAACTTGTTCCCAGTACATTCTGAGTGGCTGGTGACTGTGTGTTGTACCTAAAAGAGCCCAAATAGAATCCCAATGCACTCTACATGGGCCCAAATACCTTCCTTATGACAAAACTGACACTCATTTTCTTTAAAAAATCATTGGTCAAAATAGCCTTTTCAGGCTGAGAGAAGCACTTTGATGACGTTTAACTGTAACGTGTTCC
Organism: Gymnoscopelus microlampas; assembly: GCF_963454915.1. Classification (NCBI taxonomy): domain Eukaryota; kingdom Metazoa; phylum Chordata; class Actinopteri; order Myctophiformes; family Myctophidae; genus Gymnoscopelus; species Gymnoscopelus microlampas. The sequence goes on along the minus strand of NW_028155810.1, from coordinate 568,651 downwards.
CAGTACAGTCTAAGTGGCTGGTGACTGTGTGACTTGGCTAAAAGTGGCCAAATAGAAGCCCAATCCACAATACATGAGCCCAAGGGCCTTCCTTATGACTAAACTGACACCCACCTTTTTAAAAGTATCATGGGTCTAAATAGCATTTTCAGGCTGAGAGAAGCACTTTGGTGACATTTGGCTGTAAATTGTTCCCAGTACATTCTGAGTGGCTGGTGACTGTGTGTTGTACCTAAAAGTGCCCAAATAGAATCCCGATGCACTATACATGGGCCCAAATGCCTTCCTTATGACAAAATTGACACTCATTTTCTTTAAAAAATCATTGGTCAAAATAGCCTTTTCAAGCTGAGAGAAGCACTTTGAAGACGTTTAACTGTAACTTGTTCCCAGTACAGTCTAAGTGGCTGCTGACTGTGTGACTTGGCTAAAAGTGGCCAAATAGAAGCCCAATCCACAATACATGAGCCCAGAGGTCTTCCTTATGACTAAACTGACACCCACTTTCTTAAAAATATCATGGGTCTAAATAGCCTTTTCAGGCTGAGAGAAGCACTTTGGTGACGTTTAACTGTAACTTGTTCCCAAGTACATTCTGAGTGGCTGTTGACTGTGTGTTGTACCTAAAGGTGCCCAAATAGAAGCCCAATCCACAATACATGAGCCCAAAGGCCTTCCTTATGACTAAACTGACACCCACTTTCTTAAAAATATCATGGGTCTAAATAGCATTTTCAGGCTGAGAGAAGCACTTTGGTGACATTTGGCTGTAACTTGTTCCCAGTACATTCTGAGTGGCTGATGACTGTGTGTTGTACCTAAAAGTGCCCAACAAGAATCCCAATGCACTCTACATGGGCCCAAATGCCTTCCTTATGACAAAACTGACACTCATTTTCTTAAAAAAATCATTGGTCAAAATAGCCTTTTCAGGCTGAGAGAAGCACTTTGGTGACATTTAACTGTAACGTGTTCCCAGTACAGTCTAAGTGGCTGCTGACTGTGTGACTTGGCTAAAAGTGGCCAAATAGAAGCCCAATCCACAATACATGAGCCCAAAGGCCTTCCTAATGACTAAACTGACACCCACTTTTTTAAAAATATCATGGGTCTAAATAGCCTTTTCAGGCTGAGAGAAGCACTTTGGTGACATATGGCTGTAACTTGTTCCGAGTACATTCTGAGTGGCTGGTGACTGTGTGTTGTACCTAAAAGTGCCCAAATAGAATCCCAATACACTCTACATGGGCCCAAATGCCTTCCTTATGACAAAACTGACACTCATTTTCTTAAAAAAATCATTGGTCAAAATAGCCTTTTCAGGCTGAGAGAAGCACTTTGGTGACGTTTAACTGTAACTTGTTCCCAGTACAGTCTAAGTGGCTGCTGACTGTGTGACTTGGCTAAAAGTGGCCAAATAGAAGCCCAATCCACAATACATGAGCCCAGAGGTCTTCCTTATGACTAAACTGACACCCACTTTCTTAAAAATATCATGGGTCTAAATAGCCTTTTCAGGCTGAGAGAAGCACTTTGGTGACATATGGCTGTAACTTGTTCCCAGTACATTCTGAGTGGCTTGTGACTGTGTGTTGTACCTAAAAGAGCCCAAATAGAATCCCAATGCACTCTACATGGGCCCAAATGCCTTCCTTATGACAAAACTGACACTCATTTTCTTTAAAAAATCATTGGTCAAAATAGCCTTTTCAGGCTGAGAGAAGCACTTTGGTGACGTTTAACTGTAACTTGTTCCCAGTACATTCTGAGTGGCTGTTGACTGTGTGTTGTACCTAAAGGTGCCCAAATAGAAGCCCAATCCACAATACATGAGCCCAAAGGCCTTCCTTATGACTAAACTGACACCCTCTTTCTTAAAAATATCCTGGGTCTAAATAGCCTTTTCAGGCTGAGAGAAGCACTTTGGTGACATTTGAGAGTAACTTACTCCCAGTACATTCTGAGTGGCTGCAGGCTGTGTGACTTGGCTAAAACTTCCCAAATAGAAGCCCAATCCACAATACATGAGCCCAAAGGCCTTCCGTATGACTAAACTGACACCCACTTTCTTAAAAATATCATGGGTCTAAATAGCATTTTCAGGCTGAGAGAAGCACTTTGGTGACATTTGGCTGTAACTTGTTCCCAGTACATTCTGAGTGCCTGATGACTGTGAGTTGTACCTAAAAGTGCCCAACAAGAATCCAATGCACTCTACATGGGCCCAAATGCCTTCCTTATGACAAAACTGACACTCATTTTCTTTAAAAAATCATTGGTCAAAATAGCCTTTTCAGGCTGAGAGAAGCACTTTGGTGACGTTTAACTGTAACTTGTTCCCAGTACAGTCTAAGTGGCTGCTGACTGTGTGACTTGGCTAAAAGTGGCCAAATAGAAGCCCAATCCACAATACATGAGCCCAAAGGCCTTCCTTATGACTAAACTGACACCCACTTTCTTAAAAATATCATGGGTCTAAATAGCCTTTTCAGGCTGAGAAAAGCACTTTGGTGACATTTGGCTGTAACTTGTTCCCAGTACATTCTGAGTGGCTGGTGACTGTGTGTTGTACCTAAAAGAGCCCAAAGAGAATCCCAATGCACTCTACATGGGCCCAAATACCTTCCTTATGACAAAACTGACACTCATTTTCTTTAAAAAATCATTGGTCAAAATAGCCTTTTCAGGCTGAGAGAAGCACTTTGATGACGTTTAACTGTAACGTGTTCCCAGTACAGTCTAAGTGGCTGGTGACTGTGTGACTTGGCTAAAAGTGGCCAAATAGAAGCCCAATCCACAATACATGAGCCCAAGGGCCTTCCTTATGACTAAACTGACACCCACCTTTTTAAAAGTATCATGGGTCTAAATAGCATTTTCAGGCTGAGAGAAGCACTTTGGTGACATTTGGCTGTAAATTGTTCCCAGTACATTCTGAGTGGCTGGTGACTGTGTGTTGTACCTAAAAGTGCCCAAATAGAATCCCGATGCACTATACATGGGCCCAAATGCCTTCCTTATGACAAAATTGACACTCATTTTCTTTAAAAAATCATTGGTCAAAATAGCCTTTTCAAGCTGAGAGAAGCACTTTGAAGACGTTTAACTGTAACTTGTTCCCAGTACAGTCTAAGTGGCTGCTGACTGTGTGACTTGGCTAAAAGTGGCCAAATAGAAGCCCAATCCACAATACATGAGCCCAGAGGTCTTCCTTATGACTAAACTGACACCCACTTTCTTAAAAATATCATGGGTCTAAATAGCCTTTTCAGGCTGAGAGAAGCACTTTGGTGACGTTTAACTGTAACTTGTTCCCAAGTACATTCTGAGTGGCTGTTGACTGTGTGTTGTACCTAAAGGTGCCCAAATAGAAGCCCAATCCACAATACATGAGCCCAAAGGCCTTCCTTATGACTAAACTGACACCCTCTTTCTTAAAAATATCCTGGGTCTAAATAGCCTTTTCAGGCTGAGAGAAGCACTTTGGTGACATTTGAGAGTAACTTACTCCCAGTACATTCTGAGTGGCTGCTGGCTGTGTGACTTGGCTAAAAGGGTTAGGGTTAGCATTTTCAGGCTGAGAGAAGCACTTTGGTGACATTTGGCTGTAACTTGTTCCCAGTACATTCTGAGTGGCTGATGACTGTGTGTTGTACCTAAAAGTGCCCAACAAGAATCCCAATGCACTCTACATGGGCCCAAATGCCTTCCTTATGACAAAACTGACACTCATTTTCTTTAAAAAATCATTGGTCAAAATAGCCTTTTCAGGCTGAGAGAAGCACTTTGGTGACATTTAACTGTAACGTGTTCCCAGTACAGTCTAAGTGGCTGCTGACTGTGTGACTTGGCTAAAAGTGGCCAAATAGAAGCCCAATCCACAATACATGAGCCCAAAGGCCTTCCTAATGACTAAACTGACACCCACTTTTTTTAAAATATCATGGGTCTAAATGGCCTTTTCAGGCTGAGAGAAGCACTTTGGTGACATATGGCTGTAACTTGTTCCCAGTACATTCTGAGTGGCTGGTGACTGTGTGTTGTACCTAAAAGTGCCCAAATAGAATCCCAATACACTCTACAAGGGCCCAAATGCCTTCCTTATGACAAAACTGACACTCATTTTCTTTAAAAAATCATTGGTCAAAATAGCCTTTTCAGGCTGAGAGAAGCACTTTGGTGACGTTTAACTGTAACTTGTTCCCAGTACAGTCTAAGTGGCTGCTGACTGTGTGACTTGGCTAAAAGTGGCCAAATAGAAGCCCAATCCACAATACATGAGCCCAAAGGCCTTCCTTATGACTAAACTGACACCCACTTTCTTATTGTGTGTTGTACCTAAAAGAGCCCAAATAGAATCCCAATGCACTCTACATGGGCCCAAATACCTTCCTTATGACAAAACTGACACTCATTTCCTTTAAAAAATCATTGGTCAAAATAGCCTTTTCAGGCTGAGAGAAGCACTTTGATGACGTTTAACTGTAACGTGTTCCCAGTACAGTCTAAGTGGCTGGTGACTGTGTGACTTGGCTAAAAGTGGCCAAATAGAAGCCCAATCCACAATACATGAGCCCAAGGGCCTTCCTTATGACTAAACTGACACCCACCTTTTTAAAAGTATCATGGGTCTAAATAGCATTTTCAGGCTGAGAGAAGCACTTTGGTGACATTTGGCTGTAACTTGTTCCCAGTACATTCTGAGTGGCTGGTGACTGTGTGTTGTACCTAAAAGTGCCCAAATAGAATCCCAATGCACTCTACATGGGCCCAAATGCCTTCCTTATGACAAAACTGACACTCATTTTCTTTAAAAAATCATTGGTCAAAATAGCCTTTTCAGGCTGAGAGAAGCACTTTGATGACGTTTAACTGTAACTTGTTCCCAGTACAGTCTAAGTGGCTGCTGACTGTGTGACTTGGCTAAAAGTGGCCAAATAGAAGCCCAATCCACAATACATGAGCCCAAAGGCCTTCCTTATGACTAAACTGACACCCACTTTCTTAAAAATATCATGGGTCTAAATAGCCTTTTCAGGCTGAGAAAAGCACTTTGGTGACATTTGGCTGTAACTTGTTCCCAGTACATTCTGAGTGGCTGGTGACTGTGTGTTGTACCTAAAAGAGCCCAAATAGAATCCCAATGCACTCTACATGGGCCCAAATGCCTTCCTTATGACAAAACTGACACTCATTTTCTTTAAAAAATCATTGGTCAAAATAGCCTTTTCAGGCTGAGAGAAGCACTTTGATGACGTTTAACTGTAACGTGTTCCCAGTACAGTCTAAGTGGCTGGTGACTGTGTGACTTGGCTAAGAGTGGCCAAATAGAAGCCCAATCCACAATACATGAGCCCAAGGGCCTTCCTTATGACTAAACTGACACCCACCCTTTTAAAAGTATCATGGGTCTAAATAGCATTTTCAGGCTGAGAGAAGCACTTTGGTGACCTTTGGCTGTAAATTGTTCCCAGTACATTCTGAGTGGCTGGTGACTGTGTGTTGTACCTAAAAGTGCCCAAATAGAATCCCGATGCACTATACATGGGGCCCAAATGCCTTCCTTATGACAAAATTGACACTCATTTTCTTTAAAAAATCATTGGTCAAAATAGCCTTTTCAGGCTGAGAGAAGCACTTTGATGACGTTTAACTGTAACTTGTTCCCAGTACAGTCTAAGTGGCTGCTGACTGTGTGACTTGGCTAAAAGTGGCCAAATAGAAGCCCAATCCACAATACATGAGCCCAGAGGTCTTCCTTATGACTAAACTGACACCCACTTTCTTAAAAATATCATGGGTCTAAATAGCCTTTTCAGGCTGAGAGAAGCACTTTGGTGACGTTTAACTGTAACTTGTTCCCAGTACATTCTGAGTGGCTGTTGACTGTGTGTTGTACCTAAAGGTGCCCAAATAGAAGCCCAATCCACAATACATGAGCCCAAAGGCCTTCCTTATGACTAAACTGACACCCTCTTTCTTAAAAATATCCTGGGTCTGAATAGCCTTTTCAGGCTGAGAGAAGCACTTTGGTGACATTTGAGAGTAACTTACTCCCAGTACATTCTGAGTGGCTGCTGGCTGTGTGACTTGGCTAAAACTTCCCAAATAGAAGCCCAATCCACAATACATGAGCCCAAAGGCCTTCCGTATGACTAAACTGACACCCACTTTCTTAAAAATATCATGGGTCTAAATAGCATTTTCAGGCTGAGAGAAGCACTTTGGTGACATTTGGCTGTAACTTGTTCCCAGTACATTCTGAGTGGCTGATGACTGTGTGTTGTACCTAAAAGTGCCCAACAAGAATCCCAATGCACTCTACATGGGCCCAAATGCCTTACTTATGACAAAACTTACACTCATTTTCTTTAAAAAAAATCATTGGTCAAAATAGCCTTTTCAGGCTGAGAGAAGCACTTTGGTGACATTTAACTGTAACGTGTTCCCAGTACAGTCTAAGTGGCTGCTGACTGTGTGACTTGGATAAAAGTGGCCAAATAGAAGCCCAATCCACAATACATGAGCCCAAAGGCCTTTCTTATGACTAAACTGACACCCACTTTTTTAAAAATATCATGGGTCTAAATAGCCTTTTCAGGCTGAGAGAAGCACTTTGGTGACATATGGCTGTAACTTGTTCCCAGTACATTCTGAGTGGCTGGTGACTGTGTGTTGTACCTAAAAGTGCCCAAATAGAATCCCAATACACTCTACATGGGCCCAAATGCCTTCCTTATGACAAAACTGACACTCATTTTCTTAAAAAAATCATTGGTCAAAATAGCCTTTTCAGGCTGAGAGAAGCACTTTGGTGACGTTTAACTGTAACTTGTTCCCAGTAAAGTCTAAGTGGCTGCTGACTGTGTGACTTGGTTAAAAGTGGCCGAATAGAAGCCCAATCCACAATACATGAGCCCAAAGGCCTTCCTTATGACTAAACTGACACCCACTTTCTTAAAAATATCATGGGTCTAAATAGCCTTTTCAGGCTGAGAGAAGCACTTTGGTGACATATGGCTGTAACTTGTTCCCAGTACATTCTGAGTGGCTGGTGACTGTGTGTTGTACCTAAAAGAGCCCAAATAGAATCCCAATGCACTATAGAGGGGCCCAAATGCCTTCCTTATGACAAAACTGACACTCATTTTCTTTAAAAAATCATTGGTCAAAATAGCCTTTTCAGGCTGAGAGAAGCACTTTGATGACGTTTAACTGTAACGTGTTCCCAGTACAGTCTAAGTGGCTGGTGACTGTGTGACTTGGCTAAAAGTGGCCAAATAGAAGCCCAATCCACAATACATGAGCCCAAGGGCCTTCCTTATGACTAAACTGACACCCACCTTTTTAAAAGTATCATGGGTCTAAATAGCATTTTCAGGCTGAGAGAAGCACTTTGGTGACATATGGCTGTAACTTGTTCCCAGTACATTCTGAGTGGCTGGTGACTGTGTGTTGTACCTAAAAGTGCCCAAATAGAATCCCAATGCACTATACATGGGCCCAAATGCCTTCCTTATGACAAAACTGACACTCATTTTCTTTAAAAAATCATTGGTCAAAATAGCCTTTTCAGGCTGAGAGAAGCACTTTGATGACGTTTAACTGTAACTTGTTCCCAGTACAGTCTAAGTGGCTGCTGACTGTGTGACTTGGCTAAAAGTGGCCAAATAGAAGCCCAATCCACAATACATGAGCCCAGAGGTCTTCCTTATGACTAAACTGACACCCACTTTCTTAAAAATATCATGGGTCTAAATAGCCTTTTCAGGCTGAGAGAAGCACTTTGGTGACATATGGCTGTAACTTGTTCCCAGTACATTCTGAGTGGCTTGTGACTGTGTGTTGTACCTAAAAGAGCCCAAATAGAATCCCAATGCACTCTACATGGGCCCAAATGCCTTCCTTATGACAAAACTGACACTCATTTTCTTTAAAAAATCATTGGTCAAAATAGCCTTTTCAGGCTGAGAGAAGCACTTTGGTGACGTTTAACTGTAACTTGTTCCCAGTACATTCTGAGTGGCTGTTGACTGTGTGTTGTACCTAAAGGTGCCCAAATAGAAGCCCAATCCACAATACATGAGCCCAAAGGCCTTCCTTATGACTAAACTGACACCCTCTTTCTTAAAAATATCCTGGGTCTAAATAGCCTTTTCAGGCTGAGAGAAGCACTTTGGTGACATTTGAGAGTAACTTACTCCCAGTACATTCTGAGTGGCTGCAGGCTGTGTGACTTGGCTAAAACTTCCCAAATAGAAGCCCAATCCACAATACATGAGCCCAAAGGCCTTCCGTATGACTAAACTGACACCCACTTTCTTAAAAATATCATGGGTCTAAATAGCATTTTCAGGCTGAGAGAAGCACTTTGGTGACATTTGGCTGTAACTTGTTCCCAGTACATTCTGAGTGCCTGATGACTGTGAGTTGTACCTAAAAGTGCCCAACAAGAATCCAATGCACTCTACATGGGCCCAAATGCCTTCCTTATGACAAAACTGACACTCATTTTCTTTAAAAAATCATTGGTCAAAATAGCCTTTTCAGGCTGAGAGAAGCACTTTGGTGACGTTTAACTGTAACTTGTTCCCAGTACAGTCTAAGTGGCTGCTGACTGTGTGACTTGGCTAAAAGTGGCCAAATAGAAGCCCAATCCACAATACATGAGCCCAAAGGCCTTCCTTATGACTAAACTGACACCCACTTTCTTAAAAATATCATGGGTCTAAATAGCCTTTTCAGGCTGAGAAAAGCACTTTGGTGACATTTGGCTGTAACTTGTTCCCAGTACATTCTGAGTGGCTGGTGACTGTGTGTTGTACCTAAAAGAGCCCAAATAGAATCCCAATGCACTCTACATGGGCCCAAATACCTTCCTTATGACAAAACTGACACTCATTTTCTTTAAAAAATCATTGGTCAAAATAGCCTTTTCAGGCTGAGAGAAGCACTTTGATGACGTTTAACTGTAACGTGTTCCCAGTACAGTCTAAGTGGCTGGTGACTGTGTGACTTGGCTAAAAGTGGCCAAATAGAAGCCCAATCCACAATACATGAGCCCAAGGGCCTTCCTTATGACTAAACTGACACCCACCTTTTTAAAAGTATCATGGGTCTAAATAGCATTTTCAGGCTGAGAGAAGCACTTTGGTGACATTTGGCTGTAAATTGTTCCCAGTACATTCTGAGTGGCTGGTGACTGTGTGTTGTACCTAAAAGTGCCCAAATAGAATCCCGATGCACTATACATGGGCCCAAATGCCTTCCTTATGACAAAATTGACACTCATTTTCTTTAAAAAATCATTGGTCAAAATAGCCTTTTCAAGCTGAGAGAAGCACTTTGAAGACGTTTAACTGTAACTTGTTCCCAGTACAGTCTAAGTGGCTGCTGACTGTGTGACTTGGCTAAAAGTGGCCAAATAGAAGCCCAATCCACAATACATGAGCCCAGAGGTCTTCCTTATGACTAAACTGACACCCACTTTCTTAAAAATATCATGGGTCTAAATAGCCTTTTCAGGCTGAGAGAAGCACTTTGGTGACGTTTAACTGTAACTTGTTCCCAAGTACATTCTGAGTGGCTGTTGACTGTGTGTTGTACCTAAAGGTGCCCAAATAGAAGCCCAATCCACAATACATGAGCCCAAAGGCCTTCCTTATGACTAAACTGACACCCTCTTTCTTAAAAATATCCTGGGTCTAAATAGCCTTTTCAGGCTGAGAGAAACACTTTGGTGACATTTGAGAGTAACTTACTCCCAGTACATTCTGAGTGGCTGCTGGCTGTGTGACTTGGCTAAAACTTCCCAAATAGAAGCCCAATCCACAATACATGAGCCCAAAGGCCTTCCGTATGACTAAACTGACACCCACTTTCTTAAAAATATCATGGGTCTAAATAGCATTTTCAGGCTGAGAGAAGCACTTTGGTGACATTTGGCTGTAACTTGTTCCCAGTACATTCTGAGTGGCTGATGACTGTGTGTTGTACCTAAAAGTGCCCAACAAGAATCCCAATGCACTCTACATGGGCCCAAATGCCTTCCGTATGACAAAACTGACACTCATTTTCTTTAAAAAATCATTGGTCAAAATAGCCTTTTCAGGCTGAGAGAAGCACTTTGGTGACATTTAACTGTAACGTGTTCCCAGTACAGTCTAAGTGGCTGCTGACTGTGTGACTTGGCTAAAAGTGGCCAAATAGAAGCCCAATCCACAATACATGAGCCCAAAGGCCTTCCTAATGACTAAACTGACACCCACTTTTTTAAAAATATCATGAGTCTAAATAGCCTTTTCAGGCTGAGAGAAGCACTTTGGTGACATATGGCTGTAACTTGTTCCCAGTACATTCTGAGTGGCTGGTGACTGTGTGTTGTACCTAAAAGTGCCCAAATAGAATCCCAATACACTCTACATGGGCCCAAATGCCTTCCTTATGACAAAACTGACACTCATTTTCTTTAAAAAATCATTGGTCAAAATAGCCTTTTCAGGCTGAGAGAAGCACTTTGGTGACGTTTAACTGTAACTTGTTCCCAGTACAGTCTAAGTGGCTGCTGACTGTGTGACTTGGCTAAAAGTGGCCAAATAGAAGCCCAATCCACAATACATGAGCCCAAAGGCCTTCCTTATGACTAAACTGACACCCACTTTCTTATTGTGTGTTGTACCTAAAAGAGCCCAAATAGAATCCCAATGCACTCTACATGGGCCCAAATACCTTCCTTATGACAAAACTGACACTCATTTTCTTTAAAAAATCATTGGTCAAAATAGCCTTTTCAGGCTGAGAGAAGCACTTTGATGACGTTTAACTGTAACTTGTTCCCAGTACAGTCTAAGTGGCTGGTGACTGTGTGACTTGGCTAAAAGTGGCCAAATAGAAGCCCAATCCACAATACATGAGCCCAAGGGCCTTCCTTATGACTAAACTGACACCCACCTTTTTAAAAGTATCATGGGTCTAAATAGCATTTTCAGGCTGAGAGAAGCACTTTGGTGACATTTGGCTGTAACTTGTTCCCAGTACATTCTGAGTGGCTGGTGACTGTGTGTTGTACCTAAAAGTGCCCAAATAGAATCCCAATGCACTCTACATGGGCCCAAATGCCTTCCTTATGACAAAACTGACACTCATTTTCTTTAAAAAATCATTGGTCAAAATAGCCTTTTCAGGCTGAGAGAAGCACTTTGATGACGTTTAACTGTAACTTGTTCCCAGTACAGTCTAAGTGGCTGCTGACTGTGTGACTTGGCTAAAAGTGGCCAAATAGAAGCCCAATCCACAATACATGAGCCCAAAGGCCTTCCTAATGACTAAACTGACACCCACTTTCTTAAAAATATCATGGGTCTAAATAGCCTTTTCAGGCTGAGAAAAGCACTTTGGTGACATTTGGCTGTAACTTGTTCCCAGTACATTCTGAGTGGCTGGTGACTGTGTGTTGTACCTAAAAGAGCCCAAATAGAATCCCAATGCACTCTACATGGGCCCAAATGCCTTCCTTATGACAAAACTGACACTCATTTTCTTTAAAAAATCATTGGTCAAAATAGCCTTTTCAGGCTGAGAGAAGCACTTTGATGACGTTTAACTTTAACGTGTTCCCAGTACAGTCTAAGTGGCTGGTGACTGTGTGACTTGGCTAAGAGTGGCCAAATAGAAGCCCAATCCACAATACATGAGCCCAAGGGCCTTCCTTATGACTAAACTGACACCCACCCTTTTAAAAGTATCATGGGTCTAAATAGCATTTTCAGGCTGAGAGAAGCACTTTGGTGACATTTGGCTGTAAATTGTTCCCAGTACATTCTGAGTGGCTGGTGACTGTGTGTTGTACCTAAAAGTGCCCAAATAGAATCCCGATGCACTAAACATGGGCCCAAATGCCTTCCTTATGACAAAATTGACACTCATTTTCTTTAAAAAATCATTGGTCAAAATAGCCTTTTCAGGCTGAGAGAAGCACTTTGATGACGTTTAACTGTAACTTGTTCCCAGTACAGTCTAAGTGGCTGCTGACTGTGTGACTTGGCTAAAAGTGGCCAAATAGAAGCCCAATCCACAATACATGAGCCCAGAGGTCTTCCTTATGACTAAACTGACACCCACTTTCTTAAAAATATCATGGGTCTAAATAGCCTTTTCAGGCTGAGAGAAGCACTTTGGTGACGTTTAACTGTAACTTGTTCCCAGTACATTCTGAGTGGCTGTTGACTGTGTGTTGTACCTAAAGGTGCCCAAATAGAAGCCCAATCCACAATACATGAGCCCAAAGGCCTTCCTTATGACTAAACTGACACCCTCTTTCTTAAAAATATCCTGGGTCTGAATAGCCTTTTCAGGCTGAGAGAAGCACTTTGGTGACATTTGAGAGTAACTTACTCCCAGTACATTCTGAGTGGCTGCTGGCTGTGTGACTTGGCTAAAACTTCCCAAATAGAAGCCCAATCCACAATACATGAGCCCAAAGGCCTTCCGTATGACTAAACTGACACCCACTTTCTTAAAAATATCATGGGTCTAAATAGCATTTTCAGGCTGAGAGAAGCACTTTGGTGACATTTGGCTGTAACTTGTTCCCAGTACATTCTGAGTGGCTGATGACTGTGTGTTGTACCTAAAAGTGCCCAACAAGAATCCCAATGCACTCTACATGGGCCCAAATGCCTTACTTATGACAAAACTTACACTCATTTTCTTTAAAAAAATCATTGGTCAAAATAGCCTTTTCAGGCTGAGAGAAGCACTTTGGTGACATTTAACTGTAACGTGTTCCCAGTACAGTCTAAGTGGCTGCTGACTGTGTGACTTGGCTAAAAGTGGCCAAATAGAAGCCCAATCCACAATACATGAGCCCAAAGGCCTTTCTTATGACTAAACTGACACCCACTTTTTTAAAAATATCATGGGTCTAAATAGCCTTTTCAGGCTGAGAGAAGCACTTTGGTGACATATGGCTGTAACTTGTTCCCAGTACATTCTGAGTGGCTGGTGACTGTGTGTTGTACCTAAAAGTGCCCAAATAGAATCCCAATACACTCTACATGGGCCCAAATGCCTTCCTTATGACAAAACTGACACTCATTTTCTTAAAAAAATCATTGGTCAAAATAGCCTTTTCAGGCTGAGAGAAGCACTTTGGTGACGTTTAACTGTAACTTGTTCCCAGTAAAGTCTAAGTGGCTGCTGACTGTGTGACTTGGTTAAAAGTGGCCAAATAGAAGCCCAATCCACAATACATGAGCCCAAAGGCCTTCCTTATGACTAAACTGACACCCACTTTCTTAAAAATATCATGGGTCTAAATAGCCTTTTCAGGCTGAGAGAAGCACTTTGGTGACATATGGCTGTAACTTGTTCCCAGTACATTCTGAGTGGCTGGTGACTGTGTGTTGTACCTAAAAGAGCCCAAATAGAATCCCAATGCACTATACATGGGCCCAAATCCCTTCCTTATGACAAAACTGACACTCATTTTCTTTAAAAAATCATTGGTCAAAATAGCCTTTTCAGGCTGAGAGAAGCACTTTGGTGACATTTAACTGTAACGTGTTCCCAGTACAGTCTTAAGTGGCTGCTGACTGTGTGACTTGGCTAAAAGTGGCCAAATAGAAGCCCAATCCACAATACATGAGCCCAAAGGCCTTCCTAATGACTAAACTGACACCCACTTTTTTAAAAATATCATGGGTCTAAATAGCCTTTTCAGGCTGAGAGAAGCACTTTGGTGACATATGGCTGTAACTTGTTCCCAGTACATTCTGAGTGGCTGGTGACTGTGTGTTGTACCTAAAAGTGCCCAAATAGAATCCCAATACACTCTACATGGGCCCAAATGCCTTCCTTATGACAAAACTGACACTCATTTTCTTAAAAAAATCATTGGTCAAAATAGCCTTTTCAGGCTGAGAGAAGCACTTTGGTGACATTTAACTGTAACGTGTTCCCAGTACAGTCTAAGTGGCTGCTGACTGTGTGACTTGGCTAAAAGTGGCCAAATAGAAGCCCAATCCACAATACATGAGCCCAAAGGCCTTCCTAATGACTAAACTGACACCCACTTTTTTAAAAATATCATGGGTCTAAATAGCCTTTTCAGGCTGAGAGAAGCACTTTGGTGACATATGGCTGTAACTTGTTCCCAGTACATTCTGAGTGGCTGGTGACTGTGTGTTGTACCTAAAAGTGCCCAAATAGAATCCCAATACACTCTACATGGGCCCAAATGCCTTCCTTATGACCAAACTGACACTCATTTTCTTTAAAAAATCATTGGTCAAAATAGCCTTTTCAGGCTGAGAGAAGCACTTTGGTGACGTTTAACTGTAACTTGTTCCCAGTACAGTCTAAGTGGCTGCTGACTGTGTGACTTGGCTAAAAGTGGCCAAATAGAAGCCCAATCCACAATACATGAGCCCAAAGGCCTTCCTTATGACTAAACTGACACCCACTTTCTTAAAAATATCATGGGTCTAAATAGCCTTTTCAGGCTGAGAAAAGCACTTTGGTGACATTTGGCTGTAACTTGTTCCCAGTACATTCTGAGTGGCTGGTGACTGTGTGTTGTACCTAAAAGAGCCCAAATAGAATCCCAATGCACTCTACATGGGCCCAAATACCTTCCTTATGACAAAACTGACACTCATTTTCTTTAAAAAATCATTGGTCAAAATAGCCTTTTCAGGCTGAGAGAAGCACTTTGATGACGTTTAACTGTAACGTGTTCCCAGTACAGTCTAAGTGGCTGGTGACTGTGTGACTTGGCTAAAAGTGGCCAAATAGAAGCCCAATCCACAATACATGAGCCCAAGGGCCTTCCTTATGACTAAACTGACACCCACCCTTTTAAAAGTATCATGGGTCTAAATAGCATTTTCAGGCTGAGAGAAGCACTTTGGTGACATTTGGCTATAACTTGTTCCCAGTACATTCTGAGTGGCTGGTGACTGTGTGTTGTACCTAAAAGTGCCCAAATAGAATCCCAATGCACTATACATGGGCCCAAATGCCTTCCTTATGACAAAACTGACACTCATTTTCTTTAAAAAATCATTGGTCAAAATAGCCTTTTCAGGCTGAGAGAAGCACTTTGATGACGTTTAACTGTAACTTGTTCCCAGTACAGTCTAAGTGGCTGCTGACTGTGTGACTTGGCTAAAAGTGGCCAAATAGAAGCCCAATCCACAATACATGAGCCCAGAGGTCTTCCTTATGACTAAACTGACACCCACTTTCTTAAAAATATCATGGGTCTAAATAGCCTTTTCAGGCTGAGAGAAGCACTTTGGTGACGTTTAACTGTAACTTGTTCCCAGTACATTCTGAGTGGATGTTGACTGTGTGTTGTACCTAAAGGTGCCCAAATAGAAGCCCAATCCACAATACATGAGCCCAAAGGCCTTCCTTATGACTAAACTGACACCCTGTTTCTTAAAAATATCCTGGGTCTGAATAGCCTTTTCAGGCTGAGAGAAGCACTTTGGTGACATTTGAGAGTAACTTACTCCCAGTATAGTTGGGTCATTTATGGCACTTCCGTGACCGTGGAGAGCGAAGGTCCGTTTCTCAATGGATTTGTCATCTAGGAGGGTTATTAAACAAATTTAGCCGGGGTGTCTTTTTTAAAACGGCGGGGAAAATTTGTGGGAGACCAAAATCCAAAATGGCTGCCGTGAAAATGAACTTTTTAATGGTTTGACCTACAATGATGCACAATACATGGTTTCAGAGCTTATTTTGGTCAAGGAATACATACTGTATATGGTGTTTATATAATGATTTAACCTATTGTCGACCTTCAAATGCAAGATGGCTGCCAATTATGAGCTCCAAAAGGGAGTTTTTTTTCAAAATCGTCACAGAGCCTTCATATTAGGCTCAAATGAAAGCTCTGCTCATGATGAGTTGAATAATATACAGTATAAGTACACAGAAGTAATCTCTGAGGTCAATAAAGTCAACGTTTGTGTGTAAACAGCAGTTGCTGATTTGCGGTTTCCCATTAAATAGGGTAGGCTACTGAGAATATGGTGTCCAGTTCATCCCATCACATTTTCATAATGAATCAAAAAGTAATTGTGCACTATAGCCTAACATAAAATAGTATTATGTATGCAAAGCTAGAAAGGTTAGTTGCTTGAGTTGATTTAAAGGTCAACTCATTTGTCACCCTTATTTTGTGGTATTGCTCCCTGTTTCCTGTCTGCCTAGTTACTGTTACCTGCCATGTCTAACCAGTCTTGTGATTTTGTCAGTGTTTCCACCTGTGTCTATTTAAGCCCTGTGTTTGCACTGTGGTCTTGTTGGTCTGTAGTCCTGTGAGGTGAGGTTTTTAGTAGTTGTTCTTTGTGCTCAAGCATCTTGGACATTAGAGCGTCTGCCATTCCAGATCCCTTGAATCGCTTGTAGATGGCATAGATGTAGGACATCAGCTGGTGGAAAGTTACGAGGATTGGGAGGATGTCCTTGAACATTTCTGGATTCTCCGCCTTGAGCTGTGTTGAGCGTCTTATACTGTAGGTGGGCAGGTCACCAACAAGAAAGGAGAATGGAATATTTTTCTGCTGCATGGCCTCAACATGTTTCACCATTATGTCATATGGTGCTCTTGTTGGGTGGTGGATGACAGCAGGACATCTGTTCCAGGATACACCACTGTATCCTGGAACTCGGCTGCTCTTCAGGTGGTGGTCTTGTGCCATGATTGCCTACACGAGACAGTGCATGTATTACAGAGCGAGCACGCTGCGGAGCTGACCCATCCACTGGTGGATCTACCCTGGGACAAGCAGGTGACTCACTCTTGCTACCAGGGGGGCATCTGTACTGGCAAACCTTTGTCATTTCTGCACACTTCTGCTTTAGCTGTGCAGAGATTTCATTCTTCTTGGTCAGCGTTTCAGCAGTCTCTTTGCCTGGTTTCTTTTCATTGCTCTCTGGCTGCATGTACATGACATTTGTTCGATGGACTCCTGTAGAGTCACCTGTCATAGTGTCAATCTTGAAGTCGTCATTGTCGATGATCACGATAGCTGGCTTGCTGTCTGCGATCTCATGTGGGCAGGTTGCTGATGCCTCCACATCCATCAGAGCCCAATGTTCATAGAGGAGCAGTGTATCTCCATAGCTGATGCAGACACCGCTCTTGTGCAGAGTGTCTACCAGATCTTTACTCCTTGTCATGCCATGGACATTTACTCCCAGGTTGATAGCAGAGCTCCGCAGCATGCTCGCTCTGTGATGCACTGTCTCGTGTAGACAATCATGGTACAAGACCACCACCCGAAGAGCAACGAGTTCCAGGATACAGTGGTGCCCAGTCCTGCTGTCATCCACCACCCAACAAGAACAAGCCTTATTACCACACAACATACAATTAACCTTCAAGCAAGTCAGTGGTGAATGACATAATGGTGAAACATGTGGAGGCCATGCGGCAGAAGAATATTCCATTCTCCTTTCTTGTAGGTGAACTGCCCACCTACAAGACGCTCACTGAGCTCAAGCTCAAGCGGAGAATCCAGAAATGTTGGAATGAAGGACATCCTCCCAGTCCTCGTACCTTTCCACCAGCTGTTGTCCTACATCTATGCCATCTACAAGCGATTCAAGGGCTCTGGAATTGCAGACACTCTGGTTACAGCAGGGGTAGTAGTGGAGGGGTTGGTAGACCAAGCACTACGAGGAAAGAACTACAGACGGGGCGTGCGGTGCATACTGCTCTGGAGAGAGGTTCCAAAATCACTTGTCCAAGATTCTTGAGAACAAAGAACAACGACTAAAAACCTCACATGACAAAGGTCTACAGACCAACAAGAACACAATGCAAACACAGGGCTTAAATAGACAGGGATTAACAGGACACAGGCAAACTCAACAGACACTCAACACTGGGATAGGCTGGGGAACTAGGAGGACACAGGTGGAAACACTGACAAAATTACAAGGCTGGTTAAGGCAGGTAAAAGTAACTAGACAGGAAACACTGGGATCAATAATACAAAATAAGGGTGACCTTTAAATTCACCTCAAGCAACTAACCTTTCTAGCTTTGCATGCAGAATACTATTTTATGTTAGGCTATACTGCACAATTACTTTTTGGTTCATTATGAAAATGTGATGGGATGAACTGGACACCATATTCTCAGTAGCCTACCCTATTTGATGGGAAACTGCAAATCAGGAACCAGAGCACGTGAGCGGAGCGGGTGGAAATGCCGCTCGGCGCTCCAGGGGGCTGGTTTCAGGCTCGCTATTCGCTCACGTCGACTCCCCCCGCGCTCCGCTCCCCGTCGCTCCTCGCTCACGTTGATTTGCGCAAATCTCGCTCCATGCTCCGCTCAAACCGGGTCGCTCAACAGTAAAAAAAAGAAAAGAAAAAGAAAGTAGAAATTCTAATGAAATCTCGGTGCCTGTGCACTGCTGGATGTCTGTGTGTCTCTGAGTCCGTGCGACCGGGCATGCTCAAACATTCGGTGCGCGGCCCCCGCGAGGGCGGCTTGGAGCGGGAGGCGGTCCTCGCTCTGAGTAGCGCTCCAACCTTTTTATAAACCAGCTCCGCGCTCATGTCAAAATCACATGCTCTGTCAGGAACTTCTGTTTTCACACAAACATTGACTTTATTGACCTCAGAGATAACTTCTGTGTACTTATACTGTATATTATGCAACTCATCATGAGCAGAGCTTTCATTTGAGCCTAATATGAAGGCTCTGTGACGATTTTGAAAAAAACTCCCTTTTGGAGCTCATAATTGGCAGCCATCTTGCATTTGAAGGTCGACAATAGGTCAAATCATTATATAAACACCATATATGTATTCCTTGACCAAAATAAGCTCTGAAACCATGTATTGTGCATCATTGTAGGTCAAACCATTAAAAAGTTCATTTTCACGGCAGCCATTTTGGATTTTGGTCTCCCACAAATTTTCCCCGCCGTTTTAAAAAAGACACCCCGGCTAAATGTGTTTAATAACCCTCCTAGATGAC
Organism: Gymnoscopelus microlampas; assembly: GCF_963454915.1. Classification (NCBI taxonomy): domain Eukaryota; kingdom Metazoa; phylum Chordata; class Actinopteri; order Myctophiformes; family Myctophidae; genus Gymnoscopelus; species Gymnoscopelus microlampas. The sequence goes on along the minus strand of NW_028155810.1, from coordinate 549,648 downwards.
AAATCCATTGAGAAACGGACCTTCGCTCTCCACGGTCACGGAAGTGCCATAAATGACCCAACTAGTACATTCTGAGTGGCTGCTGGCTGTGTGACTTGGCTAAAACTTCCCAAATAGAAGCCCAATCCACAATACATGAGCCCAAAGGCCTTCCGTATGACTAAACTGACACCCACTTTCTTAAAAATATCATGGGTCTAAATAGCATTTTCAGGCTAATAGAAGCACTTTGGTGACATTTGGCTGTAACTTGTTCCCAGTACATTCTGAGTGGCTGATGACTGTGTGTTGTACCTAAAAGTGCCCAACAAGAATCCCAATGCACTCTACATGGGCCCAAATGCCTTACTTATGACAAAACTTACACTCATTTTCTTAAAAAAAAATCATTGGTCAAAATAGCCTTTTCAGGCTGAGAGAAGCACTTTGGTGACATTTAACTGTAACGTGTTCCCAGTACAGTCTAAGTGGCTGCTGACTGTGTGACTTGGCTAAAAGTGGCCAAATAGAAGCCCAATCCACAATACATGAGCCCAAAGGCCTTCCTTATGACTAAAGTGACACCCACTTTTTTAAAAATATCATGGGTCTAAATAGCCTTTTCAGGCTGAGAGAAGCACTTTGGTGACATATGGCTGTAACTTGTTCCCAGTAAAGTCTAAGTGGCTGCTGACTGTGTGACTTGGTTAAAAGTGGCCAAATAGAAGCCCAATCCACAATACATGAGCCCAAAGGCCTTCCTTATGACTAAACTGACACCCACTTTCTTTAAAATATCATGGGTCTAAATAGCCTTTTCAGGCTGAGAGAAGCACTTTGGTGACATATGGCTGTAACTTGTTCCCAGTACATTCTGAGTGGCTGGTGACTGTGTGTTGTACCTAAAAGAGCCCAAATAGAATCCCAATGCACTCTACATGGGCCCAAATGCCTTCCTTATGACAAAACTGACACTCATTTTCTTTAAAAAATCATTCGTCAAAATAGCCTTTTCAGGCTGAGAGAAGCACTTTGATGACGTTTAACTGTAACTTGTTCCCAGTACAGTCTAAGTGGCTGGTGACTGTGTGACTTGGCTAAAAGTGGCCAAATAGAAGCCCAATCCACAATACATGAGCCCAAAGGCCTTCCTTATGACTAAACTGACACCCTCTTTCTTAAAAATATCCTGGGTCTAAATAGCCTTTTCAGGCTGAGAGAAGCACTTTGGTGACATTTGAGAGTAACTTACTCCCAGTACATTCTGAGTGGCTGCTGGCTGTGTGACTTGGCTAAAACTTCCCAAATAGAAGCCCAATCCACAATACATGAGCCCAAAGGCCTTCCGTATGACTAAACTGACACCCACTTTCTTAAAAAATCATGGGTCTAAATAGCATTTTCAGGCTGAGAGAAGCACTTTGGTGACATTTGGCTGTAACTTGTTCCCAGTACATTCTGAGTGGCTGATGACTGTGTGTTGTACCTAAAAGTGCCCAACAAGAATCCCAATGCACTCTACATGGGCCCAAATGCCTTCCTTATGACAAAACTGACACTCATTTTCTTTAAAAAATCATTGGTCAAAATAGCCTTTTCAGGCTGAGAGAAGCACTTTGATGTAGTTTAACTGTACTTGTTCCCAGTACAGTCTAAGTGGCTGCTGACTGTGTGACTTGGCTAAAAGTGGCCAAATAGAAGCCCAATCCACAATACATGAGCCCAGAGGTCTTCCTTATGACTAAACTGACACCCACTTTCTTAAAAATATCATGGGTCTAAATAGCCTTTTCAGGCTGAGAGAAGCACTTTGGTGACGTTTAACTGTAACTTGTTCCCAGTACATTCTGAGTGGCTGTTGACTGTGTGTTGTACCTAAAGGTGCCCAAATAGAAGCCCAATCCACAATACATGAGCCCAAAGGCCTTCCTTATGACTAAACTGACACCCTCTTTCTTAAAAATATCCTGGGTCTAAATAGCCTTTTCAGGCTGAGAGAAGCACTTTGGTGACATTTGAGAGTAACTTACTCCCAGTACATTCTGAGTGGCTGCTGGCTGTGTGACTTGGCTAAAACTTCCCAAATAGAAGCCCAATCCACAATACATGAGCCCAAAGGCCTTCCGTATGACTAAACTGACACCCACTTTCTTAAAAATATCATGGGTCTAAATAGCATTTTCAGGCTGAGAGAAGCACTTTGGTGACATTTAACTGTAAAGTGTTCCCAGTACAGTCTAAGTGGCTGCTGACTGTGTGACTTGGCTAAAAGTGGCCAAATAGAAGCCCAATCCACAATACATGAGCCCAAAGGCCTTCCTTATGACTAGACTGACACCCACTTTTTTAAAAATATCATGGGTCTAAATAGCCTTTTCAGGCTGAGAGAAGCACTTTGGTGACATTTGGCTGTAACTTGTTCCCAGTACATTCTGAGTGGCTGGTGACTGTGTGTTGTACCTAAAAGAGCCCAAATAGAATCCCAATGCACTCTACATGGGCCCAAATGCCTTCCTTATGACAAAACTGACACTCATTTTCTTTAAAAAATCATTGGTCAAAATAGCCTTTTCAGGCTGAGAGAAGCACTTTGATGACGTTTAACTGTAACGTGTTCCCAGTACAGTCTAAGTGGCTGCTGGCTGTGTGACTTGGCTAAAACTTCCCAAATAGAAGCCCAATCCACAATACATGAGCCCAAAGGCCTTCCGTATGACTAAACTGACACCCACTTTCTTAAAAATATCATGGGTCTAAATAGCATTTTCAGGCTGAGAAAAGCACTTTGGTGACATTTAACTGTAAAGTGTTCCCAGTACAGTCTAAGTGGCTGCTGACTGTGTGACTTGGCTAAAAGTGGCCAAATAGAAGCCCAATCCACAATACATGAGCCCAAAGGCCTTCCTTATGACTAGACTGACACCCACTTTTTTAAAAATATCATGGGTCTAAATAGCCTTTTCAGGCTGAGAGAAGCACTTTGGTGACATATGGCTGTAACTTGTTCCCAGTACATTCTGAGTGGCGGGTGACTGTGTGTTGTACCTAAAAGTGCCCAAATATAATCCCAATACACTCTACATTGGCCCAAAGGCCTTCCTTATGACAAAATGACACTCATTTTCTTAAAAAAATCATTGGTCAAAATAGCCTTTTCAGGCTGAGAGAAGCACTTTGGTGACGTTTAACTGTAACTTGTTCCCAGTAAAGTCTAAGTGGCTGCTGACTGTGTGACTTGGTTAAAAGTGGCCAAATAGAAGCCCAATCCACAATACATGAGCCCAAAGGCCTTCCTTATGACTAAACTGACACCCACTTTCTTAAAAAATATCATGGGTCTAAATAGCCTTTTCAGGCTGAGAAAAGCACTTTGGTGACATTTGGCTGTAACTTGTTCCCAGTACATTCTGAGTGGCTGGTGACTGTGTGTTGTACCCAAAAGAGCCCAAATAGAATCCCAATGCACTCTACATGGGCCCAAATGCCTTCCTTATGACAAAACTGACACTCATTTTCTTTAAAAAATCATTGGTCAAAATAGCCTTTTCAGGCTGAGAGAAGCACTTTGATGACGTTTAACTGTAATGTGTTCCCAGTACAGTCTAAGTGGCTGCTGACTGTGTGACTTGGCTAAAAGTGGCAAAATAGAAGCCCAATCCACAATACATGAGCCCAAAGGCCTTCCTTATGACTAAACTGACACCCACCCTTTTAAAAGTATCATGGGTCTAAATAGCATTTTCAGGCTGAGAGAAGCACTTTGGTGACATTTGGCTGTAAATTGTTCCCAGTACATTCTGAGTGGCTGGTGACTGTGTGTTGTACCTAAAAGTGCCCAAATAGAATCCCGATGCACTATACATGGGCCCAAATGCCTTCCTTATGACAAAATTGACACTCATTTTCTTTAAAAAATCATTGGTCAAAATAGCCTTTTCAGGCTGAGAGAAGCACTTTGATGACGTTTAACTGTAACTTGTTCCCAGTACAGTCTAAGTGGCTGCTGACTGTGTGACTTGGCTAAAAGTGGCCAAATAGAAGCCCAATCCACAATACATGAGCCCAAAGGCCTTCCTAATGACTAAACTGACACCCACTTTTTTAAAAATATCATGGGTCTAAATAGCCTTTTTAGGCTGAGAGAAGCACTTTGGTGACATATGGCTGTAACTTGTTCCCAGTACATTCTGAGTGGCTGGTGACTGTGTGTTGTACCTAAAAGTGCCCACATAGAATCCCAATACACTCTACATGGGCCCAAATGCCTTCCTTATGACAAAACTGACACTCATTTTCTTAAAAAAATCATCGGTCAAAATAGCCTTTTCAGGCTGAGAGAAGCACTTTGGTGACGTTTAACTGTAACTTGTTCCCAGTAAAGTCTAAGTGGCTGCTGACTGTGTGACTTGGTTAAAAGTGGCCAAATAGAAGCCCAATCCACAATACATGAGCCCAAAGGCCTTCCTTATGACTAAACTGACACCCACTTTCTTAAAAATATCATGGGTCTAAATAGCCTTTTCAGGCTGAGAGAAGCACTTTGGTGACATATGGCTGTAACTTGTTCCCAGTACATTCTGAGTGGCTGGTGACTGTGTGTTGTACCTAAAAGAGCCCAAATAGAATCCCAATGCACTCTACATGTGCCCAAATGCCTTCCTTATGACAAAACTGACACTCATTTTCTTTAAAAAATCATTCGTCAAAATAGCCTTTTCAGGCTGAGAGAAGCACTTTGATGACGTTTAACTGTAACTTGTTCCCAGTAAAGTCTAAGTGGCTGCTGACTGTATGACTTGGTTAAAAGTGGCCAAATAGAAGCCCAATCCACAATACATGAGCCCAAAGGCCTTCCTTATGACTAAACTGACACCCACTTTCTTAAAAAATATCATGGGTCTAAATAGCCTTTTCAGGCTGAGAAAAGCACTTTGGTGACATTTGGCTGTAACTTGTTCCCAGTACATTCTGAGTGGCTGGTGACTGTGTGTTGTACCCAAAAGAGCCCAAATAGAATCCCAATGCACTCTACATGGGCCCAAATGCCTTCCTTATGACAAAACTGACACTCATTTTCTTTAAAAAATCATTGGTCAAAATAGCCTTTTCAGGCTGAGAGAAGCACTTTGATGACGTTTAACTGTAATGTGTTCCCAGTACAGTCTAAGTGGCTGCTGACTGTGTGACTTGGCTAAAAGTGGCAAAATAGAAGCCCAATCCACAATACATGAGCCCAAAGGCCTTCCTTATGACTAAACTGACACCCACCCTTTTAAAAGTATCATGGGTCTAAATAGCATTTTCAGGCTGAGAGAAGCACTTTGGTGACATTTGGCTGTAAATTGTTCCCAGTACATTCTGAGTGGCTGGTGACTGTGTGTTGTACCTAAAAGTGCCCAAATAGAATCCCGATGCACTATACATGGGCCCAAATGCCTTCCTTATGACAAAATTGACACTCATTTTCTTAAAAAAATCATTGGTCAAAATAGCCTTTTCAGGCTGAGAGAAGCACTTTGATGACGTTTAACTGTAACTTGTTCCCAGTACAGTCTAAGTGGCTGCTGACTGTGTGACTTGGCTAAAAGTGGCCAAATAGAAGCCCAATCCACAATACATGAGCCCAAAGGCCTTCCTAATGACTAAACTGACACCCACTTTTTTAAAAATATCATGGGTCTAAATAGCCTTTTTAGGCTGAGAGAAGCACTTTGGTGACATATGGCTGTAACTTGTTCCCAGTACATTCTGAGTGGCTGGTGACTGTGTGTTGTACCTAAAAGTGCCCACATAGAATCCCAATACACTCTACATGGGCCTAAATGCCTTCCTTATGACAAAACTGACACTCATTTTCTTAAAAAAATCATTGGTCAAAATAGCCTTTTCAGGCTGAGAGAAGCACTTTGGTGACGTTTAACTGTAACTTGTTCCCAGTAAAGTCTAAGTGGCTGCTGACTGTGTGACTTGGTTAAAAGTGGCCAAATAGAAGCCCAATCCACAATACATGAGCCCAAAGGCCTTCCTTATGACTAAACTGACACCCACTTTCTTAAAAATATCATGGGTCTAAATAGCCTTTTCAGGCTGAGAGAAGCACTTTGGTGACATATGGCTGTAACTTGTTCCCAGTACATTCTGAGTGGCTGGTGACTGTGTGTTGTACCTAAAAGAGCCCAAATAGAATCCCAATGCACTCTACATGTGCCCAAATGCCTTCCTTATGACAAAACTGACACTCATTTTCTTTAAAAAATCATTCGTCAAAATAGCCTTTTCAGGCTGAGAGAAGCACTTTGATGACGTTTAACTGTAACTTGTTCCCAGTACAGTCTAAGTGGCTGGTGACTGTGTGACTTGGCTAAAAGTGGCCAAATAGAAGCCCAATCCACAATACATGAGCCCAAAGGCCTTCCTTATGACTAAACTGACACCCACTTTCTTGAAAAATATCATGGGTCTAAATAGCCTTTTCAGGCTGAGAAAAGCACTTTGGTGACATTTGGCTGTAACTTGTTCCCAGTACATTCTGAGTGGCTGGTGACTGTGTGTTGTACCTAAAAGAGCCCAAATAGAATCCCAATGCACTCTACATGGGCCCAAATGCCTTCCTTATGACAAAACTGACACTCATTTTCTTTAAAAAATCTTTGGTCAAAATAGCCTTTTCAGGCTGAGAGAAGCACTTTGATGACGTTTAACTGTAACGTGTTCCCAGTACAGTCTAAGTGGCTGCTGACTGTGTGACTTGGCTAAAAGTGGCCAAATAGAAGCCCAATCCACAATACATGAGCCCAAAGGCCTTCCTTATGACTAAACTGACACCCACCCTTTTAAAAGTATCATGGGTCTAAATAGCATTTTCAGGCTGAGAGAAGCACTTTGGTGACATTTGGCTGTAAATTGTTCCCAGTACATTCTGAGTGGCTGGTGACTGTGTGTTGTACCTAAAAGTGCCCAAATAGAATCCCGATGCACTATACATGGGCCCAAATGCCTTCCTTATGACAAAATTGACACTCATTTTCTTTAAAAAATCATTGGTCAAAATAGCCTTTTCAGGCTGAGAGAAGCACTTTGATGACGTTTAACTGTAACTTGTTCCCAGTACAGTCTAAGTGGCTGCTGACTGTGTGACTTGGCTAAAAGTGGCCAAATAGAAGCCCAATCCACAATACATGAGCCCAAAGGCCTTCCTAATGACTAAACTGACACCCACTTTTTTAAAAATATCATGGGTCTAAATAGCCTTTTCAGGCTGAGAGAAGCACTTTGGTGAAATATGGCTGTAACTTGTTCCCAGTACATTCTGAGTGGCTGGTGACTGTGTGTTGTACCTAAAAGTGCCCAAATAAAATCCCAATACACTCTACATGGGCCCAAATGCCTTCCTTATGACAAAACTGACACTCATTTTCTTAAAAAAATCATTGGTCAAAATAGCCTTTTCAGGCTGAGAGAAGCACTTTGGTGACGTTTAACTGTAACTTGTTCCCAGTAAAGTCTAAGTGGCTGCTGACTGTGTGACTTGGTTAAAAGTGGCCAAATAGAAAACCAATCCACAATACACGAGCCCAAAGGCCTTCCTTATGACTAAACTGACACCCACTTTCTTAAAAATATCATGGGTCTAAATAGCCTTTTCAGGCTGAGAGAAGCACTTTGGTGACATATGGCTGTAACTTGTTCCCAGTACATTCTGAGTGGCTGGTGACTGTGTGTTGTACCTAAAAGAGCCCAAATAGAATCCCAATGCACTCTACATGTGCCCAAATGCCTTCCTTATGACAAAACTGACACTCATTTTCTTTAAAAAATCATTCGTCAAAATAGCCTTTTCAGGCTGAGAGAAGCACTTTGATGACGTTTAACTGTAACTTGTTCCCAGTACAGTCTAAGTGGCTGGTGACTGTGTGACTTGGCTAAAAGTGGCCAAATAGAAGCCCAATCCACAATACATGAGCCCAAAGGCCTTCCTTATGACTAAACTGACACCCACTTTCTTGAAAAATATCATGGGTCTAAATAGCCTTTTCAGGCTGAGAAAAGCACTTTGGTGACATTTGGCTGTAACTTGTTCCCAGTACATTCTGAGTGGCTGGTGACTGTGTGTTGTACCTAAAAGAGCCCAAATAGAATCCCAATGCACTCTACATGGGCCCAAATGCCTTCCTTATGACAAAACTGACACTCATTTTCTTTAAAAAATCTTTGGTCAAAATAGCCTTTTCAGGCTGAGAGAAGCACTTTGATGACGTTTAACTGTAACGTGTTCCCAGTACAGTCTAAGTGGCTGCTGACTGTGTGACTTGGCTAAAAGTGGCCAAATAGAAGCCCAATCCACAATACATGAGCCCAAAGGCCTTCCTTATGACTAAACTGACACCCACCCTTTTAAAAGTATCATGGGTCTAAATAGCATTTTCAGGCTGAGAGAAGCACTTTGGTGACATTTGGCTGTAAATTGTTCCCAGTACATTCTGAGTGGCTGGTGACTGTGTGTTGTACCTAAAAGTGCCCAAATAGAATCCCGATGCACTATACATGGGCCCAAATGCCTTCCTTATGACAAAATTGACACTCATTTTCTTTAAAAAATCATTGGTCAAAATAGCCTTTTCAGGCTGAGAGAAGCACTTTGATGACGTTTAACTGTAACTTGTTCCCAGTACAGTCTAAGTGGCTGCTGACTGTGTGACTTGGCTAAAAGTGGCCAAATAGAAGCCCAATCCACAATACATGAGCCCAAAGGCCTTCCTAATGACTAAACTGACACCCACTTTTTTAAAAATATCATGGGTCTAAATAGCCTTTTCAGGCTGAGAGAAGCACTTTGGTGAAATATGGCTGTAACTTGTTCCCAGTACATTCTGAGTGGCTGGTGACTGTGTGTTGTACCTAAAAGTGCCCAAATAAAATCCCAATACACTCTACATGGGCCCAAATGCCTTCCTTATGACAAAACTGACACTCATTTTCTTAAAAAAATCATTGGTCAAAATAGCCTTTTCAGGCTGAGAGAAGCACTTTGGTGACGTTTAACTGTAACTTGTTCCCAGTAAAGTCTAAGTGGCTGCTGACTGTGTGACTTGGTTAAAAGTGGCCAAATAGAAAACCAATCCACAATACACGAGCCCAAAGGCCTTCCTTATGACTAAACTGACACCCACTTTCTTAAAAATATCATGGGTCTAAATAGCCTTTTCAGGCTGAGAGAAGCACTTTGGTGACATATGGCTGTAACTTGTTCCCAGTACATTCTGAGTGGCTGGTGACTGTGTGTTGTACCTAAAAGAGCCCAAATAGAATCCCAATGCACTCTACATGGGCCCAAATGCCTTCCTTATGACAAAACTGACACTCATTTTCTTTAAAAAATCATTCGTCAAAATAGCCTTTTCAGGCTGAGAGAAGCACTTTGATGACGTTTAACTGTAACTTGTTCCCAGTACAGTCTAAGTGGCTGGTGACTGTGTGACTTGGCTAAAAGTGGCCAAATAGAAGCCCAATCCACAATACATGAGCCCAAGGGCCTTCCTTATGACTAAACTGACACCCACCTTTTTAAAAGTATCATGGGTCTAAATAGCATTTTCAGGCTGAGAGAAGCACTTTGGTGACATTTGGCTGTAACTTGTTCCCAGTACATTCTGAGTGGCTGGTGACTGTGTGTTGTACCTAAAAGTTCCCAAATAGAATCCCAATGCACTATACATGGGCCCAAATGCCTTCCTTATGACAAAACTGACACTCATTTTCTTTAAAAAAAAATCATTGGTCAAAATAGCCTTTTCAGGCTGAGAGAAGCACTTTGGTGATGTTTAACTGTAACTTGTTCCCAGTACAGTCTAAGTGGCTGCTGACTGTGTGACTTGGCTAAAAGTGGCCAAATAGAAGCCCAATCCACAATACATGAGCCCAAAGGCCTTCCTTATGACTAAACTGACACCCACTTTCTTAAAAATATCATGGGTCTAAATAGCCTTTTCAGGCTGAGAGAAGCACTTTGGTGACATTTGGCTGTAACTTGTTCCCAGTACATTCTGAGTGGCTGGTGACTGTGTGTTGTACCTAAAAGTGCCCAAATAGAATCCCAATGCACTATAGAGGGGCCCAAATGCCTTCCTTATGACAAAACTGACACTCATTTTCTTTAAAAAATCATTGGTCAAAATAGCCTTTTCAGGCTGAGAGAAGCACTTTGATGACGTTTAACTGTAACTTGTTCCCAGTACAGTCTAAGTGGCTGCTGACTGTATGACTTGGCTAAAAGTGGCCAAATAGAAGCCCAATCCACAATACATGAGCCCAGAGGTCTTCCTTATGACTAAACTGACACCCACTTTCTTAAAAATATCATGGGTCTAAATAGCCTTTTCAGGCTGAGAGAAGCACTTTGGTGACGTTTAACTGTAACTTGTTCCCAGTACATTCTGAGTGGCTGTTGACTGTGTGTTGTACCTAAAGGTGCCCAAATAGAAGCCCAATCCACAATACATGAGCCCAAAGGCCTTCCTTATGACTAAACTGACACCCTCTTTCTTAAAAATATCCTGGGTCTAAATAGCCTTTTCAGGCTGAGAGAAGCACTTTGGTGACATTTGAGAGTAACTTACTCCCAGTACATTCTGAGTGGCTGCAGGCTGTGTGACTTGGCTAAAACTTCCCAAATAGAAGCCCAATCCACAATACATGAGCCCAAAGGCCTTCCGTATGACTAAACTGACACCCACTTTCTTAAAAATATCATGGGTCTAAATAGCATTTTCAGGCTGAGAGAAGCACTTTGGTGACATTTGGCTGTAACTTGTTCCCAGTACATTCTGAGTGGCTGATGACTGTGAGTTGTACCTAAAAGTGCCCAACAAGAATCCCAATGCACTCTACATGGGCCCAAATGCCTTCCTTATGACAAAACTGACACTCATTTTTTTTTTTAAATCATTGGTCAAAATAGCCTTTTCAGGCTGAGAGAAGCACTTTGGTGACATTTAACTGTAACGTGTTCCCAGTACAGTCTAAGTGGCTGCTGACTGTGTGACTTGGCTAAAAGTGGCCAAATAGAAGCCCAATCCACAATACATGAGCCCAAAGGCCTTCCTAATGACTAAACTGACACCCACTTTTTTAAAAATATCATGGGTCTAAATAGCCTTTTTAGGCTGAGAGAAGCACTTTGGTGACATATGGCTGTAACTTGTTCCCAGTACATTCTGAGTGGCTGGTGACTGTGTGTTGTACCTAAAAGAGCCCAAATAGAATCCCAATGCACTCTACATGGGCCCAAATGCCTTCCTTATGACAAAACTGACACTCATTTTCTTTAAAAAATCATTCGTCAAAATAGCCTTTTCAGGCTGAGAGAAGCACTTTGATGACGTTTAACTGTAACTTGTTCCCAGTACAGTTTAAGTGGCTGGTGACTGTGTGACTTGGCTAAAAGTGGCCAAATAGAAGCCCAATCCACAATACATGAGCCCAAGGGCCTTCCTTATGACTAAACTGACACCCACCTTTTTAAAAGTATCATGGGTCTAAATAGCATTTTCAGGCTGAGAGAAGCACTTTGGTGACATTTGGCTGTAACTTGTTCCCAGTACATTCTGAGTGGCTGGTGACTGTGTGTTGTACCTAAAAGTTCCCAAATAGAATCCCAATGCACTATACATGGGCCCAAATCCCTTCCTTATGACAAAACTGACACTCATTTTCTTTAAAAAAAATCATTGGTCAAAATAGCCTTTTCAGGCTGAGAGAAGCACTTTGGTGATGTTTAACTGTAACTTGTTCCTAGTACAGTCTAAGTGGCTGCTGACTGTGTGACTTGGCTAAAAGTGGCCAAATAGAAGCCCAATCCACAATACATGAGCCCAAAGGCCTTCCTTATGACTAAACTGACACCGACTTTCTTAAAAATATCATGGGTCTAAATAGCCTTTTCAGGCTGAGAGAAGCACTTTGGTGACATTTGGCTGTAACTTGTTCCCAGTACATTCTGAGTGGCTGGTGACTGTGTGTTGTACCTAAAAGTGCCCAAATAGAATCCCAATACACTCTACATGGGCCCAAATTTCTTCCTTATGACAAAACTGACACTCATTTTCCTAAAAAAATCATTGGTCAAAATAGCCTTTTCAGGCTGAGAGAAGCACTTTGGTGACGTTTAACTGTAACTTGTTCCCAGTAAAGTCTAAGTGGCTGCTGACTGTGTGACTTGGTTAAAAGTGGCCAAATAGAAGCCCAATCCACAATACATGAGCCCAAAGGCCTTCCTTATGACTAAACTGACACCCACTTTCTTAAAAATATCATGGGTCTAAATAGCCTTTTCAGGCTGAGAGAAGCACTTTGGTGACATATGGCTGTAACTTGTTCCCAGTACATTCTGAGTGGCTGGTGACTGTGTGTTGTGCCTAAAAGAGCCCAAATAGAATCCCAATGCACTCTACATGGGCCCAAATGCCTTCCTTATGACAAAACTGACACTCATTTTCTTTAAAAAATCATTCGTCAAAATAGCCTTTTCAGGCTGAGAGAAGCACTTTGATGACGTTTAACTGTAACTTGTTCCCAGTACAGTCTAAGTGGCTGGTGACTGTGTGACTTGGCTAAAAGTGGCCAAATAGAAGCCCAATCCACAATACATGAGCCCAAGGGCCTTCCTTATGACTAAACTGACACCCACCTTTTTAAAAGTATCATGGGTCTAAATAGCATTTTCAGGCTGAGAGAAGCACTTTGGTGACATTTGGCTGTAACTTGTTCCCAGTACATTCTGAGTGGCTGGTGACTGTGTGTTGTACCTAAAAGTTCCCAAATAGAATCCCAATGCACTATACATGGGCCCAAATGCCTTCCTTATGACAAAACTGACACTCATTTTCTTTAAAAAAAATCATTGGTCAAAATAGCCTTTTCAGGCTGAGAGAAGCACTTTGGTGATGTTTAACTGTAACTTGTTCCCAGTACAGTCTAAGTGGCTGCTGACTGTGTGACTTGGCTAAAAGTGGCCAAATAGAAGCCCAATCCACAATACATGAGCCCAAAGGCCTTCCGTATGACTAAACTGACACCCACTTTCTTAAAAATATAATGGGTCTAAATAGCATTTTCAGGCTGAGAGAAGCACTTTGGTGACATTTGGCTGTAACTTGTTCCCAGTACATTCTGAGTGGCTGATGACTCTGAGTTGTACCTAAAAGTGCCCAACAAGAATCCCAATGCACTCTACATGGGCCCAAATGCCTTCCTTATGACAAAACTGACACTCATTTTCTTTAAAAAAAATCATTGGTCAAAATAGCCTTTTCAGGCTGAGAGAAGCACTTTGGTGATGTTTAACTGTAACTTGTTCCCAGTACAGTCTAAGTGGCTGCTGACTGTGTGACTTGGCTAAAAGTGGCCAAATAGAAGCCCAATCCACAATACATGAGCCCAAAGGCCTTCCTTATGACTAAACTGACACCCACTTTCTTAAAAATATCATGGGTCTAAATAGCCTTTTCAGGCTGAGAGAAGCACTTTGGTGACATTTGGCTGTAACTTGTTCCCAGTACATTCTGAGTGGCTGGTGACTGTGTGTTGTACCTAAAAGTGCCCAAATAGAATCCCAATGCACTATACAGGGGCCCAAATGCCTTCCTTATGACAAAACCGACACTCATTTTCTTTAAAAAATCATTGGTCAAAATAGCCTTTTCAGGCTGAGAGAAGCACTTTGGTGACGTTTAACTGTAACTTGTTCCCAGTACATTCTGAGTGGCTGCTGACTGTGTGACTTGGTTAAAGGTGGCCAAATAGAAGCCCAATCCACAATACATGAGCCCAAAGGCCTTCCTTATGACTAAACTGACACCCACTTTCTTAAAAATATCATGGGTCTAAATAGCCTTTTCAGGCTGAGAGAAGCACTTTGGTGACATATGGCTGTAACTTGTTCCCAGTACATTCTGAGTGGCTGGTGACTGTGTGTTGTACCTAAAAGAGCCCAAATAGAATCCCAATGCACTCTACATGGGCCCAAATGCCTTCCTTATGACAAAACTGACACTCATTTTCTTTAAAAAATCATTCGTCAAAATAGCCTTTTCAGGCTGAGAGAAGCACTTTGATGACGTTTAACTGTAACTTGTTCCCAGTACAGTCTAAGTGGCTGGTGACTGTGTGACTTGGCTAAAAGTGGCCAAATAGAAGCCCAATCCACAATACATGAGCCCAAGGGCCTTCCTTATGACTAAACTGACACCCACCTTTTTAAAAGTATCATGGGTCTAAATAGCATTTTCAGGCTGAGAGAAGCACTTTGGTGACATTTGGCTGTAACTTGTTCCCAGTACATTCTGAGTGGCTGCTGACTGTGTGTTGTACCTAAAAGCTCCCAAAAAGAATCCCAATGCACTATACATGGGCCCAAATGCCTTCCTTATGACAAAACTGACACTCATTTTCTTTAAAAAAAATCATTGGTCAAAATAGCCTTTTCAGGCTGAGAGAAGCACTTTGGTGATGTTTAACTGTAACTTGTTCCCAGTACAGTCTAAGTGGCTGCTGACTGTGTGACTTGGCTAAAAGTGGCCAAATAGAAGCCCAATCCACAATACATGAGCCCAAAGGCCTTCCTTATGACTAAACTGACACCCACTTTCTTAAAAATATCATGGGTCTAAATAGCCTTTTCAGGCTGTGAGAAGCACTTTGGTGACATTTGGCTGTAACTTGTTCCCAGTACATTCTGAGTGGATGGTGACTGTGTGTTGTACCTAAAAGTGCCCAAATAGAATCCCAATACACTCTACATGGGCCCAAATTTCTTCCTTATGACAAAACTGACACTCATTTTCCTAAAAAAATCATTGGTCAAAATAGCCTTTTCAGGCTGAGAGAAGCACTTTGGTGACGTTTAACTGTAACTTGTTCCCAGTAAAGTCTAAGTGGCTGCTGACTGTGTGACTTGGTTAAAAGTGGCCAAATAGAAGCCCAATCCACAATACATGAGCCCAAAGGCCTTCCTTATGACTAAACTGACACCCACTTTCTTAAAAATATCATGGGTCTAAATAGCCTTTTCAGGCTGAGAGAAGCACTTTGGTGACATATGGCTGTAACTTGTTCCCAGTACATTCTGAGTGGCTGGTGACTGTGTGTTGTACCTAAAAGAGCCCAAATAGAATCCCAATGCACTCTACATGGGCCCAAATGCCTTCCTTATGACAAAACTGACACTCATTTTCTTTAAAAAATCATTCGTCAAAATAGCCTTTTCAGGCTGAGAGAAGCACTTTGATGACGTTTAACTGTAACTTGTTCCCAGTACAGTCTAAGTGGCTGGTGACTGTGTGACTTGGCTAAAAGTGGCCAAATAGAAGCCCAATCCACAATACATGAGCCCAAGGGCCTTCCTTATGACTAAACTGACACCCACCTTTTTAAAAGTATCATGGGTCTAAATAGCATTTTCAGGCT
The DNA here is from genome assembly GCF_963454915.1 of Gymnoscopelus microlampas. NCBI lineage: Eukaryota > Metazoa > Chordata > Actinopteri > Myctophiformes > Myctophidae > Gymnoscopelus > Gymnoscopelus microlampas. The sequence continues at coordinate 534,207 of NW_028155810.1, read as the reverse complement.
GAGAGAAGCACTTTGGTGACATTTGGCTGTAACTTGTTCCCAGTACATTCTGAGTGGCTGGTGACTGTGTGTTGTACCTAAAAGTTCCCAAATAGAATCCCAATGCACTATACATGGGCCCAAATGCCTTCCTTATGACAAAACTGACACTCATTTTCTTTAAAAAAAATCATTGGTCAAAATAGCCTTTTCAGGCTGAGAGAAGCACTTTGGTGATGTTTAACTGTAACTTGTTCCCAGTACAGTCTAAGTGGCTGCTGACTGTGTGACTTGGCTAAAAGTGGCCAAATAGAAGCCCAATCCACAATACATGAGCCCAAAGGCCTTCCTTATGACTAAACTGACACCCACTTTCTTAAAAATATCATGGGTCTAAATAGCCTTTTCAGGCTGAGAGAAGCACTTTGGTGACGTTTAACTGTAACTTGTTCCCAGTACATTCTGAGTGGCTGGTGACTGTGTGTTGTACCTAAAAGAGCCCAAATAGAATCCCAATGCACTCTACATGGGCCCAAATGCCTTCCTTATGACAAAACTGACACTCATTTTCTTTAAAAAATCATTCGTCAAAATAGCCTTTTCAGGCTGAGAGAAGCACTTTGATGACGTTTAACTGTAACTTGTTCCCAGTACAGTTTAAGTGGCTGGTGACTGTGTGACTTGGCTAAAAGTGGCCAAATAGAAGCCCAATCCACAATACATGAGCCCAAGGGCCTTCCTTATGACTAAACTGACACCCACCTTTTTAAAAGTATCATGGGTCTAAATAGCATTTTCAGGCTGAGAGAAGCACTTTGGTGACATTTGGCTGTAACTTGTTCCCAGTACATTCTGAGTGGCTGGTGACTGTGTGTTGTACCTAAAAGTTCCCAAATAGAATCCCAATGCACTATACATGGGCCCAAATCCCTTCCTTATGACAAAACTGACACTCATTTTCTTTAAAAAAAATCATTGGTCAAAATAGCCTTTTCAGGCTGAGAGAAGCACTTTGGTGATGTTTAACTGTAACTTGTTCCTAGTACAGTCTAAGTGGCTGCTGACTGTGTGACTTGGCTAAAAGTGGCCAAATAGAAGCCCAATCCACAATACATGAGCCCAAAGGCCTTCCTTATGACTAAACTGACACCGACTTTCTTAAAAATATCATGGGTCTAAATAGCCTTTTCAGGCTGAGAGAAGCACTTTGGTGACATTTGGCTGTAACTTGTTCCCAGTACATTCTGAGTGGCTGGTGACTGTGTGTTGTACCTAAAAGTGCCCAAATAGAATCCCAATACACTCTACATGGGCCCAAATTTCTTCCTTATGACAAAACTGACACTCATTTTCCTAAAAAAATCATTGGTCAAAATAGCCTTTTCAGGCTGAGAGAAGCACTTTGGTGACGTTTAACTGTAACTTGTTCCCAGTAAAGTCTAAGTGGCTGCTGACTGTGTGACTTGGTTAAAAGTGGCCAAATAGAAGCCCAATCCACAATACATGAGCCCAAAGGCCTTCCTTATGACTAAACTGACACCCACTTTCTTAAAAATATCATGGGTCTAAATAGCCTTTTCAGGCTGAGAGAAGCACTTTGGTGACATATGGCTGTAACTTGTTCCCAGTACATTCTGAGTGGCTGGTGACTGTGTGTTGTGCCTAAAAGAGCCCAAATAGAATCCCAATGCACTCTACATGGGCCCAAATGCCTTCCTTATGACAAAACTGACACTCATTTTCTTTAAAAAATCATTCGTCAAAATAGCCTTTTCAGGCTGAGAGAAGCACTTTGATGACGTTTAACTGTAACTTGTTCCCAGTACAGTCTAAGTGGCTGGTGACTGTGTGACTTGGCTAAAAGTGGCCAAATAGAAGCCCAATCCACAATACATGAGCCCAAGGGCCTTCCTTATGACTAAACTGACACCCACCTTTTTAAAAGTATCATGGGTCTAAATAGCATTTTCAGGCTGAGAGAAGCACTTTGGTGACATTTGGCTGTAACTTGTTCCCAGTACATTCTGAGTGGCTGGTGACTGTGTGTTGTACCTAAAAGTTCCCAAATAGAATCCCAATGCACTATACATGGGCCCAAATGCCTTCCTTATGACAAAACTGACACTCATTTTCTTTAAAAAAAATCATTGGTCAAAATAGCCTTTTCAGGCTGAGAGAAGCACTTTGGTGATGTTTAACTGTAACTTGTTCCCAGTACAGTCTAAGTGGCTGCTGACTGTGTGACTTGGCTAAAAGTGGCCAAATAGAAGCCCAATCCACAATACATGAGCCCAAAGGCCTTCCGTATGACTAAACTGACACCCACTTTCTTAAAAATATAATGGGTCTAAATAGCATTTTCAGGCTGAGAGAAGCACTTTGGTGACATTTGGCTGTAACTTGTTCCCAGTACATTCTGAGTGGCTGATGACTCTGAGTTGTACCTAAAAGTGCCCAACAAGAATCCCAATGCACTCTACATGGGCCCAAATGCCTTCCTTATGACAAAACTGACACTCATTTTTAAAAAAAAATCATTGGTCAAAATAGCCTTTTCAGGCTGAGAGAAGCACTTTGGTGACATTTAACTGTAACGTGTTCCCAGTACAGTCTAAGTGGCTGCTGACTGTGTGACTTGGCTAAAAGTGGCCAAATAGAAGCCCAATCCACAATACATGAGCCCAAAGGCCTTCCTAATGACTAAACTGACACCCACTTTTTTAAAAATATCATGGGTCTAAATAGCCTTTTCAGGCTGAGAGAAGCACTTTGGTGAAATATGGCTGTAACTTGTTCCCAGTACATTCTGAGTGGCTGGTGACTGTGTGTTGTACCTAAAAGTGCCCAAATAAAATCCCAATACACTCTACATGGGCCCAAATGCCTTCCTTATGACAAAAATGACACTCATTTTCTTAAAAAAATCATTGGTCAAAATAGCCTTTTCAGGCTGAGAGAAGCACTTTGGTGACGTTTAACTGTAACTTGTTCCCAGTAAAGTCTAAGTGGCTGCTGACTGTGTGACTTGGTTAAAAGTGGCCAAATAGAAAACCAATCCACAATACACGAGCCCAAAGGCCTTCCTTATGACTAAACTGACACCCACTTTCTTAAAAATATCATGGGTCTAAATAGCCTTTTCAGGCTGAGAGAAGCACTTTGGTGACATATGGCTGTAACTTGTTCCCAGTACATTCTGAGTGGCTGGTGACTGTGTGTTGTACCTAAAAGAGCCCAAATAGAATCCCAATGCACTCTACATGGGCCCAAATGCCTTCCTTATGACAAAACTGACACTCATTTTCTTTAAAAAATCATTCGTCAAAATAGCCTTTTCAGGCTGAGAGAAGCACTTTGATGACGTTTAACTGTAACTTGTTCCCAGTACAGTCTAAGTGGCTGGTGACTGTGTGACTTGGCTAAAAGTGGCCAAATAGAAGCCCAATCCACAATACATGAGCCCAAGGGCCTTCCTTATGACTAAACTGACACCCACCTTTTTAAAAGTATCATGGGTCTAAATAGCATTTTCAGGCTGAGAGAAGCACTTTGGTGACATTTGGCTGTAACTTGTTCCCAGTACATTCTGAGTGGCTGGTGACTGTGTGTTGTACCTAAAAGTTCCCAAATAGAATCCCAATGCACTATACATGGGCCCAAATGCCTTCCTTATGACAAAACTGACACTCATTTTCTTTAAAAAAAAATCATTGGTCAAAATAGCCTTTTCAGGCTGAGAGAAGCACTTTGGTGATGTTTAACTGTAACTTGTTCCCAGTACAGTCTAAGTGGCTGCTGACTGTGTGACTTGGCTAAAAGTGGCCAAATAGAAGCCCAATCCACAATACATGAGCCCAAAGGCCTTCCTTATGACTAAACTGACACCCACTTTCTTAAAAATATCATGGGTCTAAATAGCCTTTTCAGGCTGAGAGAAGCACTTTGGTGACATTTGGCTGTAACTTGTTCCCAGTACATTCTGAGTGGCTGGTGACTGTGTGTTGTACCTAAAAGTGCCCAAATAGAATCCCAATGCACTATAGAGGGGCCCAAATGCCTTCCTTATGACAAAACTGACACTCATTTTCTTTAAAAAATCATTGGTCAAAATAGCCTTTTCAGGCTGAGAGAAGCACTTTGATGACGTTTAACTGTAACTTGTTCCCAGTACAGTCTAAGTGGCTGCTGACTGTATGACTTGGCTAAAAGTGGCCAAATAGAAGCCCAATCCACAATACATGAGCCCAGAGGTCTTCCTTATGACTAAACTGACACCCACTTTCTTAAAAATATCATGGGTCTAAATAGCCTTTTCAGGCTGAGAGAAGCACTTTGGTGACGTTTAACTGTAACTTGTTCCCAGTACATTCTGAGTGGCTGTTGACTGTGTGTTGTACCTAAAGGTGCCCAAATAGAAGCCCAATCCACAATACATGAGCCCAAAGGCCTTCCTTATGACTAAACTGACACCCTCTTTCTTAAAAATATCCTGGGTCTAAATAGCCTTTTCAGGCTGAGAGAAGCACTTTGGTGACATTTGAGAGTAACTTACTCCCAGTACATTCTGAGTGGCTGCAGGCTGTGTGACTTGGCTAAAACTTCCCAAATAGAAGCCCAATCCACAATACATGAGCCCAAAGGCCTTCCGTATGACTAAACTGACACCCACTTTCTTAAAAATATCATGGGTCTAAATAGCATTTTCAGGCTGAGAGAAGCACTTTGGTGACATTTGGCTGTAACTTGTTCCCAGTACATTCTGAGTGGCTGATGACTGTGAGTTGTACCTAAAAGTGCCCAACAAGAATCCCAATGCACTCTACATGGGCCCAAATGCCTTCCTTATGACAAAACTGACACTCATTTTTTTTTTTAAATCATTGGTCAAAATAGCCTTTTCAGGCTGAGAGAAGCACTTTGGTGACATTTAACTGTAACGTGTTCCCAGTACAGTCTAAGTGGCTGCTGACTGTGTGACTTGGCTAAAAGTGGCCAAATAGAAGCCCAATCCACAATACATGAGCCCAAAGGCCTTCCTAATGACTAAACTGACACCCACTTTTTTAAAAATATCATGGGTCTAAATAGCCTTTTTAGGCTGAGAGAAGCACTTTGGTGACATATGGCTGTAACTTGTTCCCAGTACATTCTGAGTGGCTGGTGACTGTGTGTTGTACCTAAAAGAGCCCAAATAGAATCCCAATGCACTCTACATGGGCCCAAATGCCTTCCTTATGACAAAACTGACACTCATTTTCTTTAAAAAATCATTCGTCAAAATAGCCTTTTCAGGCTGAGAGAAGCACTTTGATGACGTTTAACTGTAACTTGTTCCCAGTACAGTTTAAGTGGCTGGTGACTGTGTGACTTGGCTAAAAGTGGCCAAATAGAAGCCCAATCCACAATACATGAGCCCAAGGGCCTTCCTTATGACTAAACTGACACCCACCTTTTTAAAAGTATCATGGGTCTAAATAGCATTTTCAGGCTGAGAGAAGCACTTTGGTGACATTTGGCTGTAACTTGTTCCCAGTACATTCTGAGTGGCTGGTGACTGTGTGTTGTACCTAAAAGTTCCCAAATAGAATCCCAATGCACTATACATGGGCCCAAATCCCTTCCTTATGACAAAACTGACACTCATTTTCTTTAAAAAAAATCATTGGTCAAAATAGCCTTTTCAGGCTGAGAGAAGCACTTTGGTGATGTTTAACTGTAACTTGTTCCTAGTACAGTCTAAGTGGCTGCTGACTGTGTGACTTGGCTAAAAGTGGCCAAATAGAAGCCCAATCCACAATACATGAGCCCAAAGGCCTTCCTTATGACTAAACTGACACCGACTTTCTTAAAAATATCATGGGTCTAAATAGCCTTTTCAGGCTGAGAGAAGCACTTTGGTGACATTTGGCTGTAACTTGTTCCCAGTACATTCTGAGTGGCTGGTGACTGTGTGTTGTACCTAAAAGTGCCCAAATAGAATCCCAATACACTCTACATGGGCCCAAATTTCTTCCTTATGACAAAACTGACACTCATTTTCCTAAAAAAATCATTGGTCAAAATAGCCTTTTCAGGCTGAGAGAAGCACTTTGGTGACGTTTAACTGTAACTTGTTCCCAGTAAAGTCTAAGTGGCTGCTGACTGTGTGACTTGGTTAAAAGTGGCCAAATAGAAGCCCAATCCACAATACATGAGCCCAAAGGCCTTCCTTATGACTAAACTGACACCCACTTTCTTAAAAATATCATGGGTCTAAATAGCCTTTTCAGGCTGAGAGAAGCACTTTGGTGACATATGGCTGTAACTTGTTCCCAGTACATTCTGAGTGGCTGGTGACTGTGTGTTGTGCCTAAAAGAGCCCAAATAGAATCCCAATGCACTCTACATGGGCCCAAATGCCTTCCTTATGACAAAACTGACACTCATTTTCTTTAAAAAATCATTCGTCAAAATAGCCTTTTCAGGCTGAGAGAAGCACTTTGATGACGTTTAACTGTAACTTGTTCCCAGTACAGTCTAAGTGGCTGGTGACTGTGTGACTTGGCTAAAAGTGGCCAAATAGAAGCCCAATCCACAATACATGAGCCCAAGGGCCTTCCTTATGACTAAACTGACACCCACCTTTTTAAAAGTATCATGGGTCTAAATAGCATTTTCAGGCTGAGAGAAGCACTTTGGTGACATTTGGCTGTAACTTGTTCCCAGTACATTCTGAGTGGCTGGTGACTGTGTGTTGTACCTAAAAGTTCCCAAATAGAATCCCAATGCACTATACATGGGCCCAAATGCCTTCCTTATGACAAAACTGACACTCATTTTCTTTAAAAAAAATCATTGGTCAAAATAGCCTTTTCAGGCTGAGAGAAGCACTTTGGTGATGTTTAACTGTAACTTGTTCCCAGTACAGTCTAAGTGGCTGCTGACTGTGTGACTTGGCTAAAAGTGGCCAAATAGAAGCCCAATCCACAATACATGAGCCCAAAGGCCTTCCGTATGACTAAACTGACACCCACTTTCTTAAAAATATAATGGGTCTAAATAGCATTTTCAGGCTGAGAGAAGCACTTTGGTGACATTTGGCTGTAACTTGTTCCCAGTACATTCTGAGTGGCTGATGACTCTGAGTTGTACCTAAAAGTGCCCAACAAGAATCCCAATGCACTCTACATGGGCCCAAATGCCTTCCTTATGACAAAACTGACACTCATTTTTTAAAAAAAATCATTGGTCAAAATAGCCTTTTCAGGCTGAGAGAAGCACTTTGGTGACATTTAACTGTAACGTGTTCCCAGTACAGTCTAAGTGGCTGCTGACTGTGTGACTTGGCTAAAAGTGGCCAAATAGAAGCCCAATCCACAATACATGAGCCCAAAGGCCTTCCTAATGACTAAACTGACACCCACTTTTTTAAAAATATCATGGGTCTAAATAGCCTTTTCAGGCTGAGAGAAGCACTTTGGTGAAATATGGCTGTAACTTGTTCCCAGTACATTCTGAGTGGCTGGTGACTGTGTGTTGTACCTAAAAGTGCCCAAATAAAATCCCAATACACTCTACATGGGCCCAAATGCCTTCCTTATGACAAAACTGACACTCATTTTCTTAAAAAAATCATTGGTCAAAATAGCCTTTTCAGGCTGAGAGAAGCACTTTGGTGACGTTTAACTGTAACTTGTTCCCAGTAAAGTCTAAGTGGCTGCTGACTGTGTGACTTGGTTAAAAGTGGCCAAATAGAAAACCAATCCACAATACACGAGCCCAAAGGCCTTCCTTATGACTAAACTGACACCCACTTTCTTAAAAATATCATGGGTCTAAATAGCCTTTTCAGGCTGAGAGAAGCACTTTGGTGACATATGGCTGTAACTTGTTCCCAGTACATTCTGAGTGGCTGGTGACTGTGTGTTGTACCTAAAAGAGCCCAAATAGAATCCCAATGCACTCTACATGGGCCCAAATGCCTTCCTTATGACAAAACTGACACTCATTTTCTTTAAAAAATCATTCGTCAAAATAGCCTTTTCAGGCTGAGAGAAGCACTTTGATGACGTTTAACTGTAACTTGTTCCCAGTACAGTCTAAGTGGCTGGTGACTGTGTGACTTGGCTAAAAGTGGCCAAATAGAAGCCCAATCCACAATACATGAGCCCAAGGGCCTTCCTTATGACTAAACTGACACCCACCTTTTTAAAAGTATCATGGGTCTAAATAGCATTTTCAGGCTGAGAGAAGCACTTTGGTGACATTTGGCTGTAACTTGTTCCCAGTACATTCTGAGTGGCTGGTGACTGTGTGTTGTACCTAAAAGTTCCCAAATAGAATCCCAATGCACTATACATGGGCCCAAATGCCTTCCTTATGACAAAACTGACACTCATTTTCTTTAAAAAAAAATCATTGGTCAAAATAGCCTTTTCAGGCTGAGAGAAGCACTTTGGTGATGTTTAACTGTAACTTGTTCCCAGTACAGTCTAAGTGGCTGCTGACTGTGTGACTTGGCTAAAAGTGGCCAAATAGAAGCCCAATCCACAATACATGAGCCCAAAGGCCTTCCTTATGACTAAACTGACACCCACTTTCTTAAAAATATCATGGGTCTAAATAGCCTTTTCAGGCTGAGAGAAGCACTTTGGTGACATTTGGCTGTAACTTGTTCCCAGTACATTCTGAGTGGCTGGTGACTGTGTGTTGTACCTAAAAGTGCCCAAATAGAATCCCAATGCACTATAGAGGGGCCCAAATGCCTTCCTTATGACAAAACTGACACTCATTTTCTTTAAAAAATCATTGGTCAAAATAGCCTTTTCAGGCTGAGAGAAGCACTTTGATGACGTTTAACTGTAACTTGTTCCCAGTACAGTCTAAGTGGCTGCTGACTGTATGACTTGGCTAAAAGTGGCCAAATAGAAGCCCAATCCACAATACATGAGCCCAGAGGTCTTCCTTATGACTAAACTGACACCCACTTTCTTAAAAATATCATGGGTCTAAATAGCCTTTTCAGGCTGAGAGAAGCACTTTGGTGACGTTTAACTGTAACTTGTTCCCAGTACATTCTGAGTGGCTGTTGACTGTGTGTTGTACCTAAAGGTGCCCAAATAGAAGCCCAATCCACAATACATGAGCCCAAAGGCCTTCCTTATGACTAAACTGACACCCTCTTTCTTAAAAATATCCTGGGTCTAAATAGCCTTTTCAGGCTGAGAGAAGCACTTTGGTGACATTTGAGAGTAACTTACTCCCAGTACATTCTGAGTGGCTGCAGGCTGTGTGACTTGGCTAAAACTTCCCAAATAGAAGCCCAATCCACAATACATGAGCCCAAAGGCCTTCCGTATGACTAAACTGACACCCACTTTCTTAAAAATATCATGGGTCTAAATAGCATTTTCAGGCTGAGAGAAGCACTTTGGTGACATTTGGCTGTAACTTGTTCCCAGTACATTCTGAGTGGCTGATGACTGTGAGTTGTACCTAAAAGTGCCCAACAAGAATCCCAATGCACTCTACATGGGCCCAAATGCCTTCCTTATGACAAAACTGACACTCATTTTTTTTTTTAAATCATTGGTCAAAATAGCCTTTTCAGGCTGAGAGAAGCACTTTGGTGACATTTAACTGTAACGTGTTCCCAGTACAGTCTAAGTGGCTGCTGACTGTGTGACTTGGCTAAAAGTGGCCAAATAGAAGCCCAATCCACAATACATGAGCCCAAAGGCCTTCCTAATGACTAAACTGACACCCACTTTTTTAAAAATATCATGGGTCTAAATAGCCTTTTTAGGCTGAGAGAAGCACTTTGGTGACATATGGCTGTAACTTGTTCCCAGTACATTCTGAGTGGCTGGTGACTGTGTGTTGTACCTAAAAGAGCCCAAATAGAATCCCAATGCACTCTACATGGGCCCAAATGCCTTCCTTATGACAAAACTGACACTCATTTTCTTTAAAAAATCATTCGTCAAAATAGCCTTTTCAGGCTGAGAGAAGCACTTTGATGACGTTTAACTGTAACTTGTTCCCAGTACAGTTTAAGTGGCTGGTGACTGTGTGACTTGGCTAAAAGTGGCCAAATAGAAGCCCAATCCACAATACATGAGCCCAAGGGCCTTCCTTATGACTAAACTGACACCCACCTTTTTAAAAGTATCATGGGTCTAAATAGCATTTTCAGGCTGAGAGAAGCACTTTGGTGACATTTGGCTGTAACTTGTTCCCAGTACATTCTGAGTGGCTGGTGACTGTGTGTTGTACCTAAAAGTTCCCAAATAGAATCCCAATGCACTATACATGGGCCCAAATCCCTTCCTTATGACAAAACTGACACTCATTTTCTTTAAAAAAAATCATTGGTCAAAATAGCCTTTTCAGGCTGAGAGAAGCACTTTGGTGATGTTTAACTGTAACTTGTTCCTAGTACAGTCTAAGTGGCTGCTGACTGTGTGACTTGGCTAAAAGTGGCCAAATAGAAGCCCAATCCACAATACATGAGCCCAAAGGCCTTCCTTATGACTAAACTGACACCGACTTTCTTAAAAATATCATGGGTCTAAATAGCCTTTTCAGGCTGAGAGAAGCACTTTGGTGACATTTGGCTGTAACTTGTTCCCAGTACATTCTGAGTGGCTGGTGACTGTGTGTTGTACCTAAAAGTGCCCAAATAGAATCCCAATACACTCTACATGGGCCCAAATTTCTTCCTTATGACAAAACTGACACTCATTTTCCTAAAAAAATCATTGGTCAAAATAGCCTTTTCAGGCTGAGAGAAGCACTTTGGTGACGTTTAACTGTAACTTGTTCCCAGTAAAGTCTAAGTGGCTGCTGACTGTGTGACTTGGTTAAAAGTGGCCAAATACAAGCCCAATCCACAATACATGAGCCCAAAGGCCTTCCTAATGACTAAACTGACACCCACTTTTTTAAAAATATCATGGGTCTAAATAGCCTTTTTAGGCTGAGAGAAGCACTTTGGTGACATATGGCTGTAACTTGTTCCCAGTACATTCTGAGTGGCTGGTGACTGTGTGTTGTACCTAAAAGTGCCCACATAGAATCCCAATACACTCTACATGGGCCCAAATGCCTTCCTTGTGACAAAACCGACACTCATTTTCTTTAAAAAATCATTCGTCAAAATAGCCTTTTCAGGCTGAGAGAAGCACTTTGATGACGTTTAACTGTAACTTGTTCCCAGTACAGTCTAAGTGGCTGGTGACTGTGTGACTTGGCTAAAAGTGGCCAAATAGAAGCCCAATCCACAATACATGAGCCCAAGGGCCTTCCTTATGACTAAACTGACACCCACCTTTTTAAAAGTATCATGGGTCTAAATAGCATTTTCAGGCTGAGAGAAGCACTTTGGTGACATTTGGCTGTAACTTGTTCCCAGTACATTCTGAGTGGCTGGTGACTGTGTGTTGTACCTAAAAGTTCCCAAATAGAATCCCAATGCACTATACATGGGCCCAAATGCCTTCCTTATGACAAAACTGACACTCATTTTCTTTAAAAAAAAATCATTGGTCAAAATAGCCTTTTCAGGCTGAGAGAAGCACTTTGGTGATGTTTAACTGTAACTTGTTCCCAGTACAGTCTAAGTGGCTGCTGACTGTGTGACTTGGCTAAAAGTGGCCAAATAGAAGCCCAATCCACAATACATGAGCCCAAAGGCCTTCCTTATGACTAAACTGACACCCACTTTCTTAAAAATATCATGGGTCTAAATAGCCTTTTCAGGCTGAGAGAAGCACTTTGGTGACATTTGGCTGTAACTTGTTCCCAGTACATTCTGAGTGGCTGGTGACTGTGTGTTGTACCTAAAAGTGCCCAAATAGAATCCCAATGCACTATAGAGGGGCCCAAATGCCTTCCTTATGACAAAACTGACACTCATTTTCTTTAAAAAATCATTGGTCAAAATAGCCTTTTCAGGCTGAGAGAAGCACTTTGATGACGTTTAACTGTAACTTGTTCCCAGTACAGTCTAAGTGGCTGCTGACTGTATGACTTGGCTAAAAGTGGCCAAATAGAAGCCCAATCCACAATACATGAGCCCAGAGGTCTTCCTTATGACTAAACTGACACCCACTTTCTTAAAAATATCATGGGTCTAAATAGCCTTTTCAGGCTGAGAGAAGCACTTTGGTGACGTTTAACTGTAACTTGTTCCCAGTACATTCTGAGTGGCTGTTGACTGTGTGTTGTACCTAAAGGTGCCCAAATAGAAGCCCAATCCACAATACATGAGCCCAAAGGCCTTCCTTATGACTAAACTGACACCCTCTTTCTTAAAAATATCCTGGGTCTAAATAGCCTTTTCAGGCTGAGAGAAGCACTTTGGTGACATTTGAGAGTAACTTACTCCCAGTACATTCTGAGTGGCTGCAGGCTGTGTGACTTGGCTAAAACTTCCCAAATAGAAGCCCAATCCACAATACATGAGCCCAAAGGCCTTCCGTATGACTAAACTGACACCCACTTTCTTAAAAATATCATGGGTCTAAATAGCATTTTCAGGCTGAGAGAAGCACTTTGGTGACATTTGGCTGTAACTTGTTCCCAGTACATTCTGAGTGGCTGATGACTGTGTGTTGTACCTAAAAGTGCCCAACAAGAATCCCAATGCACTCTACATGGGCCCAAATGCCTTCCTTATGACAAAACTGACACTCATTTTTTTTTTTAAATCATTGGTCAAAATAGCCTTTTCAGGCTGAGAGAAGCACTTTGGTGACATTTAACTGTAACGTGTTCCCAGTACAGTCTAAGTGGCTGCTGACTGTGTGACTTGGCTAAAAGTGGCCAAATAGAAGCCCAATCCACAATACATGAGCCCAAAGGCCTTCCTAATGACTAAACTGACACCCACTTTTTTAAAAATATCATGGGTCTAAATAGCCTTTTTAGGCTGAGAGAAGCACTTTGGTGACATATGGCTGTAACTTGTTCCCAGTACATTCTGAGTGGCTGGTGACTGTGTGTTGTACCTAAAAGAGCCCAAATAGAATCCCAATGCACTCTACATGGGCCCAAATGCCTTCCTTATGACAAAACTGACACTCATTTTCTTTAAAAAATCATTCGTCAAAATAGCCTTTTCAGGCTGAGAGAAGCACTTTGATGACGTTTAACTGTAACTTGTTCCCAGTACAGTTTAAGTGGCTGGTGACTGTGTGACTTGGCTAAAAGTGGCCAAATAGAAGCCCAATCCACAATACATGAGCCCAAGGGCCTTCCTTATGACTAAACTGACACCCACCTTTTTAAAAGTATCATGGGTCTAAATAGCATTTTCAGGCTGAGAGAAGCACTTTGGTGACATTTGGCTGTAACTTGTTCCCAGTACATTCTGAGTGGCTGGTGACTGTGTGTTGTACCTAAAAGTTCCCAAATAGAATCCCAATGCACTATACATGGGCCCAAATCCCTTCCTTATGACAAAACTGACACTCATTTTCTTTAAAAAAAATCATTGGTCAAAATAGCCTTTTCAGGCTGAGAGAAGCACTTTGGTGATGTTTAACTGTAACTTGTTCCTAGTACAGTCTAAGTGGCTGCTGACTGTGTGACTTGGCTAAAAGTGGCCAAATAGAAGCCCAATCCACAATACATGAGCCCAAAGGCCTTCCTTATGACTAAACTGACACCGACTTTCTTAAAAATATCATGGGTCTAAATAGCCTTTTCAGGCTGAGAGAAGCACTTTGGTGACATTTGGCTGTAACTTGTTCCCAGTACATTCTGAGTGGCTGGTGACTGTGTGTTGTACCTAAAAGTGCCCAAATAGAATCCCAATACACTCTACATGGGCCCAAATTTCTTCCTTATGACAAAACTGACACTCATTTTCCTAAAAAAATCATTGGTCAAAATAGCCTTTTCAGGCTGAGAGAAGCACTTTGGTGACGTTTAACTGTAACTTGTTCCCAGTAAAGTCTAAGTGGCTGCTGACTGTGTGACTTGGTTAAAAGTGGTCAAATAGAAGCCCAATCCACAATACATGAGCCCAAAGGCCTTCCTTATGACTAAACTGACACCCACTTTCTTAAAAATATCATGGGTCTAAATAGCCTTTTCAGGCTGAGAGAAGCACTTTGGTGACATATGGCTGTAACTTGTTCCCAGTACATTCTGAGTGGCTGGTGACTGTGTGTTGTGCCTAAAAGAGCCCAAATAGAATCCCAATGCACTCTACATGGGCCCAAATGCCTTCCTTATGACAAAACTGACACTCATTTTCTTTAAAAAATCATTCGTCAAAATAGCCTTTTCAGGCTGAGAGAAGCACTTTGATGACGTTTAACTGTAACTTGTTCCCAGTACAGTCTAAGTGGCTGGTGACTGTGTGACTTGGCTAAAAGTGGCCAAATAGAAGCCCAATCTACAATACATGAGCCCAAGGGCCTTCCTTATGACTAAACTGACACCCACCTTTTTAAAAGTATCATGGGTCTAAATAGCATTTTCAGGCTGAGAGAAGCACTTTGGTGACATTTGGCTGTAACTTGTTCCCAGTACATTCTGAGTGGCTGGTGACTGTGTGTTGTACCTAAAAGTTCCCAAATAGAATCCCAATGCACTATACATGGGCCCAAATGCCTTCCTTATGACAAAACTGACACTCATTTTCTTTAAAAAAAATCATTGGTCAAAATAGCCTTTTCAGGCTGAGAGAAGCACTTTGGTGATGTTTAACTGTAACTTGTTCCCAGTACAGTCTAAGTGGCTGCTGACTGTGTGACTTGGCTAAAAGTGGCCAAATAGAAGCCCAATCCACAATACATGAGCCCAAAGGCCTTCCTAATGACTAAACTGACACCCACTTTTTTAAAAATATCATGGGTCTAAATAGCCTTTTCAGGCTGAGAGAAGCACTTTGGTGAAATATGGCTGTAACTTGTTCCCAGTACATTCTGAGTGGCTGGTGACTGTGTGTTGTACCTAAAAGTGCCCAAATAAAATCCCAATACACTCTACATGGGCCCAAATGCCTTCCTTATGACAAAACTGACACTCATTTTCTTAAAAAAATCATTGGTCAAAATAGCCTTTTCAGGCTGAGAGAAGCACTTTGGTGACGTTTAACTGTAACTTGTTCCCAGTAAAGTCTAAGTGGCTGCTGACTGTGTGACTTGGTTAAAAGTGGCCAAATAGAAAACCAATCCACAATACACGAGCCCAAAGGCCTTCCTTATGACTAAACTGACACCCACTTTCTTAAAAATATCATGGGTCTAAATAGCCTTTTCAGGCTGAGAGAAGCACTTTGGTGACATATGGCTGTAACTTGTTCCCAGTACATTCTGAGTGGCTGGTGACTGTGTGTTGTACCTAAAAGAGCCCAAATAGAATCCCAATGCACTCTACATGGGCCCAAATGCCTTCCTTATGACAAAACTGACACTCATTTTCTTTAAAAAATCATTCGTCAAAATAGCCTTTTCAGGCTGAGAGAAGCACTTTGATGACGTTTAACTGTAACTTGTTCCCAGTACAGTCTAAGTGGCTGGTGACTGTGTGACTTGGCTAAAAGTGGCCAAATAGAAGCCCAATCCACAATACATGAGCCCAAGGGCCTTCCTTATGACTAAACTGACACCCACCTTTTTAAAAGTATCATGGGTCTAAATAGCATTTTCAGGCTGAGAGAAGCACTTTGGTGACATTTGGCTGTAACTTGTTCCCAGTACATTCTGAGTGGCTGGTGACTGTGTGTTGTACCTAAAAGTTCCCAAATAGAATCCCAATGCACTATACATGGGCCCAAATGCCTTCCTTATGACAAAACTGACACTCATTTTCTTTAAAAAAAAATCATTGGTCAAAATAGCCTTTTCAGGCTGAGAGAAGCACTTTGGTGATGTTTAACTGTAACTTGTTCCCAGTACAGTCTAAGTGGCTGCTGACTGTGTGACTTGGCTAAAAGTGGCCAAATAGAAGCCCAATCCACAATACATGAGCCCAAAGGCCTTCCTTATGACTAAACTGACACCCACTTTCTTAAAAATATCATGGGTCTAAATAGCCTTTTCAGGCTGAGAGAAGCACTTTGGTGACATTTGGCTGTAACTTGTTCCCAGTACATTCTGAGTGGCTGGTGACTGTGTGTTGTACCTAAAAGTGCCCAAATAGAATCCCAATGCACTATAGAGGGGCCCAAATGCCTTCCTTATGACAAAACTGACACTCATTTTCTTTAAAAAATCATTGGTCAAAATAGCCTTTTCAGGCTGAGAGAAGCACTTTGATGACGTTTAACTGTAACTTGTTCCCAGTACAGTCTAAGTGGCTGCTGACTGTATGACTTGGCTAAAAGTGGCCAAATAGAAGCCCAATCCACAATACATGAGCCCAGAGGTCTTCCTTATGACTAAACTGACACCCACTTTCTTAAAAATATCATGGGTCTAAATAGCCTTTTCAGGCTGAGAGAAGCACTTTGGTGACGTTTAACTGTAACTTGTTCCCAGTACATTCTGAGTGGCTGTTGACTGTGTGTTGTACCTAAAGGTGCCCAAATAGAAGCCCAATCCACAATACATGAGCCCAAAGGCCTTCCTTATGACTAAACTGACACCCTCTTTCTTAAAAATATCCTGGGTCTAAATAGCCTTTTCAGGCTGAGAGAAGCACTTTGGTGACATTTGAGAGTAACTTACTCCCAGTACATTCTGAGTGGCTGCAGGCTGTGTGACTTGGCTAAAACTTCCCAAATAGAAGCCCAATCCACAATACATGAGCCCAAAGGCCTTCCGTATGACTAAACTGACACCCACTTTCTTAAAAATATCATGGGTCTAAATAGCATTTTCAGGCTGAGAGAAGCACTTTGGTGACATTTGGCTGTAACTTGTTCCCAGTACATTCTGAGTGGCTGATGACTGTGAGTTGTACCTAAAAGTGCCCAACAAGAATCCCAATGCACTCTACATGGGCCCAAATGCCTTCCTTATGACAAAACTGACACTCATTTTTTTTTTAAAATCATTGGTCAAAATAGCCTTTTCAGGCTGAGAGAAGCACTTTGGTGACATTTAACTGTAACGTGTTCCCAGTACAGTCTAAGTGGCTGCTGACTGTGTGACTTGGCTAAAAGTGGCCAAATAGAAGCCCAATCCACAATACATGAGCCCAAAGGCCTTCCTAATGACTAAACTGACACCCACTTTTTTAAAAATATCATGGGTCTAAATAGCCTTTTTAGGCTGAGAGAAGCACTTTGGTGACATATGGCTGTAACTTGTTCCCAGTACATTCTGAGTGGCTGGTGACTGTGTGTTGTACCTAAAAGAGCCCAAATAGAATCCCAATGCACTCTACATGGGCCCAAATGCCTTCCTTATGACAAAACTGACACTCATTTTCTTTAAAAAATCATTCGTCAAAATAGCCTTTTCAGGCTGAGAGAAGCACTTTGATGACGTTTAACTGTAACTTGTTCCCAGTACAGTTTAAGTGGCTGGTGACTGTGTGACTTGGCTAAAAGTGGCCAAATAGAAGCCCAATCCACAATACATGAGCCCAAGGGCCTTCCTTATGACTAAACTGACACCCACCTTTTTAAAAGTATCATGGGTCTAAATAGCATTTTCAGGCTGAGAGAAGCACTTTGGTGACATTTGGCTGTAACTTGTTCCCAGTACATTCTGAGTGGCTGGTGACTGTGTGTTGTACCTAAAAGTTCCCAAATAGAATCCCAATGCACTATACATGGGCCCAAATCCCTTCCTTATGACAAAACTGACACTCATTTTCTTTAAAAAAAATCATTGGTCAAAATAGCCTTTTCAGGCTGAGAGAAGCACTTTGGTGATGTTTAACTGTAACTTGTTCCTAGTACAGTCTAAGTGGCTGCTGACTGTGTGACTTGGCTAAAAGTGGCCAAATAGAAGCCCAATCCACAATACATGAGCCCAAAGGCCTTCCTTATGACTAAACTGACACCGACTTTCTTAAAAATATCATGGGTCTAAATAGCCTTTTCAGGCTGAGAGAAGCACTTTGGTGACATTTGGCTGTAACTTGTTCCCAGTACATTCTGAGTGGCTGGTGACTGTGTGTTGTACCTAAAAGTGCCCAAATAGAATCCCAATACACTCTACATGGGCCCAAATTTCTTCCTTATGACAAAACTGACACTCATTTTCCTAAAAAAAATCATTGGTCAAAATAGCCTTTTCAGGCTGAGAGAAGCACTTTGGTGACGTTTAACTGTAACTTGTTCCCAGTAAAGTCTAAGTGGCTGCTGACTGTGTGACTTGGTTAAAAGTGGCCAAATACAAGCCCAATCCACAATACATGAGCCCAAAGGCCTTCCTAATGACTAAACTGACACCCACTTTTTTAAAAATATCATGGGTCTAAATAGCCTTTTTAGGCTGAGAGAAGCACTTTGGTGACATATGGCTGTAACTTGTTCCCAGTACATTCTGAGTGGCTGGTGACTGTGTGTTGTACCTAAAAGTGCCCACATAGAATCCCAATACACTCTACATGGGCCCAAATGCCTTCCTTATGACAAAACTGACACTCATTTTCTTAAAAAAATCATTGGTCAAAATAGCCTTTTCAGGCTGAGAGAAGCACTTTGGTGACGTTTAACTGTAACTTGTTCCCAGTAAAGTCTAAGTGGCTGCTGACTGTGTGACTTGGTTAAAAGTGGCCAAATAGAAGCCCAATCCACAATACATGAGCCCAAGGGCCTTCCTTATGACTAAACTGACACCCACCTTTTTAAAAGTATCATGGGTCTAAATAGCATTTTCAGGCTGAGAGAAGCACTTTGGTGACATTTGGCTGTAACTTGTTCCCAGTACATTCTGAGTGGCTGGTGACTGTGTGTTGTACCTAAAAGTTCCCAAATAGAATCCCAATGCACTATACATGGGCCCAAATGCCTTCCTTATGACAAAACTGACACTCATTTTCTTTAAAAAAAATCATTGGTCAAAATAGCCTTTTCAGGCTGAGAGAAGCACTTTGATGACGTTTAACTGTAACTTGTTCCCAGTACAGTCTAAGTGGCTGCTGACTGTATGACTTGGCTAAAAGTGGCCAAATAGAAGCCCAATCCACAATACATGAGCCCAGAGGTCTTCCTTATGACTAAACTGACACCCACTTTCTTAAAAATATCATGGGTCTAAATAGCCTTTTCAGGCTGAGAGAAGCACTTTGGTGACGTTTAACTGTAACTTGTTCCCAGTACATTCTGAGTGGCTGTTGACTGTGTGTTGTACCTAAAGGTGCCCAAATAGAAGCCCAATCCACAATACATGAGCCCAAAGGCCTTCCTTATGACTAAACTGACACCCTCTTTCTTAAAAATATCCTGGGTCTAAATAGCCTTTTCAGGCTGAGAGAAGCACTTTGGTGACATTTGAGAGTAACTTACTCCCAGTACATTCTGAGTGGCTGCAGGCTGTGTGACTTGGCTAAAACTTCCCAAATAGAAGCCCAATCCATAATACATGAGCCCAAAGGCCTTCCGTATGACTAAACTGACACCCACTTTCTTAAAAATATCATGGGTCTAAATAGCATTTTCAGGCTGAGAGAAGCACTTTGGTGACATTTGGCTGTAACTTGTTCCCAGTACATTCTGAGTGGCTGATGACTGTGAGTTGTACCTAAAAGTGCCCAACAAGAATCCCAATGCACTCTACATGGGCCCAAATGCCTTCCTTATGACAAAACTGACACTCATTTTTTTTTTTAAATCATTGGTCAAAATAGCCTTTTCAGGCTGAGAGAAGCACTTTGGTGACATTTAACTGTAACGTGTTCCCAGTACAGTCTAAGTGGCTGCTGACTGTGTGACTTGGCTAAAAGTGGCCAAATAGAAGCCCAATCCACAATACATGAGCCCAAGGGCCTTCCTTATGACTAAACTGACACCCACCTTTTTAAAAGTATCATGGGTCTAAATAGCATTTTCAGGCTGAGAGAAGCACTTTGGTGACATTTGGCTGTAACTTGTTCCCAGTACATTCTGAGTGGCTGGTGACTGTGTGTTGTACCTAAAAGTTCCCAAATAGAATCCCAATGCACTATACATGGGCCCAAATCCCTTCCTTATGACAAAACTGACACTCATTTTCTTTAAAAAAAATCATTGGTCAAAATAGCCTTTTCAGGCTGAGAGAAGCACTTTGGTGATGTTTAACTGTAACTTGTTCCCAGTACAGTGTAAGTGGCTGCTGACTGTGTGACTTGGCTAAAAGTGGCCAAATAGAAGCCCAATCCACAATACATGAGCCCAAAGGCCTTCCTTATGACTAAACTGACACCGACTTTCTTAAAAATATCATGGGTCTAAATAGCCTTTTCAGGCTGAGAGAAGCACTTTGGTGACATTTGGCTGTAACTTGTTCCCAGTACATTCTGAGTGGCTGGTGACTGTGTGTTGTACCTAAAAGTGCCCAAATAGAATCCCAATACACTCTACATGGGCCCAAATTTCTTCCTTATGACAAAACTGACACTCATTTTCCTAAAAAAATCATTGGTCAAAATAGCCTTTTCAGGCTGAGAGAAGCACTTTGGTGACGTTTAACTGTACCTTGTTCCCAGTAAAGTCTAAGTGGCTGCTGACTGTGTGACTTGGTTAAAAGTGGCCAAATAGAAGCCCAATCCACAATACATGAGCCCAAAGGCCTTCCTTATGACTAAACTGACACCCACTTTCTTAAAAATATCATGGGTCTAAATAGCCTTTTCAGGCTGAGAGAAGCACTTTGGTGACATATGGCTGTAACTTGTTCCCAGTACATTCTGAGTGGCTGGTGACTGTGTGTTGTACCTAAAAGTGCCCAAATAGAATCCCAATACACTCTACATGGGCCCAAATTTCTTCCTTATGACAAAACTGACACTCATTTTGCTAAATAAATCATTGGTCAAAATAGCCTTTTCAGGCTGAGAGAAGCACTTTGGTGACGTTTAACTGTAACTTGTTCCCAGTAAAGTCTAAGTGGCTGCTGACTGTGTGACTTGGTTAAAAGTGGCCAAATAGAAGCCCAATCCACAATACATGAGCCCAAAGGCCTTCCTTATGACTAAACTGACACCCACTTTCTTAAAAATATCATGGGTCTAAATAGCCTTTTCAGGCTGAGAGAAGCACTTTGGTGACATATGGCTGTAACTTGTTCCCAGTACATTCTGAGTGGCTGGTGACTGTGTGTTGTACCTAAAAGAGCCCAAATAGAATCCCAATGCACTCTACATGGGCCCAAATGCCTTCCTTATGACAAAACTGACACTCATTTTCTTTAAAAAATCATTCGTCAAAATAGCCTTTTCAGGCTGAGAGAAGCACTTTGATGACGTTTAACTGTAACTTGTTCCCAGTACAGTCTAAGTGGCTGGTGACTGTGTGACTTGGCTAAAAGTGGCCAAATAGAAGCCCAATCCACAATACATGAGCCCAAGGGCCTTCCTTATGACTAAACTGACACCCACCTTTTTAAAAGTATCATGGGTCTAAATAGCATTTTCAGGCTGAGAGAAGCACTTTGGTGACATTTGGCTGTAACTTGTTCCCAGTACATTCTGAGTGGCTGCTGACTGTGTGTTGTACCTAAAAGCTCCCAAAAAGAATCCCAATGCACTATACATGGGCCCAAATGCCTTCCTTATGACAAAACTGACACTCATTTTCTTTAAAAAAAATCATTGGTCAAAATAGCCTTTTCAGGCTGAGAGAAGCACTTTGGTGATGTTTAACTGTAACTTGTTCCCAGTACAGTCTAAGTGGCTGCTGACTGTGTGACTTGGCTAAAAGTGGCCAAATAGAAGCCCAATCCACAATACATGAGCCCAAAGGCCTTCCTTATGACTAAACTGACACCCACTTTCTTAAAAATATCATGGGTCTAAATAGCCTTTTCAGGCTGTGAGAAGCACTTTGGTGACATTTGGCTGTAACTTGTTCCCAGTACATTCTGAGTGGATGGTGACTGTGTGTTGTACCTAAAAGTGCCCAAATAGAATCCCAATACACTCTACATGGGCCCAAATTTCTTCCTTATGACAAAACTGACACTCATTTTCCTAAAAAAATCATTGGTCAAAATAGCCTTTTCAGGCTGAGAGAAGCACTTTGGTGACGTTTAACTGTAACTTGTTCCCAGTAAAGTCTAAGTGGCTGCTGACTGTGTGACTTGGTTAAAAGTGGCCAAATAGAAGCCCAATCCACAATACATGAGCCCAAAGGCCTTCCTTATGACTAAACTGACACCCACTTTCTTAAAAATATCATGGGTCTAAATAGCCTTTTCAGGCTGAGAGAAGCACTTTGGTGACATATGGCTGTAACTTGTTCCCAGTACATTCTGAGTGGCTGGTGACTGTGTGTTGTACCTAAAAGAGCCCAAATAGAATCCCAATGCACTCTACATGGGCCCAAATGCCTTCCTTATGACAAAACTGACACTCATTTTCTTTAAAAAATCATTCGTCAAAATAGCCTTTTCAGGCTGAGAGAAGCACTTTGATGACGTTTAACTGTAACTTGTTCCCAGTACAGTCTAAGTGGCTGGTGACTGTGTGACTTGGCTAAAAGTGGCCAAATAGAAGCCCAATCCACAATACATGAGCCCAAGGGCCTTCCTTATGACTAAACTGACACCCACCTTTTTAAAAGTATCATGGGTCTAAATAGCATTTTCAGGCTGAGAGAAGCACTTTGGTGACATTTGGCTGTAACTTGTTCCCAGTACATTCTGAGTGGCTGGTGACTGTGTGTTGTACCTAAAAGTTCCCAAATAGAATCCCAATGCACTATACATGGGCCCAAATGCCTTCCTTATGACAAAACTGACACTCATTTTCTTTAAAAAAAATCATTGGTCAAAATAGCCTTTTCAGGCTGAGAGAAGCACTTTGGTGATGTTTAACTGTAACTTGTTCCCAGTACAGTCTAAGTGGCTGCTGACTGTGTGACTTGGCTAAAAGTGGCCAAATAGAAGCCCAATCCACAATACATGAGCCCAAAGGCCTTCCTTATGACTAAACTGACACCCACTTTCTTAAAAATATCATGGGTCTAAATAGCCTTTTCAGGCTGAGAGAAGCACTTTGGTGACATTTGGCTGTAACTTGTTCCCAGTACATTCTGAGTGGCTGGTGACTGTGTGTTGTACCTAAAAGTGCCCAAATAGAATCCCAAAGCACTATACAGGGGCCCAAATGCCTTCCTTATGACAAAACCGACACTCATTTTCTTTAAAAAATCATTCGTCAAAATAGCCTTTTCAGGCTGAGAGAAGCACTTTGATGACGTTTAACTGTAACTTGTTCCCAGTACAGTCTAAGTGGCTGGTGACTGTGTGACTTGGCTAAAAGTGGCCAAATAGAAGCCCAATCCACAATACATGAGCCCAAGGGCCTTCCTTATGACTAAACTGACACCCACCTTTTTAAAAGTATCATGGGTCTAAATAGCATTTTCAGGCTGAGAGAAGCACTTTGGTGACATTTGGCTGTAACTTGTTCCCAGTACATTCTGAGTGGCTGGTGACTGTGTGTTGTACCTAAAAGTTCCCAAATAGAATCCCAATGCACTATACATGGGCCCAAATGCCTTCCTTATGACAAAACTGACACTCATTTTCTTTAAAAAAAATCATTGGTCAAAATAGCCTTTTCAGGCTGAGAGAAGCACTTTGGTGATGTTTAACTGTAACTTGTTCCCAGTACAGTCTAAGTGGCTGCTGACTGTGTGACTTGGCTAAAAGTGGCCAAATAGAAGCCCAATCCACAATACATGAGCCCAAAGGCCTTCCTTATGACTAAACTGACACCCACTTTCTTAAAAATATCATGGGTCTAAATAGCCTTTTCAGGCTGAGAGAAGCACTTTGGTGACATTTGGCTGTAACTTGTTCCCAGTACATTCTGAGTGGCTGGTGACTGTGTGTTGTACCTAAAAGTGCCCAAATAGAATCCCAATGCACTATACAGGGGCCCAAATGCCTTCCTTATGACAAAACCGACACTCATTTTCTTTAAAAAATCATTGGTCAAAATAGCCTTTTCAGGCTGAGAGAAGCACTTTGGTGACGTTTAACTGTAACTTGTTCCCAGTACATTCTGAGTGGCTGCTGACTGTGTGACTTGGTTAAAGGTGGCCAAATAGAAGCCCAATCCACAATACATGAGCCCAAAGGCCTTCCTTATGACTAAACTGACACCCACTTTCTTAAAAATATCATGGGTCTAAATAGCCTTTTCAGGCTGAGAGAAGCACTTTGGTGACATATGGCTGTAACTTGTTCCCAGTACATTCTGAGTGGCTGGTGACTGTGTGTTGTACCTAAAAGAGCCCAAATAGAATCCCAATGCACTCTACATGGGCCCAAATGCCTTCCTTATGACAAAACTGACACTCATTTTCTTTAAAAAATCATTCGTCAAAATAGCCAGGCTGAGAGAAGCACTTTGATGACGTTTAACTGTAACTTGTTCCCAGTACAGTCTAAGTGGCTGGTGACTGTGTGACTTGGCTAAAAGTGGCCAAATAGAAGCCCAATCCACAATACATGAGCCCAAAGGCCTTCCTAATGACTAAACTGACACCCACTTTTTTAAAAATATCATGGGTCTAAATAGCCTTTTTAGGCTGAGAGAAGCACTTTGGTGACATATGGCTGTAACTTGTTCCCAGTACATTCTGAGTGGCTGGTGACTGTGTGTTGTACCTAAAAGTGCCCACATAGAATCCCAATACACTCTACATGGGCCCAAATGCCTTCCTTATGACAAAACTGACACTCATTTTCTTAAAAAAATCATTGGTCAAAATAGCCTTTTCAGGCTGAGAGAAGCACTTTGGTGACGTTTAACTGTAACTTGTTCCCAGTAAAGTCTAAGTGGCTGCTGACTGTGTGACTTGGTTAAAAGTGGCCAAATAGAAGCCCAATCCACAATACATGAGCCCAAGGGCCTTCCTTATGACTAAACTGACACCCACCTTTTTAAAAGTATCATGGGTCTAAATAGCATTTTCAGGCTGAGAGAAGCACTTTGGTGACATTTGGCTGTAACTTGTTCCCAGTACATTCTGAGTGGCTGGTGACTGTGTGTTGTACCTAAAAGTTCCCAAATAGAATCCCAATGCACTATACATGGGCCCAAATGCCTTCCTTATGACAAAACTGACACTCATTTTCTTTAAAAAAAATCATTGGTCAAAATAGCCTTTTCAGGCTGAGAGAAGCACTTTGATGACGTTTAACTGTAACTTGTTCCCAGTACAGTCTAAGTGGCTGCTGACTGTGTGACTTGGCTAAAAGTGGCCAAATAGAAGCCCAATCCACAATACATGAGCCCAAAGGCCTTCCTTATGACTAAACTGACACCCTCTTTCTTAAAAATATCCTGGGTCTAAATAGCCTTTTCAGGCTGAGAGAAGCACTTTGGTGACATTTGAGAGTAACTTACTCCCAGTACATTCTGAGTGGCTGCAGGCTGTGTGACTTGGCTAAAACTTCCCAAATAGAAGCCCAATCCATAATACATGAGCCCAAAGGCCTTCCGTATGACTAAACTGACACCCACTTTCTTAAAAATATCATGGGTCTAAATAGCATTTTCAGGCTGAGAGAAGCACTTTGGTGACATTTGGCTGTAACTTGTTCCCAGTACATTCTGAGTGGCTGATGACTGTGAGTTGTACCTAAAAGTGCCCAACAAGAATCCCAATGCACTCTACATGGGCCCAAATGCCTTCCTTATGACAAAACTGACACTCATTTTTTTTTTTAAATCATTGGTCAAAATAGCCTTTTCAGGCTGAGAGAAGCACTTTGGTGACATTTAACTGTAACGTGTTCCCAGTACAGTCTAAGTGGCTGCTGACTGTGTGACTTGGCTAAAAGTGGCCAAATAGAAGCCCAATCCACAATACATGAGCCCAAGGGCCTTCCTTATGACTAAACTGACACCCACCTTTTTAAAAGTATCATGGGTCTAAATAGCATTTTCAGGCTGAGAGAAGCACTTTGGTGACATTTGGCTGTAACTTGTTCCCAGTACATTCTGAGTGGCTGGTGACTGTGTGTTGTACCTAAAAGTTCCCAAATAGAATCCCAATGCACTATACATGGGCCCAAATCCCTTCCTTATGACAAAACTGACACTCATTTTCTTTAAAAAAAATCATTGGTCAAAATAGCCTTTTCAGGCTGAGAGAAGCACTTTGGTGATGTTTAACTGTAACTTGTTCCCAGTAGAGTCTAAGTGGCTGCTGACTGTGTGACTTGGCTAAAAGTGGCCAAATAGAAGCCCAATCCACAATACATGAGCCCAAAGGCCTTCCTTATGACTAAACTGACACCGACTTTCTTAAAAATATCATGGGTCTAAATAGCCTTTTCAGGCTGAGAGAAGCACTTTGGTGACATTTGGCTGTAACTTGTTCCCAGTACATTCTGAGTGGCTGGTGACTGTGTGTTGTACCTAAAAGTGCCCAAATAGAATCCCAATACACTCTACATGGGCCCAAATTTCTTCCTTATGACAAAACTGACACTCATTTTCCTAAAAAAATCATTGGTCAAAATAGCTTTTTCAGGCTGAGAGAAGCACTTTGGTGACGTTTAACTGTACCTTGTTCCCAGTAAAGTCTAAGTGGCTGCTGACTGTGTGACTTGGTTAAAAGTGGCCAAATAGAAGCCCAATCCACAATACATGAGCCCAAAGGCCTTCCTTATGACTAAACTGACACCCACTTTCTTAAAAATATCATGGGTCTAAATAGCCTTTTCAGGCTGAGAGAAGCACTTTGGTGACATATGGCTGTAACTTGTTCCCAGTACATTCTGAGTGGCTGGTGACTGTGTGTTGTACCTAAAAGTGCCCAAATAGAATCCCAATACACTCTACATGGGCCCAAATTTCTTCCTTATGACAAAACTGACACTCATTTTGCTAAATAAATCATTGGTCAAAATAGCCTTTTCAGGCTGAGAGAAGCACTTTGGTGACGTTTAACTGTAACTTGTTCCCAGTAAAGTCTAAGTGGCTGCTGACTGTGTGACTTGGTTAAAAGTGGCCAAATAGAAGCCCAATCCACAATACATGAGCCCAAAGGCCTTCCTTATGACTAAACTGACACCCACTTTCTTAAAAATATCATGGGTCTAAATAGCCTTTTCAGGCTGAGAGAAGCACTTTGGTGACATATGGCTGTAACTTGTTCCCAGTACATTCTGAGTGGCTGGTGACTGTGTGTTGTACCTAAAAGAGCCCAAATAGAATCCCAATGCACTCTACATGGGCCCAAATGCCTTCCTTATGACAAAACTGACACTCATTTTCTTTAAAAAAAATCATTCGTCAAAATAGCCTTTTCAGGCTGAGAGAAGCACTTTGGTGATGTTTAACTGTAACTTGTTCCCAGTACAGTCTAAGTGGCTGCTGACTGTGTGACTTGGCTAAAAGTGGCCAAATAGAAGCCCAATCCACAATACATGAGCCCAAAGGCCTTCCTTATGACTAAACTGACACCCACTTTCTTAAAAATATCATGGGTCTAAATAGCCTTTTCAGGCTGAGAGAAGCACTTTGGTGACATTTGGCTGTAACTTGTTCCCAGTACATTCTGAGTGGCTGGTGACTGTGTGTTGTACCTAAAAGTGCCCAAATAGAATCCCAATGCACTATACAGGGGCCCAAATGCCTTCCTTATGACAAAACCGACACTCATTTTCTTTAAAAAATCATTGGTCAAAATAGCCTTTTCAGGCTGAGAGAAGCACTTTGGTGACGTTTAACTGTAACTTGTTCCCAGTACATTCTGAGTGGCTGCTGACTGTGTGACTTGGTTAAAGGTGGCCAAATAGAAGCCCAATCCACAATACATGAGCCCAAAGGCCTTCCTTATGACTAAACTGACACCCACTTTCTTAAAAATATCATGGGTCTAAATAGCCTTTTCAGGCTGAGAGAAGCACTTTGGTGACATATGGCTGTAACTTGTTCCCAGTACATTCTGAGTGGCTGGTGACTGTGTGTTGTACCTAAAAGAGCCCAAATAGAATCCCAATGCACTCTACATGGGCCCAAATGCCTTCCTTATGACAAAACTGACACTCATTTTCTTTAAAAAATCATTCGTCAAAATAGCCAGGCTGAGAGAAGCACTTTGATGACGTTTAACTGTAACTTGTTCCCAGTACAGTCTAAGTGGCTGGTGACTGTGTGACTTGGCTAAAAGTGGCCAAATAGAAGCCCAATCCACAATACATGAGCCCAAAGGCCTTCCTAATGACTAAACTGACACCCACTTTTTTAAAAATATCATGGGTCTAAATAGCCTTTTTAGGCTGAGAGAAGCACTTTGGTGACATATGGCTGTAACTTGTTCCCAGTACATTCTGAGTGGCTGGTGACTGTGTGTTGTACCTAAAAGTGCCCACATAGAATCCCAATACACTCTACATGGGCCCAAATGCCTTCCTTATGACAAAACTGACACTCATTTTCTTAAAAAAATCATTGGTCAAAATAGCCTTTTCAGGCTGAGAGAAGCACTTTGGTAACTTGTTCCCAGTACATTCTGAGTGGCTGGTGACTGTGTGTTGTACCTAAAAGTTCCCAAATAGAATCCCAATGCACTATACATGGGCCCAAATGCCTTCCTTATGACAAAACTGACACTCATTTTCTTTAAAAAAAATCATTGGTCAAAATAGCCTTTTCAGGCTGAGAGAAGCACTTTGATGACGTTTAACTGTAACTTGTTCCCAGTACAGTCTAAGTGGCTGCTGACTGTGTGACTTGGCTAAAAGTGGCCAAATAGAAGCCCAATCCACAATACATGAGCCCAAAGGCCTTCCTTATGACTAAACTGACACCCTCTTTCTTAAAAATATCCTGGGTCTAAATAGCCTTTTCAGGCTGAGAGAAGCACTTTGGTGACATTTGAGAGTAACTTACTCCCAGTACATTCTGAGTGGCTGCAGGCTGTGTGACTTGGCTAAAACTTCCCAAATAGAAGCCCAATCCATAATACATGAGCCCAAAGGCCTTCCGTATGACTAAACTGACACCCACTTTCTTAAAAATATCATGGGTCTAAATAGCATTTTCAGGCTGAGAGAAGCACTTTGGTGACATTTGGCTGTAACTTGTTCCCAGTACATTCTGAGTGGCTGATGACTGTGAGTTGTACCTAAAAGTGCCCAACAAGAATCCCAATGCACTCTACATGGGCCCAAATGCCTTCCTTATGACAAAACTGACACTCATTTTTTTTTTTAAATCATTGGTCAAAATAGCCTTTTCAGGCTGAGAGAAGCACTTTGGTGACATTTAACTGTAACGTGTTCCCAGTACAGTCTAAGTGGCTGCTGACTGTGTGACTTGGCTAAAAGTGGCCAAATAGAAGCCCAATCCACAATACATGAGCCCAAGGGCCTTCCTTATGACTAAACTGACACCCACCTTTTTAAAAGTATCATGGGTCTAAATAGCATTTTCAGGCTGAGAGAAGCACTTTGGTGACATTTGGCTGTAACTTGTTCCCAGTACATTCTGAGTGGCTGGTGACTGTGTGTTGTACCTAAAAGTTCCCAAATAGAATCCCAATGCACTATACATGGGCCCAAATCCCTTCCTTATGACAAAACTGACACTCATTTTCTTTAAAAAAAATCATTGGTCAAAATAGCCTTTTCAGGCTGAGAGAAGCACTTTGGTGATGTTTAACTGTAACTTGTTCCCAGTAGAGTCTAAGTGGCTGCTGACTGTGTGACTTGGCTAAAAGTGGCCAAATAGAAGCCCAATCCACAATACATGAGCCCAAAGGCCTTCCTTATGACTAAACTGACACCGACTTTCTTAAAAATATCATGGGTCTAAATAGCCTTTTCAGGCTGAGAGAAGCACTTTGGTGACATTTGGCTGTAACTTGTTCCCAGTACATTCTGAGTGGCTGGTGACTGTGTGTTGTACCTAAAAGTGCCCAAATAGAATCCCAATACACTCTACATGGGCCCAAATTTCTTCCTTATGACAAAACTGACACTCATTTTCCTAAAAAAATCATTGGTCAAAATAGCTTTTTCAGGCTGAGAGAAGCACTTTGGTGACGTTTAACTGTACCTTGTTCCCAGTAAAGTCTAAGTGGCTGCTGACTGTGTGACTTGGTTAAAAGTGGCCAAATAGAAGCCCAATCCACAATACATGAGCCCAAAGGCCTTCCTTATGACTAAACTGACACCCACTTTCTTAAAAATATCATGGGTCTAAATAGCCTTTTCAGGCTGAGAGAAGCACTTTGGTGACATATGGCTGTAACTTGTTCCCAGTACATTCTGAGTGGCTGGTGACTGTGTGTTGTACCTAAAAGTGCCCAAATAGAATCCCAATACACTCTACATGGGCCCAAATTTCTTCCTTATGACAAAACTGACACTCATTTTGCTAAATAAATCATTGGTCAAAATAGCCTTTTCAGGCTGAGAGAAGCACTTTGGTGACGTTTAACTGTAACTTGTTCCCAGTAAAGTCTAAGTGGCTGCTGACTGTGTGACTTGGTTAAAAGTGGCCAAATAGAAGCCCAATCCACAATACATGAGCCCAAAGGCCTTCCTTATGACTAAACTGACACCCACTTTCTTAAAAATATCATGGGTCTAAATAGCCTTTTCAGGCTGAGAGAAGCACTTTGGTGACATATGGCTGTAACTTGTTCCCAGTACATTCTGAGTGGCTGGTGACTGTGTGTTGTACCTAAAAGAGCCCAAATAGAATCCCAATGCACTCTACATGGGCCCAAATGCCTTCCTTATGACAAAACTGACACTCATTTTCTTTAAAAAATCATTCGTCAAAATAGCCTTTTCAGGCTGAGAGAAGCACTTTGATGACGTTTAACTGTAACTTGTTCCCAGTACAGTCTAAGTGGCTGGTGACTGTGTGACTTGGCTAAAAGTGGCCAAATAGAAGCCCAATCCACAATACATGAGCCCAAGGGCCTTCCTTATGACTAAACTGACACCCACCTTTTTAAAAGTATCATGGGTCTAAATAGCATTTTCAGGCTGAGAGAAGCACTTTGGTGACATTTGGCTGTAACTTGTTCCCAGTACATTCTGAGTGGCTGGTGACTGTGTGTTGTACCTAAAAGTTCCCAAATAGAATCCCAATGCACTATACATGGGCCCAAATGCCTTCCTTATGACAAAACTGACACTCATTTTCTTTAAAAAAAAATCATTGGTCAAAATAGCCTTTTCAGGCTGAGAGAAGCACTTTGGTGATGTTTAACTGTAACTTGTTCCCAGTACAGTCTAAGTGGCTGCTGACTGTGTGACTTGGCTAAAAGTGGCCAAATAGAAGCCCAATCCACAATACATGAGCCCAAAGGCCTTCCTTATGACTAAACTGACACCCACTTTCTTAAAAATATCATGGGTCTAAATAGCCTTTTCAGGCTGAGAGAAGCACTTTGGTGACATTTGGCTGTAACTTGTTCCCAGTACATTCTGAGTGGCTGGTGACTGTGTGTTGTACCTAAAAGTGCCCAAATAGAATCCCAATGCACTATACAGGGGCCCAAATGCCTTCCTTATGACAAAACCGACACTCATTTTCTTTAAAAAATCATTGGTCAAAATAGCCTTTTCAGGCTGAGAGAAGCACTTTGGTGACGTTTAACTGTAACTTGTTCCCAGTACATTCTGAGTGGCTGCTGACTGTGTGACTTGGTTAAAGGTGGCCAAATAGAAGCCCAATCCACAATACATGAGCCCAAAGGCCTTCCTTATGACTAAACTGACACCCACTTTCTTAAAAATATCATGGGTCTAAATAGCCTTTTCAGGCTGAGAGAAGCACTTTGGTGACATATGGCTGTAACTTGTTCCCAGTACATTCTGAGTGGCTGGTGACTGTGTGTTGTACCTAAAAGAGCCCAAATAGAATCCCAATGCACTCTACATGGGCCCAAATGCCTTCCTTATGACAAAACTGACACTCATTTTCTTTAAAAAATCATTCGTCAAAATAGCCAGGCTGAGAGAAGCACTTTGATGACGTTTAACTGTAACTTGTTCCCAGTACAGTCTAAGTGGCTGGTGACTGTGTGACTTGGCTAAAAGTGGCCAAATAGAAGCCCAATCCACAATACATGAGCCCAAAGGCCTTCCTAATGACTAAACTGACACCCACTTTTTTAAAAATATCATGGGTCTAAATAGCCTTTTTAGGCTGAGAGAAGCACTTTGGTGACATATGGCTGTAACTTGTTCCCAGTACATTCTGAGTGGCTGGTGACTGTGTGTTGTACCTAAAAGTGCCCACATAGAATCCCAATACACTCTACATGGGCCCAAATGCCTTCCTTATGACAAAACTGACACTCATTTTCTTAAAAAAATCATTGGTCAAAATAGCCTTTTCAGGCTGAGAGAAGCACTTTGGTGACGTTTAACTGTAACTTGTTCCCAGTAAAGTCTAAGTGGCTGCTGACTGTGTGACTTGGTTAAAAGTGGCCAAATAGAAGCCCAATCCACAATACATGAGCCCAAGGGCCTTCCTTATGACTAAACTGACACCCACCTTTTTAAAAGTATCATGGGTCTAAATAGCATTTTCAGGCTGAGAGAAGCACTTTGGTGACATTTGGCTGTAACTTGTTCCCAGTACATTCTGAGTGGCTGGTGACTGTGTGTTGTACCTAAAAGTTCCCAAATAGAATCCCAATGCACTATACATGGGCCCAAATGCCTTCCTTATGACAAAACTGACACTCATTTTCTTTAAAAAAAATCATTGGTCAAAATAGCCTTTTCAGGCTGAGAGAAGCACTTTGATGACGTTTAACTGTAACTTGTTCCCAGTACAGTCTAAGTGGCTGCTGACTGTGTGACTTGGCTAAAAGTGGCCAAATAGAAGCCCAATCCACAATACATGAGCCCAAAGGCCTTCCTTATGACTAAACTGACACCCTCTTTCTTAAAAATATCCTGGGTCTAAATAGCCTTTTCAGGCTGAGAGAAGCACTTTGGTGACATTTGAGAGTAACTTACTCCCAGTACATTCTGAGTGGCTGCAGGCTGTGTGACTTGGCTAAAACTTCCCAAATAGAAGCCCAATCCATAATACATGAGCCCAAAGGCCTTCCGTATGACTAAACTGACACCCACTTTCTTAAAAATATCATGGGTCTAAATAGCATTTTCAGGCTGAGAGAAGCACTTTGGTGACATTTGGCTGTAACTTGTTCCCAGTACATTCTGAGTGGCTGATGACTGTGAGTTGTACCTAAAAGTGCCCAACAAGAATCCCAATGCACTCTACATGGGCCCAAATGCCTTCCTTATGACAAAACTGACACTCATTTTTTTTTTTAAATCATTGGTCAAAATAGCCTTTTCAGGCTGAGAGAAGCACTTTGGTGACATTTAACTGTAACGTGTTCCCAGTACAGTCTAAGTGGCTGCTGACTGTGTGACTTGGCTAAAAGTGGCCAAATAGAAGCCCAATCCACAATACATGAGCCCAAGGGCCTTCCTTATGACTAAACTGACACCCACCTTTTTAAAAGTATCATGGGTCTAAATAGCATTTTCAGGCTGAGAGAAGCACTTTGGTGACATTTGGCTGTAACTTGTTCCCAGTACATTCTGAGTGGCTGGTGACTGTGTGTTGTACCTAAAAGTTCCCAAATAGAATCCCAATGCACTATACATGGGCCCAAATCCCTTCCTTATGACAAAACTGACACTCATTTTCTTTAAAAAAAATCATTGGTCAAAATAGCCTTTTCAGGCTGAGAGAAGCACTTTGGTGATGTTTAACTGTAACTTGTTCCCAGTAGAGTCTAAGTGGCTGCTGACTGTGTGACTTGGCTAAAAGTGGCCAAATAGAAGCCCAATCCACAATACATGAGCCCAAAGGCCTTCCTTATGACTAAACTGACACCGACTTTCTTAAAAATATCATGGGTCTAAATAGCCTTTTCAGGCTGAGAGAAGCACTTTGGTGACATTTGGCTGTAACTTGTTCCCAGTACATTCTGAGTGGCTGGTGACTGTGTGTTGTACCTAAAAGTGCCCAAATAGAATCCCAATACACTCTACATGGGCCCAAATTTCTTCCTTATGACAAAACTGACACTCATTTTCCTAAAAAAATCATTGGTCAAAATAGCTTTTTCAGGCTGAGAGAAGCACTTTGGTGACGTTTAACTGTACCTTGTTCCCAGTAAAGTCTAAGTGGCTGCTGACTGTGTGACTTGGTTAAAAGTGGCCAAATAGAAGCCCAATCCACAATACATGAGCCCAAAGGCCTTCCTTATGACTAAACTGACACCCACTTTCTTAAAAATATCATGGGTCTAAATAGCCTTTTCAGGCTGAGAGAAGCACTTTGGTGACATATGGCTGTAACTTGTTCCCAGTACATTCTGAGTGGCTGGTGACTGTGTGTTGTACCTAAAAGTGCCCAAATAGAATCCCAATACACTCTACATGGGCCCAAATTTCTTCCTTATGACAAAACTGACACTCATTTTGCTAAATAAATCATTGGTCAAAATAGCCTTTTCAGGCTGAGAGAAGCACTTTGGTGACGTTTAACTGTAACTTGTTCCCAGTAAAGTCTAAGTGGCTGCTGACTGTGTGACTTGGTTAAAAGTGGCCAAATAGAAGCCCAATCCACAATACATGAGCCCAAAGGCCTTCCTTATGACTAAACTGACACCCACTTTCTTAAAAATATCATGGGTCTAAATAGCCTTTTCAGGCTGAGAGAAGCACTTTGGTGACATATGGCTGTAACTTGTTCCCAGTACATTCTGAGTGGCTGGTGACTGTGTGTTGTACCTAAAAGAGCCCAAATAGAATCCCAATGCACTCTACATGGGCCCAAATGCCTTCCTTATGACAAAACTGACACTCATTTTCTTTAAAAAATCATTCGTCAAAATAGCCTTTTCAGGCTGAGAGAAGCACTTTGATGACGTTTAACTGTAACTTGTTCCCAGTACAGTCTAAGTGGCTGGTGACTGTGTGACTTGGCTAAAAGTGGCCAAATAGAAGCCCAATCCACAATACATGAGCCCAAGGGCCTTCCTTATGACTAAACTGACACCCACCTTTTTAAAAGTATCATGGGTCTAAATAGCATTTTCAGGCTGAGAGAAGCACTTTGGTGACATTTGGCTGTAACTTGTTCCCAGTACATTCTGAGTGGCTGGTGACTGTGTGTTGTACCTAAAAGTTCCCAAATAGAATCCCAATGCACTATACATGGGCCCAAATGCCTTCCTTATGACAAAACTGACACTCATTTTCTTTAAAAAAAAATCATTGGTCAAAATAGCCTTTTCAGGCTGAGAGAAGCACTTTGGTGATGTTTAACTGTAACTTGTTCCCAGTACAGTCTAAGTGGCTGCTGACTGTGTGACTTGGCTAAAAGTGGCCAAATAGAAGCCCAATCCACAATACATGAGCCCAAAGGCCTTCCTTATGACTAAACTGACACCCACTTTCTTAAAAATATCATGGGTCTAAATAGCCTTTTCAGGCTGAGAGAAGCACTTTGGTGACATTTGGCTGTAACTTGTTCCCAGTACATTCTGAGTGGCTGGTGACTGTGTGTTGTACCTAAAAGTGCCCAAATAGAATCCCAATGCACTATACAGGGGCCCAAATGCCTTCCTTATGACAAAACCGACACTCATTTTCTTTAAAAAATCATTCGTCAAAATAGCCTTTTCAGGCTGAGAGAAGCACTTTGATGACGTTTAACTGTAACTTGTTCCCAGTACAGTCTAAGTGGCTGGTGACTGTGTGACTTGGCTAAAAGTGGCCAAATAGAAGCCCAATCCACAATACATGAGCCCAAGGGCCTTCCTTATGACTAAACTGACACCCACCTTTTTAAAAGTATCATGGGTCTAAATAGCATTTTCAGGCTGAGAGAAGCACTTTGGTGACATTTGGCTGTAACTTGTTCCCAGTACATTCTGAGTGGCTGGTGACTGTGTGTTGTACCTAAAAGTTCCCAAATAGAATCCCAATGCACTATACATGGGCCCAAATGCCTTCCTTATGACAAAACTGACACTCATTTTCTTTAAAAAAAATCATTGGTCAAAATAGCCTTTTCAGGCTGAGAGAAGCACTTTGGTGATGTTTAACTGTAACTTGTTCCCAGTACAGTCTAAGTGGCTGCTGACTGTGTGACTTGGCTAAAAGTGGCCAAATAGAAGCCCAATCCACAATACATGAGCCCAAAGGCCTTCCTTATGACTAAACTGACACCCACTTTCTTAAAAATATCATGGGTCTAAATAGCCTTTTCAGGCTGAGAGAAGCACTTTGGTGACATTTGGCTGTAACTTGTTCCCAGTACATTCTGAGTGGCTGGTGACTGTGTGTTGTACCTAAAAGTGCCCAAATAGAATCCCAATGCACTATACAGGGGCCCAAATGCCTTCCTTATGACAAAACCGACACTCATTTTCTTTAAAAAATCATTGGTCAAAATAGCCTTTTCAGGCTGAGAGAAGAACTTTGGTGACGTTTAACTGTAACTTGTTCCCAGTACATTCTGAGTGGCTGCTGACTGTGT
Source organism: Gymnoscopelus microlampas (assembly GCF_963454915.1). Classification (NCBI taxonomy): domain Eukaryota; kingdom Metazoa; phylum Chordata; class Actinopteri; order Myctophiformes; family Myctophidae; genus Gymnoscopelus; species Gymnoscopelus microlampas. The sequence continues at coordinate 497,637 of NW_028155810.1, read as the reverse complement.
GACTTGGTTAAAGGTGGCCAAATAGAAGCCCAATCCACAATACATGAGCCCAAAGGCCTTCCTTATGACTAAACTGACACCCACTTTCTTAAAAATATCATGGGTCTAAATAGCCTTTTCAGGCTGAGAGAAGCACTTTGGTGACATATGGCTGTAACTTGTTCCCAGTACATTCTGAGTGGCTGGTGACTGTGTGTTGTACCTAAAAGAGCCCAAATAGAATCCCAATGCACTCTACATGGGCCCAAATGCCTTCCTTATGACAAAACTGACACTCATTTTTTTTTTTTAAATCATTGGTCAAAATAGCCTTTTCAGGCTGAGAGAAGCACTTTGGTGACATTTAACTGTAACTTGTTCCCAGTACAGTCTAAGTGGCTGCTGACTGTGTGACTTGGCTAAAAGTGGCCAAATAGAAGCCCAATCCACAATACATGAGCCCAAAGGCCTTCCGTATGACTAAACTGACACCCACTTTCTTAAAAATATCATGGGTCTAAATAGCATTTTCAGGCTGAGAGAAGCACTTTGGTGACATTTGGCTGTAACTTGTTCCCAGTACATTCTGAGTGGCTGATGACTGTGAGTTGTACCTAAAAGTGCCCAACAAGAATCCCAATGCACTCTACATGGGCCCAAATGCCTTCCTTATGACAAAACTGACACTCATTTTTTTTTTTAAATCATTGGTCAAAATAGCCTTTTCAGGCTGAGAGAAGCACTTTGGTGACATTTAACTGTAACGTGTTCCCAGTACAGTCTAAGTGGCTGCTGACTGTGTGACTTGGCTAAAAGTGGCCAAATAGAAGCCCAATCCACAATACATGAGCCCAAAGGCCTTCCTAATGACTAAACTGACACCCACTTTTTTAAAAATATCATGGGTCTAAATAGCCTTTTCAGGCTGAGAGAAGCACTTTGGTGACATATGGCTGTAACTTGTTCCCAGTACATTCTGAGTGGCTGGTGACTGTGTGTTGTACCTAAAAGTGCCCAAATAGAATCCCAATACACTCTACATGGGCCCAAATGCCTTCCTTATGACAAAACTGACACTCATTTTCTTAAAAAAATCATTGGTCAAAATAGCCTTTTCAGGCTGAGAGAAGCACTTTGGTGACGTTTAACTGTAACTTGTTCCCAGTAAAGTCTAAGTGGCTGCTGACTGTGTGACTTGGTTAAAAGTGGCCAAATAGAAGCCCAATCCACAATACATGAGCCCAAAGGCCTTCCTTATGACTAAACTGACACCCACTTTCTTAAAAATATCATGGGTCTAAATAGCCTTTTCAGGCTGAGAGAAGCACTTTGGTGACATATGGCTGTAACTTGTTCCCAGTACATTCTGAGTGGCTGGTGACTGTGTGTTGTACCTAAAAGAGCCCAAATAGAATCCCAATGCACTCTACATGGGCCCAAATGCCTTCCTTATGACAAAACTGACACTCATTTTCTTTAAAAAATCATTCGTCAAAATAGCCTTTTCAGGCTGAGAGAAGCACTTTGATGACGTTTAACTGTAACTTGTTCCCAGTACAGTCTAAGTGGCTGGTGACTGTGTGACTTGGCTAAAAGTGGCCAAATAGAAGCCCAATCCACAATACACGAGCCCAAGGGCCTTCCTTATGACTAAACTGACACCCACCTTTTTAAAAGTATCATGGGTCTAAATAGCATTTTCAGGCTGAGAGAAGCACTTTGGTGACATTTGGCTGTAACTTGTTCCCAGTACATTCTGAGTGGCTGGTGACTGTGTGTTGTACCTAAAAGTTCCCAAATAGAATCCCAATGCACTATACATGGGCCCAAATGCCTTCCTTATGACAAAACTGACACTCATTTTCTTTAAAAAAAAATCATTGGTCAAAATAGCCTTTTCAGGCTGAGAGAAGCACTTTGGTGATGTTTAACTGTAACTTGTTCCCAGTACAGTCTAAGTGGCTGCTGACTGTGTGACTTGGCTAAAAGTGGCCAAATAGAAGCCCAATCCACAATACATGAGCCCAAAGGCCTTCCTTATGACTAAACTGACACCCACTTTCTTAAAAATATCATGGGTCTAAATAGCCTTTTCAGGCTGAGAGAAGCACTTTGGTGACATTTGGCTGTAACTTGTTCCCAGTACATTCTGAGTGGCTGGTGACTGTGTGTTGTACCTAAAAGTGCCCAAATAGAATCCCAATGCACTATACAGGGGCCCAAATGCCTTCCTTATGACAAAACCGACACTCATTTTCTTTAAAAAATCATTGGTCAAAATAGCCTTTTCAGGCTGAGAGAAGCACTTTGGTGACGTTTAACTGTAACTTGTTCCCAGTACAGTCTAAGTGGCTGCTGACTGTGTGACTTGGCTAAAAGTGGCCAAATAGAAGCCCAATCCACAATACATGAGCCCAAGGGCCTTCCTTATGACTAAACTGACACCCACCTTTTTAAAAGTATCATGGGTCTAAATAGCATTTTCAGGCTGAGAGAAGCACTTTGGTGACATTTGGCTGTAACTTGTTCCCAGTACATTCTGAGTGGCTGGTGACTGTGTGTTGTACCTAAAAGTTCCCAAATAGAATCCCAATGCACTATACATGGGCCCAAATGCCTTCCTTATGACAAAACTGACACTCATTTTCTTTAAAAAAAATCATTGGTCAAAATAGCCTTTTCAGGCTGAGAGAAGCACTTTGATGACGTTTAACTGTAACTTGTTCCCAGTACAGTCTAAGTGGCTGCTGACTGTATGACTTGGCTAAAAGTGGCCAAATAGAAGCCCAATCCACAATACATGAGCCCAGAGGTCTTCCTTATGACTAAACTGACACCCACTTTCTTAAAAATATCATGGGTCTAAATAGCCTTTTCAGGCTGAGAGAAGCACTTTGGTGACGTTTAACTGTAACTTGTTCCCAGTACATTCTGAGTGGCTGTTGACTGTGTGTTGTACCTAAAGGTGCCCAAATAGAAGCCCAATCCACAATACATGAGCCCAAAGGCCTTCCTTATGACTAAACTGACACCCTCTTTCTTAAAAATATCCTGGGTCTAAATAGCCTTTTCAGGCTGAGAGAAGCACTTTGGTGACATTTGAGAGTAACTTACTCCCAGTACATTCTGAGTGGCTGCAGGCTGTGTGACTTGGCTAAAACTTCCCAAATAGAAGCCCAATCCATAATACATGAGCCCAAAGGCCTTCCGTATGACTAAACTGACACCCACTTTCTTAAAAATATCATGGGTCTAAATAGCATTTTCAGGCTGAGAGAAGCACTTTGGTGACATTTGGCTGTAACTTGTTCCCAGTACATTCTGAGTGGCTGATGACTGTGAGTTGTACCTAAAAGTGCCCAACAAGAATCCCAATGCACTCTACATGGGCCCAAATGCCTTCCTTATGACAAAACTGACACTCATTTTTTTTTTTAAATCATTGGTCAAAATAGCCTTTTCAGGCTGAGAGAAGCACTTTGGTGACATTTAACTGTAACGTGTTCCCAGTACAGTCTAAGTGGCTGCTGACTGTGTGACTTGGCTAAAAGTGGCCAAATAGAAGCCCAATCCACAATACATGAGCCCAAGGGCCTTCCTTATGACTAAACTGACACCCACCTTTTTAAAAGTATCATGGGTCTAAATAGCATTTTCAGGCTGAGAGAAGCACTTTGGTGACATTTGGCTGTAACTTGTTCCCAGTACATTCTGAGTGGCTGGTGACTGTGTGTTGTACCTAAAAGTTCCCAAATAGAATCCCAATGCACTATACATGGGCCCAAATCCCTTCCTTATGACAAAACTGACACTCATTTTCTTTAAAAAAAATCATTGGTCAAAATAGCCTTTTCAGGCTGAGAGAAGCACTTTGGTGATGTTTAACTGTAACTTGTTCCCAGTAGAGTCTAAGTGGCTGCTGACTGTGTGACTTGGCTAAAAGTGGCCAAATAGAAGCCCAATCCACAATACATGAGCCCAAAGGCCTTCCTTATGACTAAACTGACACCGACTTTCTTAAAAATATCATGGGTCTAAATAGCCTTTTCAGGCTGAGAGAAGCACTTTGGTGACATTTGGCTGTAACTTGTTCCCAGTACATTCTGAGTGGCTGGTGACTGTGTGTTGTACCTAAAAGTGCCCAAATAGAATCCCAATACACTCTACATGGGCCCAAATTTCTTCCTTATGACAAAACTGACACTCATTTTCCTAAAAAAATCATTGGTCAAAATAGCTTTTTCAGGCTGAGAGAAGCACTTTGGTGACGTTTAACTGTACCTTGTTCCCAGTAAAGTCTAAGTGGCTGCTGACTGTGTGACTTGGTTAAAAGTGGCCAAATAGAAGCCCAATCCACAATACATGAGCCCAAAGGCCTTCCTTATGACTAAACTGACACCCACTTTCTTAAAAATATCATGGGTCTAAATAGCCTTTTCAGGCTGAGAGAAGCACTTTGGTGACATATGGCTGTAACTTGTTCCCAGTACATTCTGAGTGGCTGGTGACTGTGTGTTGTACCTAAAAGTGCCCAAATAGAATCCCAATACACTCTACATGGGCCCAAATTTCTTCCTTATGACAAAACTGACACTCATTTTGCTAAATAAATCATTGGTCAAAATAGCCTTTTCAGGCTGAGAGAAGCACTTTGGTGACGTTTAACTGTAACTTGTTCCCAGTAAAGTCTAAGTGGCTGCTGACTGTGTGACTTGGTTAAAAGTGGCCAAATAGAAGCCCAATCCACAATACATGAGCCCAAAGGCCTTCCTTATGACAAAACTGACACTCATTTTCTTTAAAAAATCATTCGTCAAAATAGCCTTTTCAGGCTGAGAGAAGCACTTTGATGACGTTTAACTGTAACTTGTTCCCAGTACAGTCTAAGTGGCTGGTGACTGTGTGACTTGGCTAAAAGTGGCCAAATAGAAGCCCAATCCACAATACATGAGCCCAAGGGCCTTCCTTATGACTAAACTGACACCCACCTTTTTAAAAGTATCATGGGTCTAAATAGCATTTTCAGGCTGAGAGAAGCACTTTGGTGACATTTGGCTGTAACTTGTTCCCAGTACATTCTGAGTGGCTGGTGACTGTGTGTTGTACCTAAAAGTTCCCAAATAGAATCCCAATGCACTATACATGGGCCCAAATGCCTTCCTTATGACAAAACTGACACTCATTTTCTTTAAAAAAAAATCATTGGTCAAAATAGCCTTTTCAGGCTGAGAGAAGCACTTTGGTGATGTTTAACTGTAACTTGTTCCCAGTACAGTCTAAGTGGCTGCTGACTGTGTGACTTGGCTAAAAGTGGCCAAATAGAAGCCCAATCCACAATACATGAGCCCAAAGGCCTTCCTTATGACTAAACTGACACCCACTTTCTTAAAAATATCATGGGTCTAAATAGCCTTTTCAGGCTGAGAGAAGCACTTTGGTGACATTTGGCTGTAACTTGTTCCCAGTACATTCTGAGTGGCTGGTGACTGTGTGTTGTACCTAAAAGTGCCCAAATAGAATCCCAATGCACTATACAGGGGCCCAAATGCCTTCCTTATGACAAAACCGACACTCATTTTCTTTAAAAAATCATTGGTCAAAATAGCCTTTTCAGGCTGAGAGAAGAACTTTGGTGACGTTTAACTGTAACTTGTTCCCAGTACATTCTGAGTGGCTGCTGACTGTGTGACTTGGTTAAAGGTGGCCAAATAGAAGCCCAATCCACAATACATGAGCCCAAAGGCCTTCCTTATGACTAAACTGACACCCACTTTCTTAAAAATATCATGGGTCTAAATAGCCTTTTCAGGCTGAGAGAAGCACTTTGGTGACATATGGCTGTAACTTGTTCCCAGTACATTCTGAGTGGCTGGTGACTGTGTGTTGTACCTAAAAGAGCCCAAATAGAATCCCAATGCACTCTACATGGGCCCAAATGCCTTCCTTATGACAAAACTGACACTCATTTTTTTTTTTTTAAATCATTGGTCAAAATAGCCTTTTCAGGCTGAGAGAAGCACTTTGGTGACATTTAACTGTAACTTGTTCCCAGTACAGTCTAAGTGGCTGCTGACTGTGTGACTTGGCTAAAAGTGGCCAAATAGAAGCCCAATCCACAATACATGAGCCCAAAGGCCTTCCGTATGACTAAACTGACACCCACTTTCTTAAAAATATCATGGGTCTAAATAGCATTTTCAGGCTGAGAGAAGCACTTTGGTGACATTTGGCTGTAACTTGTTCCCAGTACATTCTGAGTGGCTGATGACTGTGAGTTGTACCTAAAAGTGCCCAACAAGAATCCCAATGCACTCTACATGGGCCCAAATGCCTTCCTTATGACAAAACTGACACTCATTTTTTTTTTTAAATCATTGGTCAAAATAGCCTTTTCAGGCTGAGAGAAGCACTTTGGTGACATTTAACTGTAACGTGTTCCCAGTACAGTCTAAGTGGCTGCTGACTGTGTGACTTGGCTAAAAGTGGCCAAATAGAAGCCCAATCCACAATACATGAGCCCAAAGGCCTTCCTAATGACTAAACTGACACCCACTTTTTTAAAAATATCATGGGTCTAAATAGCCTTTTCAGGCTGAGAGAAGCACTTTGGTGACATATGGCTGTAACTTGTTCCCAGTACATTCTGAGTGGCTGGTGACTGTGTGTTGTACCTAAAAGTGCCCAAATAGAATCCCAATACACTCTACATGGGCCCAAATGCCTTCCTTATGACAAAACTGACACTCATTTTCTTAAAAAAATCATTGGTCAAAATAGCCTTTTCAGGCTGAGAGAAGCACTTTGGTGACGTTTAACTGTAACTTGTTCCCAGTAAAGTCTAAGTGGCTGCTGACTGTGTGACTTGGTTAAAAGTGGCCAAATAGAAGCCCAATCCACAATACATGAGCCCAAAGGCCTTCCTTATGACTAAACTGACACCCACTTTCTTAAAAATATCATGGGTCTAAATAGCCTTTTCAGGCTGAGAGAAGCACTTTGGTGACATATGGCTGTAACTTGTTCCCAGTACATTCTGAGTGGCTGGTGACTGTGTGTTGTACCTAAAAGAGCCCAAATAGAATCCCAATGCACTCTACATGGGCCCAAATGCCTTCCTTATGACAAAACTGACACTCATTTTCTTTAAAAAATCATTCGTCAAAATAGCCTTTTCAGGCTGAGAGAAGCACTTTGATGACGTTTAACTGTAACTTGTTCCCAGTACAGTCTAAGTGGCTGGTGACTGTGTGACTTGGCTAAAAGTGGCCAAATAGAAGCCCAATCCACAATACACGAGCCCAAGGGCCTTCCTTATGACTAAACTGACACCCACCTTTTTAAAAGTATCATGGGTCTAAATAGCATTTTCAGGCTGAGAGAAGCACTTTGGTGACATTTGGCTGTAACTTGTTCCCAGTACATTCTGAGTGGCTGGTGACTGTGTGTTGTACCTAAAAGTTCCCAAATAGAATCCCAATGCACTATACATGGGCCCAAATGCCTTCCTTATGACAAAACTGACACTCATTTTCTTTAAAAAAAAATCATTGGTCAAAATAGCCTTTTCAGGCTGAGAGAAGCACTTTGGTGATGTTTAACTGTAACTTGTTCCCAGTACAGTCTAAGTGGCTGCTGACTGTGTGACTTGGCTAAAAGTGGCCAAATAGAAGCCCAATCCACAATACATGAGCCCAAAGGCCTTCCTTATGACTAAACTGACACCCACTTTCTTAAAAATATCATGGGTCTAAATAGCCTTTTCAGGCTGAGAGAAGCACTTTGGTGACATTTGGCTGTAACTTGTTCCCAGTACATTCTGAGTGGCTGGTGACTGTGTGTTGTACCTAAAAGTGCCCAAATAGAATCCCAATGCACTATACAGGGGCCCAAATGCCTTCCTTATGACAAAACCGACACTCATTTTCTTTAAAAAATCATTGGTCAAAATAGCCTTTTCAGGCTGAGAGAAGCACTTTGGTGACGTTTAACTGTAACTTGTTCCCAGTACAGTCTAAGTGGCTGCTGACTGTGTGACTTGGCTAAAAGTGGCCAAATAGAAGCCCAATCCACAATACATGAGCCCAAGGGCCTTCCTTATGACTAAACTGACACCCACCTTTTTAAAAGTATCATGGGTCTAAATAGCATTTTCAGGCTGAGAGAAGCACTTTGGTGACATTTGGCTGTAACTTGTTCCCAGTACATTCTGAGTGGCTGGTGACTGTGTGTTGTACCTAAAAGTTCCCAAATAGAATCCCAATGCACTATACATGGGCCCAAATGCCTTCCTTATGACAAAACTGACACTCATTTTCTTTAAAAAAAATCATTGGTCAAAATAGCCTTTTCAGGCTGAGAGAAGCACTTTGATGACGTTTAACTGTAACTTGTTCCCAGTACAGTCTAAGTGGCTGCTGACTGTATGACTTGGCTAAAAGTGGCCAAATAGAAGCCCAATCCACAATACATGAGCCCAGAGGTCTTCCTTATGACTAAACTGACACCCACTTTCTTAAAAATATCATGGGTCTAAATAGCCTTTTCAGGCTGAGAGAAGCACTTTGGTGACGTTTAACTGTAACTTGTTCCCAGTACATTCTGAGTGGCTGTTGACTGTGTGTTGTACCTAAAGGTGCCCAAATAGAAGCCCAATCCACAATACATGAGCCCAAAGGCCTTCCTTATGACTAAACTGACACCCTCTTTCTTAAAAATATCCTGGGTCTAAATAGCCTTTTCAGGCTGAGAGAAGCACTTTGGTGACATTTGAGAGTAACTTACTCCCAGTACATTCTGAGTGGCTGCAGGCTGTGTGACTTGGCTAAAACTTCCCAAATAGAAGCCCAATCCATAATACATGAGCCCAAAGGCCTTCCGTATGACTAAACTGACACCCACTTTCTTAAAAATATCATGGGTCTAAATAGCATTTTCAGGCTGAGAGAAGCACTTTGGTGACATTTGGCTGTAACTTGTTCCCAGTACATTCTGAGTGGCTGATGACTGTGAGTTGTACCTAAAAGTGCCCAACAAGAATCCCAATGCACTCTACATGGGCCCAAATGCCTTCCTTATGACAAAACTGACACTCATTTTTTTTTTTAAATCATTGGTCAAAATAGCCTTTTCAGGCTGAGAGAAGCACTTTGGTGACATTTAACTGTAACGTGTTCCCAGTACAGTCTAAGTGGCTGCTGACTGTGTGACTTGGCTAAAAGTGGCCAAATAGAAGCCCAATCCACAATACATGAGCCCAAGGGCCTTCCTTATGACTAAACTGACACCCACCTTTTTAAAAGTATCATGGGTCTAAATAGCATTTTCAGGCTGAGAGAAGCACTTTGGTGACATTTGGCTGTAACTTGTTCCCAGTACATTCTGAGTGGCTGGTGACTGTGTGTTGTACCTAAAAGTTCCCAAATAGAATCCCAATGCACTATACATGGGCCCAAATCCCTTCCTTATGACAAAACTGACACTCATTTTCTTTAAAAAAAATCATTGGTCAAAATAGCCTTTTCAGGCTGAGAGAAGCACTTTGGTGATGTTTAACTGTAACTTGTTCCCAGTACAGTCTAAGTGGCTGCTGACTGTGTGACTTGGCTAAAAGTGGCCAAATAGAAGCCCAATCCACAATACATGAGCCCAAAGGCCTTCCTTATGACTAAACTGACACCGACTTTCTTAAAAATATCATGGGTCTAAATAGCCTTTTCAGGCTGAGAGAAGCACTTTGGTGACATTTGGCTGTAACTTGTTCCCAGTACATTCTGAGTGGCTGGTGACTGTGTGTTGTACCTAAAAGTGCCCAAATAGAATCCCAATACACTCTACATGGGCCCAAATTTCTTCCTTATGACAAAACTGACACTCATTTTCCTAAAAAAATCATTGGTCAAAATAGCCTTTTCAGGCTGAGAGAAGCACTTTGGTGACGTTTAACTGTACCTTGTTCCCAGTAAAGTCTAAGTGGCTGCTGACTGTGTGACTTGGTTAAAAGTGGCCAAATAGAAGCCCAATCCACAATACATGAGCCCAAAGGCCTTCCTTATGACTAAACTGACACCCACTTTCTTAAAAATATCATGGGTCTAAATAGCCTTTTCAGGCTGAGAGAAGCACTTTGGTGACATATGGCTGTAACTTGTTCCCAGTACATTCTGAGTGGCTGGTGACTGTGTGTTGTACCTAAAAGTGCCCAAATAGAATCCCAATACACTCTACATGGGCCCAAATTTCTTCCTTATGACAAAACTGACACTCATTTTGCTAAATAAATCATTGGTCAAAATAGCCTTTTCAGGCTGAGAGAAGCACTTTGGTGACGTTTAACTGTAACTTGTTCCCAGTAAAGTCTAAGTGGCTGCTGACTGTGTGACTTGGTTAAAAGTGGCCAAATAGAAGCCCAATCCACAATACATGAGCCCAAAGGCCTTCCTTATGACTAAACTGACACCCACTTTCTTAAAAATATCATGGGTCTAAATAGCCTTTTCAGGCTGAGAGAAGCACTTTGGTGACATATGGCTGTAACTTGTTCCCAGTACATTCTGAGTGGCTGGTGACTGTGTGTTGTACCTAAAAGAGCCCAAATAGAATCCCAATGCACTCTACATGGGCCCAAATGCCTTCCTTATGACAAAACTGACACTCATTTTCTTTAAAAAATCATTCGTCAAAATAGCCTTTTCAGGCTGAGAGAAGCACTTTGATGACGTTTAACTGTAACTTGTTCCCAGTACAGTCTAAGTGGCTGGTGACTGTGTGACTTGGCTAAAAGTGGCCAAATAGAAGCCCAATCCACAATACATGAGCCCAAGGGCCTTCCTTATGACTAAACTGACACCCACCTTTTTAAAAGTATCATGGGTCTAAATAGCATTTTCAGGCTGAGAGAAGCACTTTGGTGACATTTGGCTGTAACTTGTTCCCAGTACATTCTGAGTGGCTGCTGACTGTGTGTTGTACCTAAAAGCTCCCAAAAAGAATCCCAATGCACTATACATGGGCCCAAATGCCTTCCTTATGACAAAACTGACACTCATTTTCTTTAAAAAAAATCATTGGTCAAAATAGCCTTTTCAGGCTGAGAGAAGCACTTTGGTGATGTTTAACTGTAACTTGTTCCCAGTACAGTCTAAGTGGCTGCTGACTGTGTGACTTGGCTAAAAGTGGCCAAATAGAAGCCCAATCCACAATACATGAGCCCAAAGGCCTTCCTTATGACTAAACTGACACCCACTTTCTTAAAAATATCATGGGTCTAAATAGCCTTTTCAGGCTGAGAGAAGCACTTTGGTGACATATGGCTGTAACTTGTTCCCAGTACATTCTGAGTGGCTGGTGACTGTGTGTTGTACCTAAAAGAGCCCAAATAGAATCCCAATGCACTCTACATGGGCCCAAATGCCTTCCTTATGACAAAACTGACACTCATTTTCTTTAAAAAATCATTCGTCAAAATAGCCTTTTCAGGCTGAGAGAAGCACTTTGATGACGTTTAACTGTAACTTGTTCCCAGTACAGTCTAAGTGGCTGGTGACTGTGTGACTTGGCTAAAAGTGGCCAAATAGAAGCCCAATCCACAATACACGAGCCCAAGGGCCTTCCTTATGACTAAACTGACACCCACCTTTTTAAAAGTATCATGGGTCTAAATAGCATTTTCAGGCTGAGAGAAGCACTTTGGTGACATTTGGCTGTAACTTGTTCCCAGTACATTCTGAGTGGCTGGTGACTGTGTGTTGTACCTAAAAGTTCCCAAATAGAATCCCAATGCACTATACATGGGCCCAAATGCCTTCCTTATGACAAAACTGACACTCATTTTCTTTAAAAAAAAATCATTGGTCAAAATAGCCTTTTCAGGCTGAGAGAAGCACTTTGGTGATGTTTAACTGTAACTTGTTCCCAGTACAGTCTAAGTGGCTGCTGACTGTGTGACTTGGCTAAAAGTGGCCAAATAGAAGCCCAATCCACAATACATGAGCCCAAAGGCCTTCCTTATGACTAAACTGACACCCACTTTCTTAAAAATATCATGGGTCTAAATAGCCTTTTCAGGCTGAGAGAAGCACTTTGGTGACATTTGGCTGTAACTTGTTCCCAGTACATTCTGAGTGGCTGGTGACTGTGTGTTGTACCTAAAAGTGCCCAAATAGAATCCCAATGCACTATACAGGGGCCCAAATGCCTTCCTTATGACAAAACCGACACTCATTTTCTTTAAAAAATCATTGGTCAAAATAGCCTTTTCAGGCTGAGAGAAGCACTTTGGTGACGTTTAACTGTAACTTGTTCCCAGTACAGTCTAAGTGGCTGCTGACTGTGTGACTTGGCTAAAAGTGGCCAAATAGAAGCCCAATCCACAATACATGAGCCCAAGGGCCTTCCTTATGACTAAACTGACACCCACCTTTTTAAAAGTATCATGGGTCTAAATAGCATTTTCAGGCTGAGAGAAGCACTTTGGTGACATTTGGCTGTAACTTGTTCCCAGTACATTCTGAGTGGCTGGTGACTGTGTGTTGTACCTAAAAGTTCCCAAATAGAATCCCAATGCACTATACATGGGCCCAAATGCCTTCCTTATGACAAAACTGACACTCATTTTCTTTAAAAAAAATCATTGGTCAAAATAGCCTTTTCAGGCTGAGAGAAGCACTTTGATGACGTTTAACTGTAACTTGTTCCCAGTACAGTCTAAGTGGCTGCTGACTGTATGACTTGGCTAAAAGTGGCCAAATAGAAGCCCAATCCACAATACATGAGCCCAGAGGTCTTCCTTATGACTAAACTGACACCCACTTTCTTAAAAATATCATGGGTCTAAATAGCCTTTTCAGGCTGAGAGAAGCACTTTGGTGACGTTTAACTGTAACTTGTTCCCAGTACATTCTGAGTGGCTGTTGACTGTGTGTTGTACCTAAAGGTGCCCAAATAGAAGCCCAATCCACAATACATGAGCCCAAAGGCCTTCCTTATGACTAAACTGACACCCTCTTTCTTAAAAATATCCTGGGTCTAAATAGCCTTTTCAGGCTGAGAGAAGCACTTTGGTGACATTTGAGAGTAACTTACTCCCAGTACATTCTGAGTGGCTGCAGGCTGTGTGACTTGGCTAAAACTTCCCAAATAGAAGCCCAATCCATAATACATGAGCCCAAAGGCCTTCCGTATGACTAAACTGACACCCACTTTCTTAAAAATATCATGGGTCTAAATAGCATTTTCAGGCTGAGAGAAGCACTTTGGTGACATTTGGCTGTAACTTGTTCCCAGTACATTCTGAGTGGCTGATGACTGTGAGTTGTACCTAAAAGTGCCCAACAAGAATCCCAATGCACTCTACATGGGCCCAAATGCCTTCCTTATGACAAAACTGACACTCATTTTTTTTTTTAAATCATTGGTCAAAATAGCCTTTTCAGGCTGAGAGAAGCACTTTGGTGACATTTAACTGTAACGTGTTCCCAGTACAGTCTAAGTGGCTGCTGACTGTGTGACTTGGCTAAAAGTGGCCAAATAGAAGCCCAATCCACAATACATGAGCCCAAGGGCCTTCCTTATGACTAAACTGACACCCACCTTTTTAAAAGTATCATGGGTCTAAATAGCATTTTCAGGCTGAGAGAAGCACTTTGGTGACATTTGGCTGTAACTTGTTCCCAGTACATTCTGAGTGGCTGGTGACTGTGTGTTGTACCTAAAAGTTCCCAAATAGAATCCCAATGCACTATACATGGGCCCAAATCCCTTCCTTATGACAAAACTGACACTCATTTTCTTTAAAAAAAATCATTGGTCAAAATAGCCTTTTCAGGCTGAGAGAAGCACTTTGGTGATGTTTAACTGTAACTTGTTCCCAGTACAGTCTAAGTGGCTGCTGACTGTGTGACTTGGCTAAAAGTGGCCAAATAGAAGCCCAATCCACAATACATGAGCCCAAAGGCCTTCCTTATGACTAAACTGACACCGACTTTCTTAAAAATATCATGGGTCTAAATAGCCTTTTCAGGCTGAGAGAAGCACTTTGGTGACATTTGGCTGTAACTTGTTCCCAGTACATTCTGAGTGGCTGGTGACTGTGTGTTGTACCTAAAAGTGCCCAAATAGAATCCCAATACACTCTACATGGGCCCAAATTTCTTCCTTATGACAAAACTGACACTCATTTTCCTAAAAAAATCATTGGTCAAAATAGCCTTTTCAGGCTGAGAGAAGCACTTTGGTGACGTTTAACTGTACCTTGTTCCCAGTAAAGTCTAAGTGGCTGCTGACTGTGTGACTTGGTTAAAAGTGGCCAAATAGAAGCCCAATCCACAATACATGAGCCCAAAGGCCTTCCTTATGACTAAACTGACACCCACTTTCTTAAAAATATCATGGGTCTAAATAGCCTTTTCAGGCTGAGAGAAGCACTTTGGTGACATATGGCTGTAACTTGTTCCCAGTACATTCTGAGTGGCTGGTGACTGTGTGTTGTACCTAAAAGTGCCCAAATAGAATCCCAATACACTCTACATGGGCCCAAATTTCTTCCTTATGACAAAACTGACACTCATTTTGCTAAATAAATCATTGGTCAAAATAGCCTTTTCAGGCTGAGAGAAGCACTTTGGTGACGTTTAACTGTAACTTGTTCCCAGTAAAGTCTAAGTGGCTGCTGACTGTGTGACTTGGTTAAAAGTGGCCAAATAGAAGCCCAATCCACAATACATGAGCCCAAAGGCCTTCCTTATGACTAAACTGACACCCACTTTCTTAAAAATATCATGGGTCTAAATAGCCTTTTCAGGCTGAGAGAAGCACTTTGGTGACATATGGCTGTAACTTGTTCCCAGTACATTCTGAGTGGCTGGTGACTGTGTGTTGTACCTAAAAGAGCCCAAATAGAATCCCAATGCACTCTACATGGGCCCAAATGCCTTCCTTATGACAAAACTGACACTCATTTTCTTTAAAAAATCATTCGTCAAAATAGCCTTTTCAGGCTGAGAGAAGCACTTTGATGACGTTTAACTGTAACTTGTTCCCAGTACAGTCTAAGTGGCTGGTGACTGTGTGACTTGGCTAAAAGTGGCCAAATAGAAGCCCAATCCACAATACATGAGCCCAAGGGCCTTCCTTATGACTAAACTGACACCCACCTTTTTAAAAGTATCATGGGTCTAAATAGCATTTTCAGGCTGAGAGAAGCACTTTGGTGACATTTGGCTGTAACTTGTTCCCAGTACATTCTGAGTGGCTGCTGACTGTGTGTTGTACCTAAAAGCTCCCAAAAAGAATCCCAATGCACTATACATGGGCCCAAATGCCTTCCTTATGACAAAACTGACACTCATTTTCTTTAAAAAAAATCATTGGTCAAAATAGCCTTTTCAGGCTGAGAGAAGCACTTTGGTGATGTTTAACTGTAACTTGTTCCCAGTACAGTCTAAGTGGCTGCTGACTGTGTGACTTGGCTAAAAGTGGCCAAATAGAAGCCCAATCCACAATACATGAGCCCAAAGGCCTTCCTTATGACTAAACTGACACCCACTTTCTTAAAAATATCATGGGTCTAAATAGCCTTTTCAGGCTGTGAGAAGCACTTTGGTGACATTTGGCTGTAACTTGTTCCCAGTACATTCTGAGTGGATGGTGACTGTGTGTTGTACCTAAAAGTGCCCAAATAGAATCCCAATACACTCTACATGGGCCCAAATTTCTTCCTTATGACAAAACTGACACTCATTTTCCTAAAAAAATCATTGGTCAAAATAGCCTTTTCAGGCTGAGAGAAGCACTTTGGTGACGTTTAACTGTAACTTGTTCCCAGTAAAGTCTAAGTGGCTGCTGACTGTGTGACTTGGTTAAAAGTGGCCAAATAGAAGCCCAATCCACAATACATGAGCCCAAAGGCCTTCCTTATGACTAAACTGACACCCACTTTCTTAAAAATATCATGGGTCTAAATAGCCTTTTCAGGCTGAGAGAAGCACTTTGGTGACATATGGCTGTAACTTGTTCCCAGTACATTCTGAGTGGCTGGTGACTGTGTGTTGTACCTAAAAGAGCCCAAATAGAATCCCAATGCACTCTACATGGGCCCAAATGCCTTCCTTATGACAAAACTGACACTCATTTTCTTTAAAAAATCATTCGTCAAAATAGCCTTTTCAGGCTGAGAGAAGCACTTTGATGACGTTTAACTGTAACTTGTTCCCAGTACAGTCTAAGTGGCTGGTGACTGTGTGACTTGGCTAAAAGTGGCCAAATAGAAGCCCAATCCACAATACATGAGCCCAAGGGCCTTCCTTATGACTAAACTGACACCCACCTTTTTAAAAGTATCATGGGTCTAAATAGCATTTTCAGGCTGAGAGAAGCACTTTGGTGACATTTGGCTGTAACTTGTTCCCAGTACATTCTGAGTGGCTGGTGACTGTGTGTTGTACCTAAAAGTTCCCAAATAGAATCCCAATGCACTATACATGGGCCCAAATGCCTTCCTTATGACAAAACTGACACTCATTTTCTTTAAAAAAAATCATTGGTCAAAATAGCCTTTTCAGGCTGAGAGAAGCACTTTGGTGATGTTTAACTGTAACTTGTTCCCAGTACAGTCTAAGTGGCTGCTGACTGTGTGACTTGGCTAAAAGTGGCCAAATAGAAGCCCAATCCACAATACATGAGCCCAAAGGCCTTCCTTATGACTAAACTGACACCCACTTTCTTAAAAATATCATGGGTCTAAATAGCCTTTTCAGGCTGAGAGAAGCACTTTGGTGACATTTGGCTGTAACTTGTTCCCAGTACATTCTGAGTGGCTGGTGACTGTGTGTTGTACCTAAAAGTGCCCAAATAGAATCCCAATGCACTATACAGGGGCCCAAATGCCTTCCTTATGACAAAACCGACACTCATTTTCTTTAAAAAATCATTCGTCAAAATAGCCTTTTCAGGCTGAGAGAAGCACTTTGATGACGTTTAACTGTAACTTGTTCCCAGTACAGTCTAAGTGGCTGGTGACTGTGTGACTTGGCTAAAAGTGGCCAAATAGAAGCCCAATCCACAATACATGAGCCCAAGGGCCTTCCTTATGACTAAACTGACACCCACCTTTTTAAAAGTATCATGGGTCTAAATAGCATTTTCAGGCTGAGAGAAGCACTTTGGTGACATTTGGCTGTAACTTGTTCCCAGTACATTCTGAGTGGCTGGTGACTGTGTGTTGTACCTAAAAGTTCCCAAATAGAATCCCAATGCACTATACATGGGCCCAAATGCCTTCCTTATGACAAAACTGACACTCATTTTCTTTAAAAAAAATCATTGGTCAAAATAGCCTTTTCAGGCTGAGAGAAGCACTTTGGTGATGTTTAACTGTAACTTGTTCCCAGTACAGTCTAAGTGGCTGCTGACTGTGTGACTTGGCTAAAAGTGGCCAAATAGAAGCCCAATCCACAATACATGAGCCCAAAGGCCTTCCTTATGACTAAACTGACACCCACTTTCTTAAAAATATCATGGGTCTAAATAGCCTTTTCAGGCTGAGAGAAGCACTTTGGTGACATATGGCTGTAACTTGTTCCCAGTACATTCTGAGTGGCTGGTGACTGTGTGTTGTACCTAAAAGAGCCCAAATAGAATCCCAATGCACTCTACATGGGCCCAAATGCCTTCCTTATGACAAAACTGACACTCATTTTCTTTAAAAAATCATTCGTCAAAATAGCCTTTTCAGGCTGAGAGAAGCACTTTGATGACGTTTAACTGTAACTTGTTCCCAGTACAGTCTAAGTGGCTGGTGACTGTGTGACTTGGCTAAAAGTGGCCAAATAGAAGCCCAATCCACAATACATGAGCCCAAAGGCCTTCCTTATGACTAAACTGACACCCACTTTCTTAAAAATATCATGGGTCTAAATAGCCTTTTCAGGCTGAGAGAAGCACTTTGGTGACATATGGCTGTAACTTGTTCCCAGTACATTCTGAGTGGCTGGTGACTGTGTGTTGTACCTAAAAGTTCCCAAATAGAATCCCAATGCACTATACATGGGCCCAAATGCCTTCCTTATGACAAAACTGACACTCATTTTCTTTAAAAAAAATCATTGGTCAAAATAGCCTTTTCAGGCTGAGAGAAGCACTTTGGTGATGTTTAACTGTAACTTGTTCCCAGTACAGTCTAAGTGGCTGCTGACTGTGTGACTTGGCTAAAAGTGGCCAAATAGAAGCCCAATCCACAATACATGAGCCCAAAGGCCTTCCTTATGACTAAACTGACACCCACTTTCTTAAAAATATCATGGGTCTAAATAGCCTTTTCAGGCTGAGAGAAGCACTTTGGTGACATATGGCTGTAACTTGTTCCCAGTACATTCTGAGTGGCTGGTGACTGTGTGTTGTACCTAAAAGAGCCCAAATAGAATCCCAATGCACTCTACATGGGCCCAAATGCCTTCCTTATGACAAAACTGACACTCATTTTCTTTAAAAAATCATTCGTCAAAATAGCCTTTTCAGGCTGAGAGAAGCACTTTGATGACGTTTAACTGTAACTTGTTCCCAGTACAGTCTAAGTGGCTGGTGACTGTGTGACTTGGCTAAAAGTGGCCAAATAGAAGCCCAATCCACAATACATGAGCCCAAGGGCCTTCCTTATGACTAAACTGACACCCACCTTTTTAAAAGTATCATGGGTCTAAATAGCATTTTCAGGCTGAGAGAAGCACTTTGGTGACATTTGGCTGTAACTTGTTCCCAGTACATTCTGAGTGGCTGCTGACTGTGTGTTGTACCTAAAAGCTCCCAAAAAGAATCCCAATGCACTATACATGGGCCCAAATGCCTTCCTTATGACAAAACTGACACTCATTTTCTTTAAAAAAAATCATTGGTCAAAATAGCCTTTTCAGGCTGAGAGAAGCACTTTGGTGATGTTTAACTGTAACTTGTTCCCAGTACAGTCTAAGTGGCTGCTGACTGTGTGACTTGGCTAAAAGTGGCCAAATAGAAGCCCAATCCACAATACATGAGCCCAAAGGCCTTCCTTATGACTAAACTGACACCCACTTTCTTAAAAATATCATGGGTCTAAATAGCCTTTTCAGGCTGTGAGAAGCACTTTGGTGACATTTGGCTGTAACTTGTTCCCAGTACATTCTGAGTGGATGGTGACTGTGTGTTGTACCTAAAAGTGCCCAAATAGAATCCCAATACACTCTACATGGGCCCAAATTTCTTCCTTATGACAAAACTGACACTCATTTTCCTAAAAAAATCATTGGTCAAAATAGCCTTTTCAGGCTGAGAGAAGCACTTTGGTGACATATGGCTGTAACTTGTTCCCAGTACATTCTGAGTGGCTGGTGACTGTGTGTTGTACCTAAAAGAGCCCAAATAGAATCCCAATGCACTCTACATGGGCCCAAATGCCTTCCTTATGACAAAACTGACACTCATTTTCTTTAAAAAAAATCATTGGTCAAAATAGCCTTTTCAGGCTGAGAGAAGCACTTTGGTGATGTTTAACTGTAACTTGTTCCCAGTACAGTCTAAGTGGCTGCTGACTGTGTGACTTGGCTAAAAGTGGCCAAATAGAAGCCCAATCCACAATACATGAGCCCAAAGGCCTTCCTTATGACTAAACTGACACCGACTTTCTTAAAAATATCATGGGTCTAAATAGCCTTTTCAGGCTGAGAGAAGCACTTTGGTGACATATGGCTGTAACTTGTTCCCAGTACATTCTGAGTGGCTGGTGACTGTGTGTTGTACCTAAAAGAGCCCAAATAGAATCCCAATGCACTCTACATGGGCCCAAATGCCTTCCTTATGACAAAACTGACACTCATTTTCTTTAAAAAAAATCATTGGTCAAAATAGCCTTTTCAGGCTGAGAGAAGCACTTTGGTGATGTTTAACTGTAACTTGTTCCCAGTACAGTCTAAGTGGCTGCTGACTGTGTGACTTGGCTAAAAGTGGCCAAATAGAAGCCCAATCCACAATACATGAGCCCAAAGGCCTTCCTTATGACTAAACTGACACCGACTTTCTTAAAAATATCATGGGTCTAAATAGCCTTTTCAGGCTGAGAGAAGCACTTTGGTGACATATGGCTGTAACTTGTTCCCAGTACATTCTGAGTGGCTGGTGACTGTGTGTTGTACCTAAAAGAGCCCAAATAGAATCCCAATGCACTCTACATGGGCCCAAATGCCTTCCTTATGACAAAACTGACACTCATTTTCTTTAAAAAAAATCATTGGTCAAAATAGCCTTTTCAGGCTGAGAGAAGCACTTTGGTGATGTTTAACTGTAACTTGTTCCCAGTACAGTCTAAGTGGCTGCTGACTGTGTGACTTGGCTAAAAGTGGCCAAATAGAAGCCCAATCCACAATACATGAGCCCAAAGGCCTTCCTTATGACTAAACTGACACCCACTTTCTTAAAAATATCATGGGTCTAAATAGCCTTTTCAGGCTGTGAGAAGCACTTTGGTGACATTTGGCTGTAACTTGTTCCCAGTACATTCTGAGTGGATGGTGACTGTGTGTTGTACCTAAAAGTGCCCAAATAGAATCCCAATACACTCTACATGGGCCCAAATTTCTTCCTTATGACAAAACTGACACTCATTTTCCTAAAAAAATCATTGGTCAAAATAGCCTTTTCAGGCTGAGAGAAGCACTTTGGTGACGTTTAACTGTAACTTGTTCCCAGTAAAGTCTAAGTGGCTGCTGACTGTGTGACTTGGTTAAAAGTGGCCAAATAGAAGCCCAATCCACAATACATGAGCCCAAAGGCCTTCCTTATGACTAAACTGACACCCACTTTCTTAAAAATATCATGGGTCTAAATAGCCTTTTCAGGCTGAGAGAAGCACTTTGGTGACATATGGCTGTAACTTGTTCCCAGTACATTCTGAGTGGCTGGTGACTGTGTGTTGTACCTAAAAGAGCCCAAATAGAATCCCAATGCACTCTACATGGGCCCAAATGCCTTCCTTATGACAAAACTGACACTCATTTTCTTTAAAAAATCATTCGTCAAAATAGCCTTTTCAGGCTGAGAGAAGCACTTTGATGACGTTTAACTGTAACTTGTTCCCAGTACAGTCTAAGTGGCTGGTGACTGTGTGACTTGGCTAAAAGTGGCCAAATAGAAGCCCAATCCACAATACATGAGCCCAAGGGCCTTCCTTATGACTAAACTGACACCCACCTTTTTAAAAGTATCATGGGTCTAAATAGCATTTTCAGGCTGAGAGAAGCACTTTGGTGACATTTGGCTGTAACTTGTTCCCAGTACATTCTGAGTGGCTGGTGACTGTGTGTTGTACCTAAAAGTTCCCAAATAGAATCCCAATGCACTATACATGGGCCCAAATGCCTTCCTTATGACAAAACTGACACTCATTTTCTTTAAAAAAAATCATTGGTCAAAATAGCCTTTTCAGGCTGAGAGAAGCACTTTGGTGATGTTTAACTGTAACTTGTTCCCAGTACAGTCTAAGTGGCTGCTGACTGTGTGACTTGGCTAAAAGTGGCCAAATAGAAGCCCAATCCACAATACATGAGCCCAAAGGCCTTCCTTATGACTAAACTGACACCCACTTTCTTAAAAATATCATGGGTCTAAATAGCCTTTTCAGGCTGAGAGAAGCACTTTGGTGACATTTGGCTGTAACTTGTTCCCAGTACATTCTGAGTGGCTGGTGACTGTGTGTTGTACCTAAAAGTGCCCAAATAGAATCCCAATGCACTATACAGGGGCCCAAATGCCTTCCTTATGACAAAACCGACACTCATTTTCTTTAAAAAATCATTCGTCAAAATAGCCTTTTCAGGCTGAGAGAAGCACTTTGATGACGTTTAACTGTAACTTGTTCCCAGTACAGTCTAAGTGGCTGGTGACTGTGTGACTTGGCTAAAAGTGGCCAAATAGAAGCCCAATCCACAATACATGAGCCCAAGGGCCTTCCTTATGACTAAACTGACACCCACCTTTTTAAAAGTATCATGGGTCTAAATAGCATTTTCAGGCTGAGAGAAGCACTTTGGTGACATTTGGCTGTAACTTGTTCCCAGTACATTCTGAGTGGCTGGTGACTGTGTGTTGTACCTAAAAGTTCCCAAATAGAATCCCAATGCACTATACATGGGCCCAAATGCCTTCCTTATGACAAAACTGACACTCATTTTCTTTAAAAAAAATCATTGGTCAAAATAGCCTTTTCAGGCTGAGAGAAGCACTTTGGTGATGTTTAACTGTAACTTGTTCCCAGTACAGTCTAAGTGGCTGCTGACTGTGTGACTTGGCTAAAAGTGGCCAAATAGAAGCCCAATCCACAATACATGAGCCCAAAGGCCTTCCTTATGACTAAACTGACACCCACTTTCTTAAAAATATCATGGGTCTAAATAGCCTTTTCAGGCTGAGAGAAGCACTTTGGTGACATTTGGCTGTAACTTGTTCCCAGTACATTCTGAGTGGCTGGTGACTGTGTGTTGTACCTAAAAGTGCCCAAATAGAATCCCAATGCACTATACAGGGGCCCAAATGCCTTCCTTATGACAAAACCGACACTCATTTTCTTTAAAAAATCATTGGTCAAAATAGCCTTTTCAGGCTGAGAGAAGCACTTTGGTGACGTTTAACTGTAACTTGTTCCCAGTACATTCTGAGTGGCTGCTGACTGTGTGACTTGGTTAAAGGTGGCCAAATAGAAGCCCAATCCACAATACATGAGCCCAAAGGCCTTCCTTATGACTAAACTGACACCCACTTTCTTAAAAATATCATGGGTCTAAATAGCCTTTTCAGGCTGAGAGAAGCACTTTGGTGACATATGGCTGTAACTTGTTCCCAGTACATTCTGAGTGGCTGGTGACTGTGTGTTGTACCTAAAAGAGCCCAAATAGAATCCCAATGCACTCTACATGGGCCCAAATGCCTTCCTTATGACAAAACTGACACTCATTTTCTTTAAAAAATCATTCGTCAAAATAGCCAGGCTGAGAGAAGCACTTTGATGACGTTTAACTGTAACTTGTTCCCAGTACAGTCTAAGTGGCTGGTGACTGTGTGACTTGGCTAAAAGTGGCCAAATAGAAGCCCAATCCACAATACATGAGCCCAAGGGCCTTCCTTATGACTAAACTGACACCCACCTTTTTAAAAGTATCATGGGTCTAAATAGCATTTTCAGGCTGAGAGAAGCACTTTGGTGACATTTGGCTGTAACTTGTTCCCAGTACATTCTGAGTGGCTGGTGACTGTGTGTTGTACCTAAAAGTTCCCAAATAGAATCCCAATGCACTATACATGGGCCCAAATCCCTTCCTTATGACAAAACTGACACTCATTTTCTTTAAAAAAAATCATTGGTCAAAATAGCCTTTTCAGGCTGAGAGAAGCACTTTGGTGATGTTTAACTGTAACTTGTTCCCAGTACAGTCTAAGTGGCTGCTGACTGTGTGACTTGGCTAAAAGTGGCCAAATAGAAGCCCAATCCACAATACATGAGCCCAAAGGCCTTCCTTATGACTAAACTGACACCGACTTTCTTAAAAATATCATGGGTCTAAATAGCCTTTTCAGGCTGAGAGAAGCACTTTGGTGACATTTGGCTTTAACTTGTTCCCAGTACATTCTGAGTGGCTGGTGACTGTGTGTTGTACCTAAAAGTGCCCAAATAGAATCCCAATACACTCTACATGGGCCCAAATTTCTTCCTTATGACAAAACTGACACTCATTTTCCTAAAAAAATCATTGGTCAAAATAGCCTTTTCAGGCTGAGAGAAGCACTTTGGTGACGTTTAACTGTACCTTGTTCCCAGTAAAGTCTAAGTGGCTGCTGACTGTGTGACTTGGTTAAAAGTGGCCAAATAGAAGCCCAATCCACAATACATGAGCCCAAAGGCCTTCCTTATGACTAAACTGACACCCACTTTCTTAAAAATATCATGGGTCTAAATAGCCTTTTCAGGCTGAGAGAAGCACTTTGGTGACATATGGCTGTAACTTGTTCCCAGTACATTCTGAGTGGCTGGTGACTGTGTGTTGTACCTAAAAGTGCCCAAATAGAATCCCAATACACTCTACATGGGCCCAAATTTCTTCCTTATGACAAAACTGACACTCATTTTGCTAAATAAATCATTGGTCAAAATAGCCTTTTCAGGCTGAGAGAAGCACTTTGGTGACGTTTAACTGTAACTTGTTCCCAGTAAAGTCTAAGTGGCTGCTGACTGTGTGACTTGGTTAAAGGTGGCCAAATAGAAGCCCAATCCACAATACATGAGCCCAAAGGCCTTCCTTATGACTAAACTGACACCCACTTTCTTAAAAATATCATGGGTCTAAATAGCCTTTTCAGGCTGAGAGAAGCACTTTGGTGACATATGGCTGTAACTTGTTCCCAGTACATTCTGAGTGGCTGGTGACTGTGTGTTGTACCTAAAAGAGCCCAAATAGAATCCCAATGCACTCTACATGGGCCCAAATGCCTTCCTTATGACAAAACTGACACTCATTTTCTTTAAAAAATCATTCGTCAAAATAGCCTTTTCAGGCTGAGAGAAGCACTTTGATGACGTTTAACTGTAACTTGTTCCCAGTACAGTCTAAGTGGCTGGTGACTGTGTGACTTGGCTAAAAGTGGCCAAATAGAAGCCCAATCCACAATACATGAGCCCAAGGGCCTTCCTTATGACTAAACTGACACCCACCTTTTTAAAAGTATCATGGGTCTAAATAGCATTTTCAGGCTGAGAGAAGCACTTTGGTGACATTTGGCTGTAACTTGTTCCCAGTACATTCTGAGTGGCTGCTGACTGTGTGTTGTACCTAAAAGTTCCCAAATAGAATCCCAATGCACTATACATGGGCCCAAATGCCTTCCTTATGACAAAACTGACACTCATTTTCTTTAAAAAAAATCATTGGTCAAAATAGCCTTTTCAGGCTGAGAGAAGCACTTTGGTGATGTTTAACTGTAACTTGTTCCCAGTACAGTCTAAGTGGCTGCTGACTGTGTGACTTGGCTAAAAGTGGCCAAATAGAAGCCCAATCCACAATACATGAGCCCAAAGGCCTTCCTTATGACTAAACTGACACCCACTTTCTTAAAAATATCATGGGTCTAAATAGCCTTTTCAGGCTGAGAGAAGCACTTTGGTGACATTTGGCTGTAACTTGTTCCCAGTACATTCTGAGTGGCTGGTGACTGTGTGTTGTACCTAAAAGTGCCCAAATAGAATCCCAATGCACTATACAGGGGCCCAAATGCCTTCCTTATGACAAAACCGACACTCATTTTCTTTAAAAAATCATTGGTCAAAATAGCCTTTTCAGGCTGAGAGAAGCACTTTGGTGACGTTTAACTGTAACTTGTTCCCAGTACATTCTGAGTGGCTGCTGACTGTGTGACTTGGTTAAAGGTGGCCAAATAGAAGCCCAATCCACAATACATGAGCCCAAAGGCCTTCCTTATGACTAAACTGACACCCACTTTCTTAAAAATATCATGGGTCTAAATAGCCTTTTCAGGCTGAGAGAAGCACTTTGGTGACATATGGCTGTAACTTGTTCCCAGTACATTCTGAGTGGCTGGTGACTGTGTGTTGTACCTAAAAGAGCCCAAATAGAATCCCAATGCACTCTACATGGGCCCAAATGCCTTCCTTATGACAAAACTGACACTCATTTTCTTTAAAAAATCATTCGTCAAAATAGCCTTTTCAGGCTGAGAGAAGCACTTTGATGACGTTTAACTGTAACTTGTTCCCAGTACAGTCTAAGTGGCTGGTGACTGTGTGACTTGGCTAAAAGTGGCCAAATAGAAGCCCAATCCACAATACATGAGCCCAAGGGCCTTCCTTATGACTAAACTGACACCCACCTTTTTAAAAGTATCATGGGTCTAAATAGCATTTTCAGGCTGAGAGAAGCACTTTGGTGACATTTGGCTGTAACTTGTTCCCAGTACATTCTGAGTGGCTGGTGACTGTGTGTTGTACCTAAAAGTTCCCAAATAGAATCCCAATGCACTATACATGGGCCCAAATGCCTTCCTTATGACAAAACTGACACTCATTTTCTTTAAAAAAAATCATTGGTCAAAATAGCCTTTTCAGGCTGAGAGAAGCACTTTGGTGATGTTTAACTGTAACTTGTTCCCAGTACAGTCTAAGTGGCTGCTGACTGTGTGACTTGGCTAAAAGTGGCCAAATAGAAGCCCAATCCACAATACATGAGCCCAAAGGCCTTCCTTATGACTAAACTGACACCCACTTTCTTAAAAATATCATGGGTCTAAATAGCCTTTTCAGGCTGAGAGAAGCACTTTGGTGACATTTGGCTGTAACTTGTTCCCAGTACATTCTGAGTGGCTGGTGACTGTGTGTTGTACCTAAAAGTGCCCAAATAGAATCCCAATGCACTCTACATGGGCCCAAATGCCTTCCTTATGACAAAACTGACACTCATTTTCTTTAAAAAATCATTCGTCAAAATAGCCTTTTCAGGCTGAGAGAAGCACTTTGATGACGTTTAACTGTAACTTGTTCCCAGTACAGTCTAAGTGGCTGCTGACTGTGTGACTTGGCTAAAAGTGGCCAAATAGAAGCCCAATCCACAATACATGAGCCCAAAGGCCTTCCTTATGACTAAACTGACACCCACTTTCTTAAAAATATCATGGGTCTAAATAGCCTTTTCAGGCTGAGAGAAGCACTTTGGTGACATTTGGCTGTAACTTGTTCCCAGTACATTCTGAGTGGCTGGTGACTGTGTGTTGTACCTAAAAGTGCCCAAATAGAATCCCAATGCACTATACAGGGGCCCAAATGCCTTCCTTATGACAAAACCGACACTCATTTTCTTTAAAAAATCATTCGTCAAAATAGCCTTTTCAGGCTGAGAGAAGCACTTTGATGACGTTTAACTGTAACTTGTTCCCAGTACAGTCTAAGTGGCTGGTGACTGTGTGACTTGGCTAAAAGTGGCCAAATAGAAGCCCAATCCACAATACATGAGCCCAAGGGCCTTCCTTATGACTAAACTGACACCCACCTTTTTAAAAGTATCATGGGTCTAAATAGCATTTTCAGGCTGAGAGAAGCACTTTGGTGACATTTGGCTGTAACTTGTTCCCAGTACATTCTGAGTGGCTGGTGACTGTGTGTTGTACCTAAAAGTTCCCAAATAGAATCCCAATGCACTATACATGGGCCCAAATGCCTTCCTTATGACAAAACTGACACTCATTTTCTTTAAAAAAAATCATTGGTCAAAATAGCCTTTTCAGGCTGAGAGAAGCACTTTGGTGATGTTTAACTGTAACTTGTTCCCAGTACAGTCTAAGTGGCTGCTGACTGTGTGACTTGGCTAAAAGTGGCCAAATAGAAGCCCAATCCACAATACATGAGCCCAAAGGCCTTCCTTATGACTAAACTGACACCCACTTTCTTAAAAATATCATGGGTCTAAATAGCCTTTTCAGGCTGAGAGAAGCACTTTGGTGACATTTGGCTGTAACTTGTTCCCAGTACATTCTGAGTGGCTGGTGACTGTGTGTTGTACCTAAAAGTGCCCAAATAGAATCCCAATGCACTATACAGGGGCCCAAATGCCTTCCTTATGACAAAACCGACACTCATTTTCTTTAAAAAATCATTGGTCAAAATAGCCTTTTCAGGCTGAGAGAAGCACTTTGGTGACGTTTAACTGTAACTTGTTCCCAGTACATTCTGAGTGGCTGCTGACTGTGTGACTTGGTTAAAGGTGGCCAAATAGAAGCCCAATCCACAATACATGAGCCCAAAGGCCTTCCTTATGACTAAACTGACACCCACTTTCTTAAAAATATCATGGGTCTAAATAGCCTTTTCAGGCTGAGAGAAGCACTTTGGTGACATATGGCTGTAACTTGTTCCCAGTACATTCTGAGTGGCTGGTGACTGTGTGTTGTACCTAAAAGAGCCCAAATAGAATCCCAATGCACTCTACATGGGCCCAAATGCCTTCCTTATGACAAAACTGACACTCATTTTCTTTAAAAAATCATTCGTCAAAATAGCCTTTTCAGGCTGAGAGAAGCACTTTGATGACGTTTAACTGTAACTTGTTCCCAGTACAGTCTAAGTGGCTGGTGACTGTGTGACTTGGCTAAAAGTGGCCAAATAGAAGCCCAATCCACAATACATGAGCCCAAGGGCCTTCCTTATGACTAAACTGACACCCACCTTTTTAAAAGTATCATGGGTCTAAATAGCATTTTCAGGCTGAGAGAAGCACTTTGGTGACATTTGGCTGTAACTTGTTCCCAGTACATTCTGAGTGGCTGCTGACTGTGTGTTGTACCTAAAAGCTCCCAAAAAGAATCCCAATGCACTATACATGGGCCCAAATGCCTTCCTTATGACAAAACTGACACTCATTTTCTTTAAAAAAAATCATTGGTCAAAATAGCCTTTTCAGGCTGAGAGAAGCACTTTGGTGATGTTTAACTGTAACTTGTTCCCAGTACAGTCTAAGTGGCTGCTGACTGTGTGACTTGGCTAAAAGTGGCCAAATAGAAGCCCAATCCACAATACATGAGCCCAAAGGCCTTCCTTATGACTAAACTGACACCCACTTTCTTAAAAATATCATGGGTCTAAATAGCCTTTTCAGGCTGTGAGAAGCACTTTGGTGACATTTGGCTGTAACTTGTTCCCAGTACATTCTGAGTGGATGGTGACTGTGTGTTGTACCTAAAAGTGCCCAAATAGAATCCCAATACACTCTACATGGGCCCAAATTTCTTCCTTATGACAAAACTGACACTCATTTTCCTAAAAAAATCATTGGTCAAAATAGCCTTTTCAGGCTGAGAGAAGCACTTTGGTGACGTTTAACTGTAACTTGTTCCCAGTAAAGTCTAAGTGGCTGCTGACTGTGTGACTTGGTTAAAAGTGGCCAAATAGAAGCCCAATCCACAATACATGAGCCCAAAGGCCTTCCTTATGACTAAACTGACACCCACTTTCTTAAAAATATCATGGGTCTAAATAGCCTTTTCAGGCTGAGAGAAGCACTTTGGTGACATATGGCTGTAACTTGTTCCCAGTACATTCTGAGTGGCTGGTGACTGTGTGTTGTACCTAAAAGAGCCCAAATAGAATCCCAATGCACTCTACATGGGCCCAAATGCCTTCCTTATGACAAAACTGACACTCATTTTCTTTAAAAAATCATTCGTCAAAATAGCCTTTTCAGGCTGAGAGAAGCACTTTGATGACGTTTAACTGTAACTTGTTCCCAGTACAGTCTAAGTGGCTGGTGACTGTGTGACTTGGCTAAAAGTGGCCAAATAGAAGCCCAATCCACAATACATGAGCCCAAGGGCCTTCCTTATGACTAAACTGACACCCACCTTTTTAAAAGTATCATGGGTCTAAATAGCATTTTCAGGCTGAGAGAAGCACTTTGGTGACATTTGGCTGTAACTTGTTCCCAGTACATTCTGAGTGGCTGGTGACTGTGTGTTGTACCTAAAAGTTCCCAAATAGAATCCCAATGCACTATACATGGGCCCAAATGCCTTCCTTATGACAAAACTGACACTCATTTTCTTTAAAAAAAATCATTGGTCAAAATAGCCTTTTCAGGCTGAGAGAAGCACTTTGGTGATGTTTAACTGTAACTTGTTCCCAGTACAGTCTAAGTGGCTGCTGACTGTGTGACTTGGCTAAAAGTGGCCAAATAGAAGCCCAATCCACAATACATGAGCCCAAAGGCCTTCCTTATGACTAAACTGACACCCACTTTCTTAAAAATATCATGGGTCTAAATAGCCTTTTCAGGCTGAGAGAAGCACTTTGGTGACATTTGGCTGTAACTTGTTCCCAGTACATTCTGAGTGGCTGGTGACTGTGTGTTGTACCTAAAAGTGCCCAAATAGAATCCCAATGCACTATACAGGGGCCCAAATGCCTTCCTTATGACAAAACCGACACTCATTTTCTTTAAAAAATCATTCGTCAAAATAGCCTTTTCAGGCTGAGAGAAGCACTTTGATGACGTTTAACTGTAACTTGTTCCCAGTACAGTCTAAGTGGCTGGTGACTGTGTGACTTGGCTAAAAGTGGCCAAATAGAAGCCCAATCCACAATACATGAGCCCAAGGGCCTTCCTTATGACTAAACTGACACCCACCTTTTTAAAAGTATCATGGGTCTAAATAGCATTTTCAGGCTGAGAGAAGCACTTTGGTGACATTTGGCTGTAACTTGTTCCCAGTACATTCTGAGTGGCTGCTGACTGTGTGTTGTACCTAAAAGTTCCCAAATAGAATCCCAATGCACTATACATGGGCCCAAATGCCTTCCTTATGACAAAACTGACACTCATTTTCTTTAAAAAAAATCATTGGTCAAAATAGCCTTTTCAGGCTGAGAGAAGCACTTTGGTGATGTTTAACTGTAACTTGTTCCCAGTACAGTCTAAGTGGCTGCTGACTGTGTGACTTGGCTAAAAGTGGCCAAATAGAAGCCCAATCCACAATACATGAGCCCAAAGGCCTTCCTTATGACTAAACTGACACCCACTTTCTTAAAAATATCATGGGTCTAAATAGCCTTTTCAGGCTGAGAGAAGCACTTTGGTGACATTTGGCTGTAACTTGTTCCCAGTACATTCTGAGTGGCTGGTGACTGTGTGTTGTACCTAAAAGTGCCCAAATAGAATCCCAATGCACTATACAGGGGCCCAAATGCCTTCCTTATGACAAAACCGACACTCATTTTCTTTAAAAAATCATTGGTCAAAATAGCCTTTTCAGGCTGAGAGAAGCACTTTGGTGACGTTTAACTGTAACTTGTTCCCAGTACATTCTGAGTGGCTGCTGACTGTGTGACTTGGTTAAAGGTGGCCAAATAGAAGCCCAATCCACAATACATGAGCCCAAAGGCCTTCCTTATGACTAAACTGACACCCACTTTCTTAAAAATATCATGGGTCTAAATAGCCTTTTCAGGCTGAGAGAAGCACTTTGGTGACATATGGCTGTAACTTGTTCCCAGTACATTCTGAGTGGCTGGTGACTGTGTGTTGTACCTAAAAGAGCCCAAATAGAATCCCAATGCACTCTACATGGGCCCAAATGCCTTCCTTATGACAAAACTGACACTCATTTTCTTTAAAAAATCATTCGTCAAAATAGCCTTTTCAGGCTGAGAGAAGCACTTTGATGACGTTTAACTGTAACTTGTTCCCAGTACAGTCTAAGTGGCTGGTGACTGTGTGACTTGGCTAAAAGTGGCCAAATAGAAGCCCAATCCACAATACATGAGCCCAAGGGCCTTCCTTATGACTAAACTGACACCCACCTTTTTAAAAGTATCATGGGTCTAAATAGCATTTTCAGGCTGAGAGAAGCACTTTGGTGACATTTGGCTGTAACTTGTTCCCAGTACATTCTGAGTGGCTGGTGACTGTGTGTTGTACCTAAAAGTTCCCAAATAGAATCCCAATGCACTATACATGGGCCCAAATGCCTTCCTTATGACAAAACTGACACTCATTTTCTTTAAAAAAAATCATTGGTCAAAATAGCCTTTTCAGGCTGAGAGAAGCACTTTGGTGATGTTTAACTGTAACTTGTTCCCAGTACAGTCTAAGTGGCTGCTGACTGTGTGACTTGGCTAAAAGTGGCCAAATAGAAGCCCAATCCACAATACATGAGCCCAAAGGCCTTCCTTATGACTAAACTGACACCCACTTTCTTAAAAATATCATGGGTCTAAATAGCCTTTTCAGGCTGAGAGAAGCACTTTGGTGACATTTGGCTGTAACTTGTTCCCAGTACATTCTGAGTGGCTGGTGACTGTGTGTTGTACCTAAAAGTGCCCAAATAGAATCCCAATGCACTCTACATGGGCCCAAATGCCTTCCTTATGACAAAACTGACACTCATTTTCTTTAAAAAATCATTCGTCAAAATAGCCTTTTCAGGCTGAGAGAAGCACTTTGATGACGTTTAACTGTAACTTGTTCCCAGTACAGTCTAAGTGGCTGCTGACTGTGTGACTTGGCTAAAAGTGGCCAAATAGAAGCCCAATCCACAATACATGAGCCCAAAGGCCTTCCTTATGACTAAACTGACACCCACTTTCTTAAAAATATCATGGGTCTAAATAGCCTTTTCAGGCTGAGAGAAGCACTTTGGTGACATTTGGCTGTAACTTGTTCCCAGTACATTCTGAGTGGCTGGTGACTGTGTGTTGTACCTAAAAGTGCCCAAATAGAATCCCAATGCACTATACAGGGGCCCAAATGCCTTCCTTATGACAAAACCGACACTCATTTTCTTTAAAAAATCATTCGTCAAAATAGCCTTTTCAGGCTGAGAGAAGCACTTTGATGACGTTTAACTGTAACTTGTTCCCAGTACAGTCTAAGTGGCTGGTGACTGTGTGACTTGGCTAAAAGTGGCCAAATAGAAGCCCAATCCACAATACATGAGCCCAAGGGCCTTCCTTATGACTAAACTGACACCCACCTTTTTAAAAGTATCATGGGTCTAAATAGCATTTTCAGGCTGAGAGAAGCACTTTGGTGACATTTGGCTGTAACTTGTTCCCAGTACATTCTGAGTGGCTGGTGACTGTGTGTTGTACCTAAAAGTTCCCAAATAGAATCCCAATGCACTATACATGGGCCCAAATGCCTTCCTTATGACAAAACTGACACTCATTTTCTTTAAAAAAAATCATTGGTCAAAATAGCCTTTTCAGGCTGAGAGAAGCACTTTGGTGATGTTTAACTGTAACTTGTTCCCAGTACAGTCTAAGTGGCTGCTGACTGTGTGACTTGGCTAAAAGTGGCCAAATAGAAGCCCAATCCACAATACATGAGCCCAAAGGCCTTCCTTATGACTAAACTGACACCCACTTTCTTAAAAATATCATGGGTCTAAATAGCCTTTTCAGGCTGAGAGAAGCACTTTGGTGACATTTGGCTGTAACTTGTTCCCAGTACATTCTGAGTGGCTGGTGACTGTGTGTTGTACCTAAAAGTGCCCAAATAGAATCCCAATGCACTATACAGGGGCCCAAATGCCTTCCTTATGACAAAACCGACACTCATTTTCTTTAAAAAATCATTGGTCAAAATAGCCTTTTCAGGCTGAGAGAAGCACTTTGGTGACGTTTAACTGTAACTTGTTCCCAGTACATTCTGAGTGGCTGCTGACTGTGTGACTTGGTTAAAGGTGGCCAAATAGAAGCCCAATCCACAATACATGAGCCCAAAGGCCTTCCTTATGACTAAACTGACACCCACTTTCTTAAAAATATCATGGGTCTAAATAGCCTTTTCAGGCTGAGAGAAGCACTTTGGTGACATATGGCTGTAACTTGTTCCCAGTACATTCTGAGTGGCTGGTGACTGTGTGTTGTACCTAAAAGAGCCCAAATAGAATCCCAATGCACTCTACATGGGCACAAATGCCTTCCTTATGACAAAACTGACACTCATTTTCTTTAAAAAATCATTCGTCAAAATAGCCTTTTCAGGCTGAGAGAAGCACTTTGATGACGTTTAACTGTAACTTGTTCCCAGTACAGTCTAAGTGGCTGGTGACTGTGTGACTTGGCTAAAAGTGGCCAAATAGAAGCCCAATCCACAATACATGAGCCCAAGGGCCTTCCTTATGACTAAACTGACACCCACCTTTTTAAAAGTATCATGGGTCTAAATAGCATTTTCAGGCTGAGAGAAGCACTTTGGTGACATTTGGCTGTAACTTGTTCCCAGTACATTCTGAGTGGCTGCTGACTGTGTGTTGTACCTAAAAGCTCCCAAAAAGAATCCCAATGCACTATACATGGGCCCAAATGCCTTCCTTATGACAAAACTGACACTCATTTTCTTTAAAAAAAATCATTGGTCAAAATAGCCTTTTCAGGCTGAGAGAAGCACTTTGGTGATGTTTAACTGTAACTTGTTCCCAGTACAGTCTAAGTGGCTGCTGACTGTGTGACTTGGCTAAAAGTGGCCAAATAGAAGCCCAATCCACAATACATGAGCCCAAAGGCCTTCCTTATGACTAAACTGACACCCACTTTCTTAAAAATATCATGGGTCTAAATAGCCTTTTCAGGCTGTGAGAAGCACTTTGGTGACATTTGGCTGTAACTTGTTCCCAGTACATTCTGAGTGGATGGTGACTGTGTGTTGTACCTAAAAGTGCCCAAATAGAATCCCAATACACTCTACATGGGCCCAAATTTCTTCCTTATGACAAAACTGACACTCATTTTCCTAAAAAAATCATTGGTCAAAATAGCCTTTTCAGGCTGAGAGAAGCACTTTGGTGACGTTTAACTGTAACTTGTTCCCAGTAAAGTCTAAGTGGCTGCTGACTGTGTGACTTGGTTAAAAGTGGCCAAATAGAAGCCCAATCCACAATACATGAGCCCAAAGGCCTTCCTTATGACTAAACTGACACCCACTTTCTTAAAAATATCATGGGTCTAAATAGCCTTTTCAGGCTGAGAGAAGCACTTTGGTGACATATGGCTGTAACTTGTTCCCAGTACATTCTGAGTGGCTGGTGACTGTGTGTTGTACCTAAAAGAGCCCAAATAGAATCCCAATGCACTCTACATGGGCCCAAATGCCTTCCTTATGACAAAACTGACACTCATTTTCTTTAAAAAATCATTCGTCAAAATAGCCTTTTCAGGCTGAGAGAAG
Organism: Gymnoscopelus microlampas; assembly: GCF_963454915.1. Classification (NCBI taxonomy): domain Eukaryota; kingdom Metazoa; phylum Chordata; class Actinopteri; order Myctophiformes; family Myctophidae; genus Gymnoscopelus; species Gymnoscopelus microlampas. The sequence goes on along the minus strand of NW_028155810.1, from coordinate 462,925 downwards.
CACTTTGATGACGTTTAACTGTAACTTGTTCCCAGTACAGTCTAAGTGGCTGGTGACTGTGTGACTTGGCTAAAAGTGGCCAAATAGAAGCCCAATCCACAATACATGAGCCCAAGGGCCTTCCTTATGACTAAACTGACACCCACCTTTTTAAAAGTATCATGGGTCTAAATAGCATTTTCAGGCTGAGAGAAGCACTTTGGTGACATTTGGCTGTAACTTGTTCCCAGTACATTCTGAGTGGCTGGTGACTGTGTGTTGTACCTAAAAGTTCCCAAATAGAATCCCAATGCACTATACATGGGCCCAAATGCCTTCCTTATGACAAAACTGACACTCATTTTCTTTAAAAAAAATCATTGGTCAAAATAGCCTTTTCAGGCTGAGAGAAGCACTTTGGTGATGTTTAACTGTAACTTGTTCCCAGTACAGTCTAAGTGGCTGCTGACTGTGTGACTTGGCTAAAAGTGGCCAAATAGAAGCCCAATCCACAATACATGAGCCCAAAGGCCTTCCTTATGACTAAACTGACACCCACTTTCTTAAAAATATCATGGGTCTAAATAGCCTTTTCAGGCTGAGAGAAGCACTTTGGTGACATTTGGCTGTAACTTGTTCCCAGTACATTCTGAGTGGCTGGTGACTGTGTGTTGTACCTAAAAGTGCCCAAATAGAATCCCAATGCACTATACAGGGGCCCAAATGCCTTCCTTATGACAAAACCGACACTCATTTTCTTTAAAAAATCATTCGTCAAAATAGCCTTTTCAGGCTGAGAGAAGCACTTTGATGACGTTTAACTGTAACTTGTTCCCAGTACAGTCTAAGTGGCTGGTGACTGTGTGACTTGGCTAAAAGTGGCCAAATAGAAGCCCAATCCACAATACATGAGCCCAAGGGCCTTCCTTATGACTAAACTGACACCCACCTTTTTAAAAGTATCATGGGTCTAAATAGCATTTTCAGGCTGAGAGAAGCACTTTGGTGACATTTGGCTGTAACTTGTTCCCGGTACATTCTGAGTGGCTGGTGACTGTGTGTTGTACCTAAAAGTTCCCAAATAGAATCCCAATGCACTATACATGGGCCCAAATGCCTTCCTTATGACAAAACTGACACTCATTTTCTTTAAAAAAAATCATTGGTCAAAATAGCCTTTTCAGGCTGAGAGAAGCACTTTGGTGATGTTTAACTGTAACTTGTTCCCAGTACAGTCTAAGTGGCTGCTGACTGTGTGACTTGGCTAAAAGTGGCCAAATAGAAGCCCAATCCACAATACATGAGCCCAAAGGCCTTCCTTATGACTAAACTGACACCCACTTTCTTAAAAATATCATGGGTCTAAATAGCCTTTTCAGGCTGAGAGAAGCACTTTGGTGACATTTGGCTGTAACTTGTTCCCAGTACATTCTGAGTGGCTGGTGACTGTGTGTTGTACCTAAAAGTGCCCAAATAGAATCCCAATGCACTATACAGGGGCCCAAATGCCTTCCTTATGACAAAACCGACACTCATTTTCTTTAAAAAATCATTGGTCAAAATAGCCTTTTCAGGCTGAGAGAAGCACTTTGGTGACGTTTAACTGTAACTTGTTCCCAGTACATTCTGAGTGGCTGCTGACTGTGTGACTTGGTTAAAGGTGGCCAAATAGAAGCCCAATCCACAATACATGAGCCCAAAGGCCTTCCTTATGACTAAACTGACACCCACTTTCTTAAAAATATCATGGGTCTAAATAGCCTTTTCAGGCTGAGAGAAGCACTTTGGTGACATATGGCTGTAACTTGTTCCCAGTACATTCTGAGTGGCTGGTGACTGTGTGTTGTACCTAAAAGAGCCCAAATAGAATCCCAATGCACTCTACATGGGCCCAAATGCCTTCCTTATGACAAAACTGACACTCATTTTCTTTAAAAAATCATTCGTCAAAATAGCCAGGCTGAGAGAAGCAGTTTGATGACGTTTAACTGTAACTTGTTCCCAGTACAGTCTAAGTGGCTGGTGACTGTGTGACTTGGCTAAAAGTGGCCAAATAGAAGCCCAATCCACAATACATGAGCCCAAGGGCCTTCCTTATGACTAAACTGACACCCACCTTTTTAAAAGTATCATGGGTCTAAATAGCATTTTCAGGCTGAGAGAAGCACTTTGGTGACATTTGGCTGTAACTTGTTCCCAGTACATTCTGAGTGGCTGGTGACTGTGTGTTGTACCTAAAAGTTCCCAAATAGAATCCCAATGCACTATACATGGGCCCAAATGCCTTCCTTATGACAAAACTGACACTCATTTTCTTTAAAAAAAATCATTGGTCAAAATAGCCTTTTCAGGCTGAGAGAAGCACTTTGGTGATGTTTAACTGTAACTTGTTCCCAGTACAGTCTAAGTGGCTGCTGACTGTGTGACTTGGCTAAAAGTGGCCAAATAGAAGCCCAATCCACAATACATGAGCCCAAAGGCCTTCCTTATGACTAAACTGACACCCACTTTCTTAAAAATATCATGGGTCTAAATAGCCTTTTCAGGCTGAGAGAAGCACTTTGGTGACATTTGGCTGTAACTTGTTCCCAGTACATTCTGAGTGGCTGGTGACTGTGTGTTGTACCTAAAAGTGCCCAAATAGAATCCCAATGCACTATACAGGGGCCCAAATGCCTTCCTTATGACAAAACCGACACTCATTTTCTTTAAAAAATCATTGGTCAAAATAGCCTTTTCAGGCTGAGAGAAGCACTTTGGTGACGTTTAACTGTAACTTGTTCCCAGTACAGTCTAAGTGGCTGCTGACTGTGTGACTTGGCTAAAAGTGGCCAAATAGAAGCCCAATCCACAATACATGAGCCCAGAGGTCTTCCTTATGACTAAACTGACACCCACTTTCTTAAAAATATCATGGGTCTAAATAGCCTTTTCAGGCTGAGAGAAGCACTTTGGTGACGTTTAACTGTAACTTGTTCCCAGTACATTCTGAGTGGCTGTTGACTGTGTGTTGTACCTAAAAGTGGCCAAATAGAAGCCCAATCCACAATACATGAGCCCAAAGGCCTTCCTTATGACTAAACTGACACCCACTTTTAAAAAAAAATCATTGGTCAAAATAGCCTTTTCAGGCTGAGAGAAGCACTTTGGTGATGTTTAACTGTAACTTGTTCCCAGTACAGTCTAAGTGGCTGCTGACTGTGTGACTTGGCTAAAAGTGGCCAAATAGAAGCCCAATCCACAATACATGAGCCCAAAGGCCTTCCGTATGACTAAACTGACACCCACTTTCTTAAAAATATCATGGGTCTAAATAGCCTTTTCAGGCTGAGAGAAGCACTTTGGTGATGTTTAACTGTAACTTGTTCCCAGTACAGTCTAAGTGGCTGCTGACTGTGTGACTTGGCTAAAAGTGGCCAAATAGAAGCCCAATCCACAATACATGAGCCCAAAGGCCTTCCGTATGACTAAACTGACACCCACTTTCTTAAAAATATCATGGGTCTAAATAGCATTTTCAGGCTGAGAGAAGCACTTTGGTGACATTTGGCTGTAACTTGTTCCCAGTACATTCTGAGTGGCTGATGACTGTGAGTTGTACCTAAAAGTGCCCAACAAGAATCCCAATGCACTCTACATGGGCCCAAATGCCTTCCTTATGACAAAACTGACACTCATTTTTTTTTTTTAAATCATTGGTCAAAATAGCCTTTTCAGGCTGAGAGAAGCACTTTGGTGACATTTAACTGTAACGTGTTCCCAGTACAGTCTAAGTGGCTGCTGACTGTGTGACTTGGCTAAAAGTGGCCAAATAGAACTCCAATCCACAATACATGAGCCCAAAGGCCTTCCTAATGACTAAACTGACACCCACTTTTTTAAAAATATCATGGGTCTAAATAGCCTTTTCAGGCTGAGAGAAGCACTTTGGTGACATATGGCTGTAACTTGTTCCCAGTACATTCTGAGTGGCTGGTGACTGTGTGTTGTACCTAAAAGTGCCCAAATAGAATCCCAATACACTCTACATGGGCCCAAATGCCTTCCTTATGACAAAACTGACACTCATTTTCTTAAAAAAATCATTGGTCAAAATAGCCTTTTCAGGCTGAGAGAAGCACTTTGGTGACGTTTAACTGTAACTTGTTCCCAGTAAAGTCTAAGTGGCTGCTGACTGTGTGACTTGGTTAAAAGTGGCCAAATAGAAGCCCAATCCACAATACATGAGCCCAAAGGCCTTCCTTATGACTAAACTGACACCCACTTTCTTAAAAATATCATGGGTCTAAATAGCCTTTTCAGGCTGAGAGAAGCACTTTGGTGACATATGGCTGTAACTTGTTCCCAGTACATTCTGAGTGGCTGGTGACTGTGTGTTGTACCTAAAAGAGCCCAAATAGAATCCCAATGCACTCTACATGGGCCCAAATGCCTTCCTTATGACAAAACTGACACTCATTTTCTTTAAAAAATCATTCGTCAAAATAGCCTTTTCAGGCTGAGAGAAGCACTTTGATGACGTTTAACTGTAACTTGTTCCCAGTACAGTCTAAGTGGCTGGTGACTGTGTGACTTGGCTAAAAGTGGCCAAATAGAAGCCCAATCCACAATACATGAGCCCAAGGGCCTTCCTTATGACTAAACTGACACCCACCTTTTTAAAAGTATCATGGGTCTAAATAGCATTTTCAGGCTGAGAGAAGCACTTTGGTGACATTTGGCTGTAACTTGTTCCCAGTACATTCTGAGTGGCTGGTGACTGTGTGTTGTACCTAAAAGTTCCCAAATAGAATCCCAATGCACTATACATGGGCCCAAATGCCTTCCTTATGACAAAACTGACACTCATTTTCTTTAAAAAAAAATCATTGGTCAAAATAGCCTTTTCAGGCTGAGAGAAGCACTTTGGTGATGTTTAACTGTAACTTGTTCCCAGTACAGTCTAAGTGGCTGCTGACTGTGTGACTTGGCTAAAAGTGGCCAAATAGAAGCCCAATCCACAATACATGAGCCCAAAGGCCTTCCTTATGACTAAACTGACACCCACTTTCTTAAAAATATCATGGGTCTAAATAGCCTTTTCAGGCTGAGAGAAGCACTTTGGTGACATTTGGCTGTAACTTGTTCCCAGTACATTCTGAGTGGCTGGTGACTGTGTGTTGTACCTAAAAGTGCCCAAATAGAATCCCAATGCACTATACAGGGGCCCAAATGCCTTCCTTATGACAAAACCGACACTCATTTTCTTTAAAAAATCATTGGTCAAAATAGCCTTTTCAGGCTGAGAGAAGCACTTTGGTGACGTTTAACTGTAACTTGTTCCCAGTACAGTCTAAGTGGCTGCTGACTGTGTGACTTGGCTAAAAGTGGCCAAATAGAAGCCCAATCCACAATACATGAGCCCAAGGGCCTTCCTTATGACTAAACTGACACCCACCTTTTTAAAAGTATCATGGGTCTAAATAGCATTTTCAGGCTGAGAGAAGCACTTTGGTGACATTTGGCTGTAACTTGTTCCCAGTACATTCTGAGTGGCTGGTGACTGTGTGTTGTACCTAAAAGTTCCCAAATAGAATCCCAATGCACTATACATGGGCCCAAATGCCTTCCTTATGACAAAACTGACACTCATTTTCTTTAAAAAAAATCATTGGTCAAAATAGCCTTTTCAGGCTGAGAGAAGCACTTTGATGACGTTTAACTGTAACTTGTTCCCAGTACAGTCTAAGTGGCTGCTGACTGTATGACTTGGCTAAAAGTGGCCAAATAGAAGCCCAATCCACAATACATGAGCCCAGAGGTCTTCCTTATGACTAAACTGACACCCACTTTCTTAAAAATATCATGGGTCTAAATAGCCTTTTCAGGCTGAGAGAAGCACTTTGGTGACGTTTAACTGTAACTTGTTCCCAGTACATTCTGAGTGGCTGTTGACTGTGTGTTGTACCTAAAGGTGCCCAAATAGAAGCCCAATCCACAATACATGAGCCCAAAGGCCTTCCTTATGACTAAACTGACACCCTCTTTCTTAAAAATATCCTGGGTCTAAATAGCCTTTTCAGGCTGAGAGAAGCACTTTGGTGACATTTGAGAGTAACTTACTCCCAGTACATTCTGAGTGGCTGCAGGCTGTGTGACTTGGCTAAAACTTCCCAAATAGAAGCCCAATCCATAATACATGAGCCCAAAGGCCTTCCGTATGACTAAACTGACACCCACTTTCTTAAAAATATCATGGGTCTAAATAGCATTTTCAGGCTGAGAGAAGCACTTTGGTGACATTTGGCTGTAACTTGTTCCCAGTACATTCTGAGTGGCTGATGACTGTGAGTTGTACCTAAAAGTGCCCAACAAGAATCCCAATGCACTCTACATGGGCCCAAATGCCTTCCTTATGACAAAACTGACACTCATTTTTTTTTTTAAATCATTGGTCAAAATAGCCTTTTCAGGCTGAGAGAAGCACTTTGGTGACATTTAACTGTAACTTGTTCCCAGTACAGTCTAAGTGGCTGCTGACTGTGTGACTTGGCTAAAAGTGGCCAAATAGAAGCCCAATCCACAATACATGAGCCCAAGGGCCTTCCTTATGACTAAACTGACACCCACCTTTTTAAAAGTATCATGGGTCTAAATAGCATTTTCAGGCTGAGAGAAGCACTTTGGTGACATTTGGCTGTAACTTGTTCCCAGTACATTCTGAGTGGCTGGTGACTGTGTGTTGTACCTAAAAGTTCCCAAATAGAATCCCAATGCACTATACATGGGCCCAAATCCCTTCCTTATGACAAAACTGACACTCATTTTCTTTAAAAAAAATCATTGGTCAAAATAGCCTTTTCAGGCTGAGAGAAGCACTTTGGTGATGTTTAACTGTAACTTGTTCCCAGTACAGTCTAAGTGGCTGCTGACTGTGTGACTTGGCTAAAAGTGGCCAAATAGAAGCCCAATCCACAATACATGAGCCCAAAGGCCTTCCTTATGACTAAACTGACACCGACTTTCTTAAAAATATCATGGGTCTAAATAGCCTTTTCAGGCTGAGAGAAGCACTTTGGTGACATTTGGCTGTAACTTGTTCCCAGTACATTCTGAGTGGCTGGTGACTGTGTGTTGTACCTAAAAGTGCCCAAATAGAATCCCAATACACTCTACATGGGCCCAAATTTCTTCCTTATGACAAAACTGACACTCATTTTCCTAAAAAAATCATTGGTCAAAATAGCCTTTTCAGGCTGAGAGAAGCACTTTGGTGACGTTTAACTGTACCTTGTTCCCAGTAAAGTCTAAGTGGCTGCTGACTGTGTGACTTGGTTAAAAGTGGCCAAATAGAAGCCCAATCCACAATACATGAGCCCAAAGGCCTTCCTTATGACTAAACTGACACCCACTTTCTTAAAAATATCATGGGTCTAAATAGCCTTTTCAGGCTGAGAGAAGCACTTTGGTGACATATGGCTGTAACTTGTTCCCAGTACATTCTGAGTGGCTGGTGACTGTGTGTTGTACCTAAAAGTGCCCAAATAGAATCCCAATACACTCTACATGGGCCCAAATTTCTTCCTTATGACAAAACTGACACTCATTTTGCTAAATAAATCATTGGTCAAAATAGCCTTTTCAGGCTGAGAGAAGCACTTTGGTGACGTTTAACTGTAACTTGTTCCCAGTAAAGTCTAAGTGGCTGCTGACTGTGTGACTTGGTTAAAAGTGGCCAAATAGAAGCCCAATCCACAATACATGAGCCCAAAGGCCTTCCTTATGACTAAACTGACACCCACTTTCTTAAAAATATCATGGGTCTAAATAGCCTTTTCAGGCTGAGAGAAGCACTTTGGTGACATATGGCTGTAACTTGTTCCCAGTACATTCTGAGTGGCTGGTGACTGTGTGTTGTACCTAAAAGAGCCCAAATAGAATCCCAATGCACTCTACATGGGCCCAAATGCCTTCCTTATGACAAAACTGACACTCATTTTCTTTAAAAAATCATTCGTCAAAATAGCCTTTTCAGGCTGAGAGAAGCACTTTGATGACGTTTAACTGTAACTTGTTCCCAGTACAGTCTAAGTGGCTGGTGACTGTGTGACTTGGCTAAAAGTGGCCAAATAGAAGCCCAATCCACAATACATGAGCCCAAGGGCCTTCCTTATGACTAAACTGACACCCACCTTTTTAAAAGTATCATGGGTCTAAATAGCATTTTCAGGCTGAGAGAAGCACTTTGGTGACATTTGGCTGTAACTTGTTCCCAGTACATTCTGAGTGGCTGGTGACTGTGTGTTGTACCTAAAAGAGCCCAAATAGAATCCCAATGCACTCTACATGGGCCCAAATGCCTTCCTTATGACAAAACTGACACTCATTTTCTTTAAAAAATCATTCGTCAAAATAGCCTTTTCAGGCTGAGAGAAGCACTTTGATGACGTTTAACTGTAACTTGTTCCCAGTACAGTCTAAGTGGCTGGTGACTGTGTGACTTGGCTAAAAGTGGCCAAATAGAAGCCCAATCCACAATACATGAGCCCAAGGGCCTTCCTTATGACTAAACTGACACCCACCTTTTTAAAAGTATCATGGGTCTAAATAGCATTTTCAGGCTGAGAGAAGCACTTTGGTGACATTTGGCTGTAACTTGTTCCCAGTACATTCTGAGTGGCTGCTGACTGTGTGTTGTACCTAAAAGCTCCCAAAAAGAATCCCAATGCACTATACATGGGCCCAAATGCCTTCCTTATGACAAAACTGACACTCATTTTCTTTAAAAAAAATCATTGGTCAAAATAGCCTTTTCAGGCTGAGAGAAGCACTTTGGTGATGTTTAACTGTAACTTGTTCCCAGTACAGTCTAAGTGGCTGCTGACTGTGTGACTTGGCTAAAAGTGGCCAAATAGAAGCCCAATCCACAATACATGAGCCCAAAGGCCTTCCTTATGACTAAACTGACACCCACTTTCTTAAAAATATCATGGGTCTAAATAGCCTTTTCAGGCTGTGAGAAGCACTTTGGTGACATTTGGCTGTAACTTGTTCCCAGTACATTCTGAGTGGATGGTGACTGTGTGTTGTACCTAAAAGTGCCCAAATAGAATCCCAATACACTCTACATGGGCCCAAATTTCTTCCTTATGACAAAACTGACACTCATTTTCCTAAAAAAATCATTGGTCAAAATAGCCTTTTCAGGCTGAGAGAAGCACTTTGGTGACGTTTAACTGTAACTTGTTCCCAGTAAAGTCTAAGTGGCTGCTGACTGTGTGACTTGGTTAAAAGTGGCCAAATAGAAGCCCAATCCACAATACATGAGCCCAAAGGCCTTCCTTATGACTAAACTGACACCCACTTTCTTAAAAATATCATGGGTCTAAATAGCCTTTTCAGGCTGAGAGAAGCACTTTGGTGACATATGGCTGTAACTTGTTCCCAGTACATTCTGAGTGGCTGGTGACTGTGTGTTGTACCTAAAAGAGCCCAAATAGAATCCCAATGCACTCTACATGGGCCCAAATGCCTTCCTTATGACAAAACTGACACTCATTTTCTTTAAAAAATCATTCGTCAAAATAGCCTTTTCAGGCTGAGAGAAGCACTTTGATGACGTTTAACTGTAACTTGTTCCCAGTACAGTCTAAGTGGCTGGTGACTGTGTGACTTGGCTAAAAGTGGCCAAATAGAAGCCCAATCCACAATACATGAGCCCAAGGGCCTTCCTTATGACTAAACTGACACCCACCTTTTTAAAAGTATCATGGGTCTAAATAGCATTTTCAGGCTGAGAGAAGCACTTTGGTGACATTTGGCTGTAACTTGTTCCCAGTACATTCTGAGTGGCTGGTGACTGTGTGTTGTACCTAAAAGTGCCCAAATAGAATCCCAATACACTCTACATGGGCCCAAATTTCTTCCTTATGACAAAACTGACACTCATTTTCCTAAAAAAATCATTGGTCAAAATAGCCTTTTCAGGCTGAGAGAAGCACTTTGGTGACGTTTAACTGTAACTTGTTCCCAGTAAAGTCTAAGTGGCTGCTGACTGTGTGACTTGGTTAAAAGTGGCCAAATAGAAGCCCAATCCACAATACATGAGCCCAAAGGCCTTCCTTATGACTAAACTGACACCCACTTTCTTAAAAATATCATGGGTCTAAATAGCCTTTTCAGGCTGAGAGAAGCACTTTGGTGACATATGGCTGTAACTTGTTCCCAGTACATTCTGAGTGGCTGGTGACTGTGTGTTGTACCTAAAAGAGCCCAAATAGAATCCCAATGCACTCTACATGGGCCCAAATGCCTTCCTTATGACAAAACTGACACTCATTTTCTTTAAAAAATCATTCGTCAAAATAGCCTTTTCAGGCTGAGAGAAGCACTTTGATGACGTTTAACTGTAACTTGTTCCCAGTACGGTCTAAGTGGCTGGTGACTGTGTGACTTGGCTAAAAGTGGCCAAATAGAAGCCCAATCCACAATACATGAGCCCAAGGGCCTTCCTTATGACTAAACTGACACCCACCTTTTTAAAAGTATCATGGGTCTAAATAGCATTTTCAGGCTGAGAGAAGCACTTTGGTGACATTTGGCTGTAACTTGTTCCCAGTACATTCTGAGTGGCTGGTGACTGTGTGTTGTACCTAAAAGTTCCCAAATAGAATCCCAATGCACTATACCTGGGCCCAAATGCCTTCCTTATGACAAAACTGACACTCATTTTCTTTAAAAAAAATCATTGGTCAAAATAGCCTTTTCAGGCTGAGAGAAGCACTTTGGTGATGTTTAACTGTAACTTGTTCCCAGTACAGTCTAAGTGGCTGCTGACTGTGTGACTTGGCTAAAAGTGGCCAAATAGAAGCCCAATCCACAATACATGAGCCCAAAGGCCTTCCTTATGACTAAACTGACACCCACTTTCTTAAAAATATCATGGGTCTAAATAGCCTTTTCAGGGTGTGAGAAGCACTTTGGTGACATTTGGCTGTAACTTGTTCCCAGTACATTCTGAGTGGATGGTGACTGTGTGTTGTACCTAAAAGTGCCCAAATAGAATCCCAATACACTCTACATGGGCCCAAATTTCTTCCTTATGACAAAACTGACACTCATTTTCCTAAAAAAATCATTGGTCAAAATAGCCTTTTCAGGCTGAGAGAAGCACTTTGGTGACGTTTAACTGTAACTTGTTCCCAGTAAAGTCTAAGTGGCTGCTGACTGTGTGACTTGGTTAAAAGTGGCCAAATAGAAGCCCAATCCACAATACATGAGCCCAAAGGCCTTCCTTATGACTAAACTGACACCCACTTTCTTAAAAATATCATGGGTCTAAATAGCCTTTTCAGGCTGAGAGAAGCACTTTGGTGACATATGGCTGTAACTTGTTCCCAGTACATTCTGAGTGGCTGGTGACTGTGTGTTGTACCTAAAAGAGCCCAAATAGAATCCCAATGCACTCTACATGGGCCCAAATGCCTTCCTTATGACAAAACTGACACTCATTTTCTTTAAAAAATCATTCGTCAAAATAGCCTTTTCAGGCTGAGAGAAGCACTTTGATGACGTTTAACTGTAACTTGTTCCCAGTACAGTCTAAGTGGCTGGTGACTGTGTGACTTGGCTAAAAGTGGCCAAATAGAAGCCCAATCCACAATACATGAGCCCAAGGGCCTTCCTTATGACTAAACTGACACCCACCTTTTTAAAAGTATCATGGGTCTAAATAGCATTTTCAGGCTGAGAGAAGCACTTTGGTGACATTTGGCTGTAACTTGTTCCCAGTACATTCTGAGTGGCTGGTGACTGTGTGTTGTACCTAAAAGTTCCCAAATAGAATCCCAATGCACTATACATGGGCCCAAATGCCTTCCTTATGACAAAACTGACACTCATTTTCTTTAAAAAAAATCATTGGTCAAAATAGCCTTTTCAGGCTGAGAGAAGCACTTTGGTGATGTTTAACTGTAACTTGTTCCCAGTACAGTCTAAGTGGCTGCTGACTGTGTGACTTGGTTAAAAGTGGCCAAATAGAAGCCCAATCCACAATACATGAGCCCAAAGGCCTTCCTTATGACTAAACTGACACCCACTTTCTTAAAAATATCATGGGTCTAAATAGCCTTTTCAGGCTGAGAGAAGCACTTTGGTGACATATGGCTGTAACTTGTTCCCAGTACATTCTGAGTGGCTGGTGACTGTGTGTTGTACCTAAAAGAGCCCAAATAGAATCCCAATGCACTCTACATGGGCCCAAATGCCTTCCTTATGACAAAACTGACACTCATTTTCTTTAAAAAATCATTCGTCAAAATAGCCTTTTCAGGCTGAGAGAAGCACTTTGATGACGTTTAACTGTAACTTGTTCCCAGTACAGTCTAAGTGGCTGGTGACTGTGTGACTTGGCTAAAAGTGGCCAAATAGAAGCCCAATCCACAATACATGAGCCCAAGGGCCTTCCTTATGACTAAACTGACACCCACCTTTTTAAAAGTATCATGGGTCTAAATAGCATTTTCAGGCTGAGAGAAGCACTTTGGTGACATTTGGCTGTAACTTGTTCCCAGTACATTCTGAGTGGCTGGTGACTGTGTGTTGTACCTAAAAGTTCCCAAATAGAATCCCAATGCACTATACATGGGCCCAAATGCCTTCCTTATGACAAAACTGACACTCATTTTCTTTAAAAAAAATCATTGGTCAAAATAGCCTTTTCAGGCTGAGAGAAGCACTTTGGTGATGTTTAACTGTAACTTGTTCCCAGTACAGTCTAAGTGGCTGCTGACTGTGTGACTTGGCTAAAAGTGGCCAAATAGAAGCCCAATCCACAATACATGAGCCCAAAGGCCTTCCTTATGACTAAACTGACACCCACTTTCTTAAAAATATCATGGGTCTAAATAGCCTTTTCAGGCTGAGAGAAGCACTTTGGTGACATTTGGCTGTAACTTGTTCCCAGTACATTCTGAGTGGCTGGTGACTGTGTGTTGTACCTAAAAGTGCCCAAATAGAATCCCAATGCACTATACAGGGGCCCAAATGCCTTCCTTATGACAAAACCGACACTCATTTTCTTTAAAAAATCATTCGTCAAAATAGCCTTTTCAGGCTGAGAGAAGCACTTTGATGACGTTTAACTGTAACTTGTTCCCAGTACAGTCTAAGTGGCTGGTGACTGTGTGACTTGGCTAAAAGTGGCCAAATAGAAGCCCAATCCACAATACATGAGCCCAAGGGCCTTCCTTATGACTAAACTGACACCCACCTTTTTAAAAGTATCATGGGTCTAAATAGCATTTTCAGGCTGAGAGAAGCACTTTGGTGACATTTGGCTGTAACTTGTTCCCAGTACATTCTGAGTGGCTGGTGACTGTGTGTTGTACCTAAAAGTTCCCAAATAGAATCCCAATGCACTATACATGGGCCCAAATGCCTTCCTTATGACAAAACTGACACTCATTTTCTTTAAAAAAAATCATTGGTCAAAATAGCCTTTTCAGGCTGAGAGAAGCACTTTGGTGATGTTTAACTGTAACTTGTTCCCAGTACAGTCTAAGTGGCTGCTGACTGTGTGACTTGGCTAAAAGTGGCCAAATAGAAGCCCAATCCACAATACATGAGCCCAAAGGCCTTCCTTATGACTAAACTGACACCCACTTTCTTAAAAATATCATGGGTCTAAATAGCCTTTTCAGGCTGAGAGAAGCACTTTGGTGACATATGGCTGTAACTTGTTCCCAGTACATTCTGAGTGGCTGGTGACTGTGTGTTGTACCTAAAAGAGCCCAAATAGAATCCCAATGCACTCTACATGGGCCCAAATGCCTTCCTTATGACAAAACTGACACTCATTTTCTTTAAAAAATCATTCGTCAAAATAGCCTTTTCAGGCTGAGAGAAGCACTTTGATGACGTTTAACTGTAACTTGTTCCCAGTACAGTCTAAGTGGCTGGTGACTGTGTGACTTGGCTAAAAGTGGCCAAATAGAAGCCCAATCCACAATACATGAGCCCAAGGGCCTTCCTTATGACTAAACTGACACCCACCTTTTTAAAAGTATCATGGGTCTAAATAGCATTTTCAGGCTGAGAGAAGCACTTTGGTGACATTTGGCTGTAACTTGTTCCCAGTACATTCTGAGTGGCTGCTGACTGTGTGTTGTACCTAAAAGCTCCCAAAAAGAATCCCAATGCACTATACATGGGCCCAAATGCCTTCCTTATGACAAAACTGACACTCATTTTCTTTAAAAAAAATCATTGGTCAAAATAGCCTTTTCAGGCTGAGAGAAGCACTTTGGTGATGTTTAACTGTAACTTGTTCCCAGTACAGTCTAAGTGGCTGCTGACTGTGTGACTTGGCTAAAAGTGGCCAAATAGAAGCCCAATCCACAATACATGAGCCCAAAGGCCTTCCTTATGACTAAACTGACACCCACTTTCTTAAAAATATCATGGGTCTAAATAGCCTTTTCAGGCTGTGAGAAGCACTTTGGTGACATTTGGCTGTAACTTGTTCCCAGTACATTCTGAGTGGATGGTGACTGTGTGTTGTACCTAAAAGTGCCCAAATAGAATCCCAATACACTCTACATGGGCCCAAATTTCTTCCTTATGACAAAACTGACACTCATTTTCCTAAAAAAATCATTGGTCAAAATAGCCTTTTCAGGCTGAGAGAAGCACTTTGGTGACGTTTAACTGTAACTTGTTCCCAGTAAAGTCTAAGTGGCTGCTGACTGTGTGACTTGGTTAAAAGTGGCCAAATAGAAGCCCAATCCACAATACATGAGCCCAAAGGCCTTCCTTATGACTAAACTGACACCCACTTTCTTAAAAATATCATGGGTCTAAATAGCCTTTTCAGGCTGAGAGAAGCACTTTGGTGACATATGGCTGTAACTTGTTCCCAGTACATTCTGAGTGGCTGGTGACTGTGTGTTGTACCTAAAAGAGCCCAAATAGAATCCCAATGCACTCTACATGGGCCCAAATGCCTTCCTTATGACAAAACTGACACTCATTTTCTTTAAAAAATCATTCGTCAAAATAGCCTTTTCAGGCTGAGAGAAGCACTTTGATGACGTTTAACTGTAACTTGTTCCCAGTACGGTCTAAGTGGCTGGTGACTGTGTGACTTGGCTAAAAGTGGCCAAATAGAAGCCCAATCCACAATACATGAGCCCAAGGGCCTTCCTTATGACTAAACTGACACCCACCTTTTTAAAAGTATCATGGGTCTAAATAGCATTTTCAGGCTGAGAGAAGCACTTTGGTGACATTTGGCTGTAACTTGTTCCCAGTACATTCTGAGTGGCTGGTGACTGTGTGTTGTACCTAAAAGTTCCCAAATAGAATCCCAATGCACTATACCTGGGCCCAAATGCCTTCCTTATGACAAAACTGACACTCATTTTCTTTAAAAAAAATCATTGGTCAAAATAGCCTTTTCAGGCTGAGAGAAGCACTTTGGTGACGTTTAACTGTAACTTGTTCCCAGTAAAGTCTAAGTGGCTGCTGACTGTGTGACTTGGTTAAAAGTGGCCAAATAGAAGCCCAATCCACAATACATGAGCCCAAAGGCCTTCCTTATGACTAAACTGACACCCACTTTCTTAAAAATATCATGGGTCTAAATAGCCTTTTCAGGCTGAGAGAAGCACTTTGGTGACATATGGCTGTAACTTGTTCCCAGTACATTCTGAGTGGCTGGTGACTGTGTGTTGTACCTAAAAGAGCCCAAATAGAATCCCAATGCACTCTACATGGGCCCAAATGCCTTCCTTATGACAAAACTGACACTCATTTTCTTTAAAAAATCATTCGTCAAAATAGCCTTTTCAGGCTGAGAGAAGCACTTTGATGACGTTTAACTGTAACTTGTTCCCAGTACAGTCTAAGTGGCTGGTGACTGTGTGACTTGGCTAAAAGTGGCCAAATAGAAGCCCAATCCACAATACATGAGCCCAAGGGCCTTCCTTATGACTAAACTGACACCCACCTTTTTAAAAGTATCATGGGTCTAAATAGCATTTTCAGGCTGAGAGAAGCACTTTGGTGACATTTGGCTGTAACTTGTTCCCAGTACATTCTGAGTGGCTGGTGACTGTGTGTTGTACCTAAAAGTTCCCAAATAGAATCCCAATGCACTATACATGGGCCCAAATGCCTTCCTTATGACAAAACTGACACTCATTTTCTTTAAAAAAAATCATTGGTCAAAATAGCCTTTTCAGGCTGAGAGAAGCACTTTGGTGATGTTTAACTGTAACTTGTTCCCAGTACAGTCTAAGTGGCTGCTGACTGTGTGACTTGGCTAAAAGTGGCCAAATAGAAGCCCAATCCACAATACATGAGCCCAAAGGCCTTCCTTATGACTAAACTGACACCCACTTTCTTAAAAATATCATGGGTCTAAATAGCCTTTTCAGGCTGAGAGAAGCACTTTGGTGACATTTGGCTGTAACTTGTTCCCAGTACATTCTGAGTGGCTGGTGACTGTGTGTTGTACCTAAAAGTGCCCAAATAGAATCCCAATGCACTATACAGGGGCCCAAATGCCTTCCTTATGACAAAACCGACACTCATTTTCTTTAAAAAATCATTCGTCAAAATAGCCTTTTCAGGCTGAGAGAAGCACTTTGATGACGTTTAACTGTAACTTGTTCCCAGTACAGTCTAAGTGGCTGGTGACTGTGTGACTTGGCTAAAAGTGGCCAAATAGAAGCCCAATCCACAATACATGAGCCCAAGGGCCTTCCTTATGACTAAACTGACACCCACCTTTTTAAAAGTATCATGGGTCTAAATAGCATTTTCAGGCTGAGAGAAGCACTTTGGTGACATTTGGCTGTAACTTGTTCCCAGTACATTCTGAGTGGCTGCTGACTGTGTGTTGTACCTAAAAGCTCCCAAAAAGAATCCCAATGCACTATACATGGGCCCAAATGCCTTCCTTATGACAAAACTGACACTCATTTTCTTTAAAAAAAATCATTGGTCAAAATAGCCTTTTCAGGCTGAGAGAAGCACTTTGGTGATGTTTAACTGTAACTTGTTCCCAGTACAGTCTAAGTGGCTGCTGACTGTGTGACTTGGCTAAAAGTGGCCAAATAGAAGCCCAATCCACAATACATGAGCCCAAAGGCCTTCCTTATGACTAAACTGACACCCACTTTCTTAAAAATATCATGGGTCTAAATAGCCTTTTCAGGCTGTGAGAAGCACTTTGGTGACATTTGGCTGTAACTTGTTCCCAGTACATTCTGAGTGGATGGTGACTGTGTGTTGTACCTAAAAGTGCCCAAATAGAATCCCAATACACTCTACATGGGCCCAAATTTCTTCCTTATGACAAAACTGACACTCATTTTCCTAAAAAAATCATTGGTCAAAATAGCCTTTTCAGGCTGAGAGAAGCACTTTGGTGACGTTTAACTGTAACTTGTTCCCAGTAAAGTCTAAGTGGCTGCTGACTGTGTGACTTGGTTAAAAGTGGCCAAATAGAAGCCCAATCCACAATACATGAGCCCAAAGGCCTTCCTTATGACTAAACTGACACCCACCTTTTTAAAAGTATCATGGGTCTAAATAGCATTTTCAGGCTGAGAGAAGCACTTTGGTGACATTTGGCTGTAACTTGTTCCCAGTACATTCTGAGTGGCTGCTGACTGTGTGTTGTACCTAAAAGCTCCCAAAAAGAATCCCAATGCACTATACATGGGCCCAAATGCCTTCCTTATGACAAAACTGACACTCATTTTCTTTTAAAAAAATCATTGGTCAAAATAGCCTTTTCAGGCTGAGAGAAGCACTTTGGTGATGTTTAACTGTAACTTGTTCCCAGTACAGTCTAAGTGGCTGCTGACTGTGTGACTTGGCTAAAAGTGGCCAAATAGAAGCCCAATCCACAATACATGAGCCCAAAGGCCTTCCTTATGACTAAACTGACACCCACTTTCTTAAAAATATCATGGGTCTAAATAGCCTTTTCAGGCTGTGAGAAGCACTTTGGTGACATTTGGCTGTAACTTGTTCCCAGTACATTCTGAGTGGATGGTGACTGTGTGTTGTACCTAAAAGTGCCCAAATAGAATCCCAATACACTCTACATGGGCCCAAATTTCTTCCTTATGACAAAACTGACACTCATTTTCCTAAAAAAATCATTGGTCAAAATAGCCTTTTCAGGCTGAGAGAAGCACTTTGGTGACGTTTAACTGTAACTTGTTCCCAGTAAAGTCTAAGTGGCTGCTGACTGTGTGACTTGGTTAAAAGTGGCCAAATAGAAGCCCAATCCACAATACATGAGCCCAAAGGCCTTCCTTATGACTAAACTGACACCCACTTTCTTAAAAATATCATGGGTCTAAATAGCCTTTTCAGGCTGAGAGAAGCACTTTGGTGACATATGGCTGTAACTTGTTCCCAGTACATTCTGAGTGGCTGGTGACTGTGTGTTGTACCTAAAAGAGCCCAAATAGAATCCCAATGCACTCTACATGGGCCCAAATGCCTTCCTTATGACAAAACTGACACTCATTTTCTTTAAAAAATCATTCGTCAAAATAGCCTTTTCAGGCTGAGAGAAGCACTTTGATGACGTTTAACTGTAACTTGTTCCCAGTACAGTCTAAGTGGCTGGTGACTGTGTGACTTGGCTAAAAGTGGCCAAATAGAAGCCCAATCCACAATACATGAGCCCAAGGGCCTTCCTTATGACTAAACTGACACCCACCTTTTTAAAAGTATCATGGGTCTAAATAGCATTTTCAGGCTGAGAGAAGCACTTTGGTGACATTTGGCTGTAACTTGTTCCCAGTACATTCTGAGTGGCTGGTGACTGTGTGTTGTACCTAAAAGTTCCCAAATAGAATCCCAATGCACTATACATGGGCCCAAATGCCTTCCTTATGACAAAACTGACACTCATTTTCTTTAAAAAAAATCATTGGTCAAAATAGCCTTTTCAGGCTGAGAGAAGCACTTTGGTGATGTTTAACTGTAACTTGTTCCCAGTACAGTCTAAGTGGCTGCTGACTGTGTGACTTGGCTAAAAGTGGCCAAATAGAAGCCCAATCCACAATACATGAGCCCAAAGGCCTTCCTTATGACTAAACTGACACCCACTTTCTTAAAAATATCATGGGTCTAAATAGCCTTTTCAGGCTGAGAGAAGCACTTTGGTGACATTTGGCTGTAACTTGTTCCCAGTACATTCTGAGTGGCTGGTGACTGTGTGTTGTACCTAAAAGTGCCCAAATAGAATCCCAATGCACTATACAGGGGCCCAAATGCCTTCCTTATGACAAAACCGACACTCATTTTCTTTAAAAAATCATTCGTCAAAATAGCCTTTTCAGGCTGAGAGAAGCACTTTGATGACGTTTAACTGTAACTTGTTCCCAGTACAGTCTAAGTGGCTGGTGACTGTGTGACTTGGCTAAAAGTGGCCAAATAGAAGCCCAATCCACAATACATGAGCCCAAGGGCCTTCCTTATGACTAAACTGACACCCACCTTTTTAAAAGTATCATGGGTCTAAATAGCATTTTCAGGCTGAGAGAAGCACTTTGGTGACATTTGGCTGTAACTTGTTCCCAGTACATTCTGAGTGGCTGGTGACTGTGTGTTGTACCTAAAAGTTCCCAAATAGAATCCCAATGCACTATACATGGGCCCAAATGCCTTCCTTATGACAAAACTGACACTCATTTTCTTTAAAAAAAATCATTGGTCAAAATAGCCTTTTCAGGCTGAGAGAAGCACTTTGGTGATGTTTAACTGTAACTTGTTCCCAGTACAGTCTAAGTGGCTGCTGACTGTGTGACTTGGCTAAAAGTGGCCAAATAGAAGCCCAATCCACAATACATGAGCCCAAAGGCCTTCCTTATGACTAAACTGACACCCACTTTCTTAAAAATATCATGGGTCTAAATAGCCTTTTCAGGCTGAGAGAAGCACTTTGGTGACATATGGCTGTAACTTGTTCCCAGTACATTCTGAGTGGCTGGTGACTGTGTGTTGTACCTAAAAGAGCCCAAATAGAATCCCAATGCACTCTACATGGGCCCAAATGCCTTCCTTATGACAAAACTGACACTCATTTTCTTTAAAAAATCATTCGTCAAAATAGCCTTTTCAGGCTGAGAGAAGCACTTTGATGACGTTTAACTGTAACTTGTTCCCAGTACAGTCTAAGTGGCTGGTGACTGTGTGACTTGGCTAAAAGTGGCCAAATAGAAGCCCAATCCACAATACATGAGCCCAAGGGCCTTCCTTATGACTAAACTGACACCCACCTTTTTAAAAGTATCATGGGTCTAAATAGCATTTTCAGGCTGAGAGAAGCACTTTGGTGACATTTGGCTGTAACTTGTTCCCAGTACATTCTGAGTGGCTGCTGACTGTGTGTTGTACCTAAAAGCTCCCAAAAAGAATCCCAATGCACTATACATGGGCCCAAATGCCTTCCTTATGACAAAACTGACACTCATTTTCTTTAAAAAAAATCATTGGTCAAAATAGCCTTTTCAGGCTGAGAGAAGCACTTTGGTGATGTTTAACTGTAACTTGTTCCCAGTACAGTCTAAGTGGCTGCTGACTGTGTGACTTGGCTAAAAGTGGCCAAATAGAAGCCCAATCCACAATACATGAGCCCAAAGGCCTTCCTTATGACTAAACTGACACCCACTTTCTTAAAAATATCATGGGTCTAAATAGCCTTTTCAGGCTGTGAGAAGCACTTTGGTGACATTTGGCTGTAACTTGTTCCCAGTACATTCTGAGTGGATGGTGACTGTGTGTTGTACCTAAAAGTGCCCAAATAGAATCCCAATACACTCTACATGGGCCCAAATTTCTTCCTTATGACAAAACTGACACTCATTTTCCTAAAAAAATCATTGGTCAAAATAGCCTTTTCAGGCTGAGAGAAGCACTTTGGTGACGTTTAACTGTAACTTGTTCCCAGTAAAGTCTAAGTGGCTGCTGACTGTGTGACTTGGTTAAAAGTGGCCAAATAGAAGCCCAATCCACAATACATGAGCCCAAAGGCCTTCCTTATGACTAAACTGACACCCACTTTCTTAAAAATATCATGGGTCTAAATAGCCTTTTCAGGCTGAGAGAAGCACTTTGGTGACATATGGCTGTAACTTGTTCCCAGTACATTCTGAGTGGCTGGTGACTGTGTGTTGTACCTAAAAGAGCCCAAATAGAATCCCAATGCACTCTACATGGGCCCAAATGCCTTCCTTATGACAAAACTGACACTCATTTTCTTTAAAAAATCATTCGTCAAAATAGCCTTTTCAGGCTGAGAGAAGCACTTTGATGACGTTTAACTGTAACTTGTTCCCAGTACAGTCTAAGTGGCTGGTGACTGTGTGACTTGGCTAAAAGTGGCCAAATAGAAGCCCAATCCACAATACATGAGCCCAAGGGCCTTCCTTATGACTAAACTGACACCCACCTTTTTAAAAGTATCATGGGTCTAAATAGCATTTTCAGGCTGAGAGAAGCACTTTGGTGACATTTGGCTGTAACTTGTTCCCAGTACATTCTGAGTGGCTGGTGACTGTGTGTTGTACCTAAAAGTTCCCAAATAGAATCCCAATGCACTATACCTGGGCCCAAATGCCTTCCTTATGACAAAACTGACACTCATTTTCTTTAAAAAAAATCATTGGTCAAAATAGCCTTTTCAGGCTGAGAGAAGCACTTTGGTGATGTTTAACTGTAACTTGTTCCCAGTACAGTCTAAGTGGCTGCTGACTGTGTGACTTGGCTAAAAGTGGCCAAATAGAAGCCCAATCCACAATACATGAGCCCAAAGGCCTTCCTTATGACTAAACTGACACCCACTTTCTTAAAAATGGGTCTAAATAGCCTTTTCAGGCTGAGAGAAGCACTTTGGTGACATTTGGCTGTAACTTGTTCCCAGTACATTCTGAGTGGCTGGTGACTGTGTGTTGTACCTAAAAGTGCCCAAATAGAATCCCAATGCACTATACAGGGGCCCAAATGCCTTCCTTATGACAAAACCGACACTCATTTTCTTTAAAAAATCATTCGTCAAAATAGCCTTTTCAGGCTGAGAGAAGCACTTTGATGACGTTTAACTGTAACTTGTTCCCAGTACAGTCTAAGTGGCTGGTGACTGTGTGACTTGGCTAAAAGTGGCCAAATAGAAGCCCAATCCACAATACATGAGCCCAAGGGCCTTCCTTATGACTAAACTGACACCCACCTTTTTAAAAGTATCATGGGTCTAAATAGCATTTTCAGGCTGAGAGAAGCACTTTGGTGACATTTGGCTGTAACTTGTTCCCAGTACATTCTGAGTGGATGGTGACTGTGTGTTGTACCTAAAAGTGCCCAAATAGAATCCCAATACACTCTACATGGGCCCAAATTTCTTCCTTATGACAAAACTGACACTCATTTTCCTAAAAAAATCATTGGTCAAAATAGCCTTTTCAGGCTGAGAGAAGCACTTTGGTGACGTTTAACTGTAACTTGTTCCCAGTAAAGTCTAAGTGGCTGCTGACTGTGTGACTTGGTTAAAAGTGGCCAAATAGAAGCCCAATCCACAATACATGAGCCCAAAGGCCTTCCTTATGACTAAACTGACACCCACTTTCTTAAAAATATCATGGGTCTAAATAGCCTTTTCAGGCTGAGAGAAGCACTTTGGTGACATATGGCTGTAACTTGTTCCCAGTACATTCTGAGTGGCTGGTGACTGTGTGTTGTACCTAAAAGAGCCCAAATAGAATCCCAATGCACTCTACATGGGCCCAAATGCCTTCCTTATGACAAAACTGACACTCATTTTCTTTAAAAAATCATTCGTCAAAATAGCCTTTTCAGGCTGAGAGAAGCACTTTGATGACGTTTAACTGTAACTTGTTCCCAGTACAGTCTAAGTGGCTGGTGACTGTGTGACTTGGCTAAAAGTGGCCAAATAGAAGCCCAATCCACAATACATGAGCCCAAGGGCCTTCCTTATGACTAAACTGACACCCACCTTTTTAAAAGTATCATGGGTCTAAATAGCATTTTCAGGCTGAGAGAAGCACTTTGGTGACATTTGGCTGTAACTTGTTCCCAGTACATTCTGAGTGGCTGGTGACTGTGTGTTGTACCTAAAAGTTCCCAAATAGAATCCCAATGCACTATACATGGGCCCAAATGCCTTCCTTATGACAAAACTGACACTCATTTTCTTTAAAAAAAATCATTGGTCAAAATAGCCTTTTCAGGCTGAGAGAAGCACTTTGGTGATGTTTAACTGTAACTTGTTCCCAGTACAGTCTAAGTGGCTGCTGACTGTGTGACTTGGCTAAAAGTGGCCAAATAGAAGCCCAATCCACAATACATGAGCCCAAAGGCCTTCCTTATGACTAAACTGACACCCACTTTCTTAAAAATATCATGGGTCTAAATAGCCTTTTCAGGCTGAGAGAAGCACTTTGGTGACATTTGGCTGTAACTTGTTCCCAGTACATTCTGAGTGGCTGGTGACTGTGTGTTGTACCTAAAAGTGCCCAAATAGAATCCCAATGCACTATACAGGGGCCCAAATGCCTTCCTTATGACAAAACCGACACTCATTTTCTTTAAAAAATCATTCGTCAAAATAGCCTTTTCAGGCTGAGAGAAGCACTTTGATGACGTTTAACTGTAACTTGTTCCCAGTACAGTCTAAGTGGCTGGTGACTGTGTGACTTGGCTAAAAGTGGCCAAATAGAAGCCCAATCCACAATACATGAGCCCAAGGGCCTTCCTTATGACTAAACTGACACCCACCTTTTTAAAAGTATCATGGGTCTAAATAGCATTTTCAGGCTGAGAGAAGCACTTTGGTGACATTTGGCTGTAACTTGTTCCCAGTACATTCTGAGTGGCTGCTGACTGTGTGTTGTACCTAAAAGCTCCCAAAAAGAATCCCAATGCACTATACATGGGCCCAAATGCCTTCCTTATGACAAAACTGACACTCATTTTCTTTAAAAAAAATCATTGGTCAAAATAGCCTTTTCAGGCTGAGAGAAGCACTTTGGTGATGTTTAACTGTAACTTGTTCCCAGTACAGTCTAAGTGGCTGCTGACTGTGTGACTTGGCTAAAAGTGGCCAAATAGAAGCCCAATCCACAATACATGAGCCCAAAGGCCTTCCTTATGACTAAACTGACACCCACTTTCTTAAAAATATCATGGGTCTAAATAGCCTTTTCAGGCTGTGAGAAGCACTTTGGTGACATTTGGCTGTAACTTGTTCCCAGTACATTCTGAGTGGATGGTGACTGTGTGTTGTACCTAAAAGTGCCCAAATAGAATCCCAATACACTCTACATGGGCCCAAATTTCTTCCTTATGACAAAACTGACACTCATTTTCCTAAAAAAATCATTGGTCAAAATAGCCTTTTCAGGCTGAGAGAAGCACTTTGGTGACGTTTAACTGTAACTTGTTCCCAGTAAAGTCTAAGTGGCTGCTGACTGTGTGACTTGGTTAAAAGTGGCCAAATAGAAGCCCAATCCACAATACATGAGCCCAAAGGCCTTCCTTATGACTAAACTGACACCCACCTTTTTAAAAGTATCATGGGTCTAAATAGCATTTTCAGGCTGAGAGAAGCACTTTGGTGACATTTGGCTGTAACTTGTTCCCAGTACATTCTGAGTGGCTGCTGACTGTGTGTTGTACCTAAAAGCTCCCAAAAAGAATCCCAATGCACTATACATGGGCCCAAATGCCTTCCTTATGACAAAACTGACACTCATTTTCTTTTAAAAAAATCATTGGTCAAAATAGCCTTTTCAGGCTGAGAGAAGCACTTTGGTGATGTTTAACTGTAACTTGTTCCCAGTACAGTCTAAGTGGCTGCTGACTGTGTGACTTGGCTAAAAGTGGCCAAATAGAAGCCCAATCCACAATACATGAGCCCAAAGGCCTTCCTTATGACTAAACTGACACCCACTTTCTTAAAAATATCATGGGTCTAAATAGCCTTTTCAGGCTGTGAGAAGCACTTTGGTGACATTTGGCTGTAACTTGTTCCCAGTACATTCTGAGTGGATGGTGACTGTGTGTTGTACCTAAAAGTGCCCAAATAGAATCCCAATACACTCTACATGGGCCCAAATTTCTTCCTTATGACAAAACTGACACTCATTTTCCTAAAAAAATCATTGGTCAAAATAGCCTTTTCAGGCTGAGAGAAGCACTTTGGTGACGTTTAACTGTAACTTGTTCCCAGTAAAGTCTAAGTGGCTGCTGACTGTGTGACTTGGTTAAAAGTGACCAAATAGAAGCCCAATCCACAATACATGAGCCCAAAGGCCTTCCTTATGACTAAACTGACACCCACTTTCTTAAAAATATCATGGGTCTAAATAGCCTTTTCAGGCTGAGAGAAGCACTTTGGTGACATATGGCTGTAACTTGTTCCCAGTACATTCTGAGTGGCTGGTGACTGTGTGTTGTACCTAAAAGAGCCCAAATAGAATCCCAATGCACTCTACATGGGCCCAAATGCCTTCCTTATGACAAAACTGACACTCATTTTCTTTAAAAAATCATTCGTCAAAATAGCCTTTTCAGGCTGAGAGAAGCACTTTGATGACGTTTAACTGTAACTTGTTCCCAGTACAGTCTAAGTGGCTGGTGACTGTGTGACTTGGCTAAAAGTGGCCAAATAGAAGCCCAATCCACAATACATGAGCCCAAGGGCCTTCCTTATGACTAAACTGACACCCACCTTTTTAAAAGTATCATGGGTCTAAATAGCATTTTCAGGCTGAGAGAAGCACTTTGGTGACATTTGGCTGTAACTTGTTCCCAGTACATTCTGAGTGGCTGGTGACTGTGTGTTGTACCTAAAAGTTCCCAAATAGAATCCCAATGCACTATACATGGGCCCAAATGCCTTCCTTATGACAAAACTGACACTCATTTTCTTTAAAAAAAATCATTGGTCAAAATAGCCTTTTCAGGCTGAGAGAAGCACTTTGGTGATGTTTAACTGTAACTTGTTCCCAGTACAGTCTAAGTGGCTGCTGACTGTGTGACTTGGCTAAAAGTGGCCAAATAGAAGCCCAATCCACAATACATGAGCCCAAAGGCCTTCCTTATGACTAAACTGACACCCACTTTCTTAAAAATATCATGGGTCTAAATAGCCTTTTCAGGCTGTGAGAAGCACTTTGGTGACATTTGGCTGTAACTTGTTCCCAGTACATTCTGAGTGGATGGTGACTGTGTGTTGTACCTAAAAGTGCCCAAATAGAATCCCAATGCACTATACAGGGGCCCAAATGCCTTCCTTATGACAAAACCGACACTCATTTTCTTTAAAAAATCATTCGTCAAAATAGCCTTTTCAGGCTGAGAGAAGCACTTTGATGACGTTTAACTGTAACTTGTTCCCAGTACAGTCTAAGTGGCTGGTGACTGTGTGACTTGGCTAAAAGTGGCCAAATAGAAGCCCAATCCACAATACATGAGCCCAAGGGCCTTCCTTATGACTAAACTGACACCCACCTTTTTAAAAGTATCATGGGTCTAAATAGCATTTTCAGGCTGAGAGAAGCACTTTGGTGACATTTGGCTGTAACTTGTTCCCAGTACATTCTGAGTGGCTGGTGACTGTGTGTTGTACCTAAAAGTTCCCAAATAGAATCCCAATGCACTATACATGGGCCCAAATGCCTTCCTTATGACAAAACTGACACTCATTTTCTTTAAAAAAAATCATTGGTCAAAATAGCCTTTTCAGGCTGAGAGAAGCACTTTGGTGATGTTTAACTGTAACTTGTTCCCAGTACAGTCTAAGTGGCTGCTGACTGTGTGACTTGGCTAAAAGTGGCCAAATAGAAGCCCAATCCACAATACATGAGCCCAAAGGCCTTCCTTATGACTAAACTGACACCCACTTTCTTAAAAATATCATGGGTCTAAATAGCCTTTTCAGGCTGAGAGAAGCACTTTGGTGACATATGGCTGTAACTTGTTCCCAGTACATTCTGAGTGGCTGGTGACTGTGTGTTGTACCTAAAAGAGCCCAAATAGAATCCCAATGCACTCTACATGGGCCCAAATGCCTTCCTTATGACAAAACTGACACTCATTTTCTTTAAAAAATCATTCGTCAAAATAGCCTTTTCAGGCTGAGAGAAGCACTTTGATGACGTTTAACTGTAACTTGTTCCCAGTACAGTCTAAGTGGCTGGTGACTGTGTGACTTGGCTAAAAGTGGCCAAATAGAAGCCCAATCCACAATACATGAGCCCAAGGGCCTTCCTTATGACTAAACTGACACCCACCTTTTTAAAAGTATCATGGGTCTAAATAGCATTTTCAGGCTGAGAGAAGCACTTTGGTGACATTTGGCTGTAACTTGTTCCCAGTACATTCTGAGTGGCTGCTGACTGTGTGTTGTACCTAAAAGCTCCCAAAAAGAATCCCAATGCACTATACATGGGCCCAAATGCCTTCCTTATGACAAAACTGACACTCATTTTCTTTAAAAAAAATCATTGGTCAAAATAGCCTTTTCAGGCTGAGAGAAGCACTTTGGTGATGTTTAACTGTAACTTGTTCCCAGTACAGTCTAAGTGGCTGCTGACTGTGTGACTTGGCTAAAAGTGGCCAAATAGAAGCCCAATCCACAATACATGAGCCCAAAGGCCTTCCTTATGACTAAACTGACACCCACTTTCTTAAAAATATCATGGGTCTAAATAGCCTTTTCAGGCTGTGAGAAGCACTTTGGTGACATTTGGCTGTAACTTGTTCCCAGTACATTCTGAGTGGATGGTGACTGTGTGTTGTACCTAAAAGTGCCCAAATAGAATCCCAATACACTCTACATGGGCCCAAATTTCTTCCTTATGACAAAACTGACACTCATTTTCCTAAAAAAATCATTGGTCAAAATAGCCTTTTCAGGCTGAGAGAAGCACTTTGGTGACGTTTAACTGTAACTTGTTCCCAGTAAAGTCTAAGTGGCTGCTGACTGTGTGACTTGGTTAAAAGTGGCCAAATAGAAGCCCAATCCACAATACATGAGCCCAAAGGCCTTCCTTATGACTAAACTGACACCCACTTTCTTAAAAATATCATGGGTCTAAATAGCCTTTTCAGGCTGAGAGAAGCACTTTGGTGACATATGGCTGTAACTTGTTCCCAGTACATTCTGAGTGGCTGGTGACTGTGTGTTGTACCTAAAAGAGCCCAAATAGAATCCCAATGCACTCTACATGGGCCCAAATGCCTTCCTTATGACAAAACTGACACTCATTTTCTTTAAAAAATCATTCGTCAAAATAGCCTTTTCAGGCTGAGAGAAGCACTTTGATGACGTTTAACTGTAACTTGTTCCCAGTACAGTCTAAGTGGCTGGTGACTGTGTGACTTGGCTAAAAGTGGCCAAATAGAAGCCCAATCCACAATACATGAGCCCAAGGGCCTTCCTTATGACTAAACTGACACCCACCTTTTTAAAAGTATCATGGGTCTAAATAGCATTTTCAGGCTGAGAGAAGCACTTTGGTGACATTTGGCTGTAACTTGTTCCCAGTACATTCTGAGTGGCTGGTGACTGTGTGTTGTACCTAAAAGTTCCCAAATAGAATCCCAATGCACTATACCTGGGCCCAAATGCCTTCCTTATGACAAAACTGACACTCATTTTCTTTAAAAAAAATCATTGGTCAAAATAGCCTTTTCAGGCTGAGAGAAGCACTTTGGTGATGTTTAACTGTAACTTGTTCCCAGTACAGTCTAAGTGGCTGCTGACTGTGTGACTTGGCTAAAAGTGGCCAAATAGAAGCCCAATCCACAATACATGAGCCCAAAGGCCTTCCTTATGACTAAACTGACACCCACTTTCTTAAAAATGGGTCTAAATAGCCTTTTCAGGCTGAGAGAAGCACTTTGGTGACATTTGGCTGTAACTTGTTCCCAGTACATTCTGAGTGGCTGGTGACTGTGTGTTGTACCTAAAAGTGCCCAAATAGAATCCCAATGCACTATACAGGGGCCCAAATGCCTTCCTTATGACAAAACCGACACTCATTTTCTTTAAAAAATCATTCGTCAAAATAGCCTTTTCAGGCTGAGAGAAGCACTTTGATGACGTTTAACTGTAACTTGTTCCCAGTACAGTCTAAGTGGCTGGTGACTGTGTGACTTGGCTAAAAGTGGCCAAATAGAAGCCCAATCCACAATACATGAGCCCAAGGGCCTTCCTTATGACTAAACTGACACCCACCTTTTTAAAAGTATCATGGGTCTAAATAGCATTTTCAGGCTGAGAGAAGCACTTTGGTGACATTTGGCTGTAACTTGTTCCCAGTACATTCTGAGTGGCTGGTGACTGTGTGTTGTACCTAAAAGTTCCCAAATAGAATCCCAATGCACTATACATGGGCCCAAATGCCTTCCTTATGACAAAACTGACACTCATTTTCTTTAAAAAAAATCATTGGTCAAAATAGCCTTTTCAGGCTGAGAGAAGCACTTCGGTGACGTTTAACTGTAACTTGTTCCCAGTACATTCTGAGTGGCTGCTGACTGTGTGACTTGGTTAAAGGTGGCCAAATAGAAGCCCAATCCACAATACATGAGCCCAAAGGCCTTCCTTATGACTAAACTGACACCCACTTTCTTAAAAATATCATGGGTCTAAATAGCCTTTTCAGGCTGAGAGAAGCACTTTGGTGACATATGGCTGTAACTTGTTCCCAGTACATTCTGAGTGGCTGGTGACTGTGTGTTGTACCTAAAAGAGCCCAAATAGAATCCCAATGCACTCTACATGGGCCCAAATGCCTTCCTTATGACAAAACTGACACTCATTTTCTTTAAAAAATCATTCGTCAAAATAGCCAGGCTGAGAGAAGCACTTTGATGACGTTTAACTGTAACTTGTTCCCAGTACAGTCTAAGTGGCTGGTGACTGTGTGACTTGGCTAAAAGTGGCCAAATAGAAGCCCAATCCACAATACATGAGCCCAAGGGCCTTCCTTATGACTAAACTGACACCCACCTTTTTAAAAGTATCATGGGTCTAAATAGCATTTTCAGGCTGAGAGAAGCACTTTGGTGACATTTGGCTGTAACTTGTTCCCAGTACATTCTGAGTGGCTGGTGACTGTGTGTTGTACCTAAAAGTTCCCAAATAGAATCCCAATGCACTATACATGGGCCCAAATGCCTTCCTTATGACAAAACTGACACTCATTTTCTTTAAAAAAAATCATTGGTCAAAATAGCCTTTTCAGGCTGAGAGAAGCACTTTGGTGATGTTTAACTGTAACTTGTTCCCAGTACAGTCTAAGTGGCTGCTGACTGTGTGACTTGGCTAAAAGTGGCCAAATAGAAGCCCAATCCACAATACATGAGCCCAAAGGCCTTCCTTATGACTAAACTGACACCCACTTTCTTAAAAATATCATGGGTCTAAATAGCCTTTTCAGGCTGAGAGAAGCACTTTGGTGACATATGGCTGTAACTTGTTCCCAGTACATTCTGAGTGGCTGGTGACTGTGTGTTGTACCTAAAAGAGCCCAAATAGAATCCCAATGCACTCTACATGGGCCCAAATGCCTTCCTTATGACAAAACTGACACTCATTTTCTTTAAAAAATCATTCGTCAAAATAGCCTTTTCAGGCTGAGAGAAGCACTTTGATGACGTTTAACTGTAACTTGTTCCCAGTACAGTCTAAGTGGCTGGTGACTGTGTGACTTGGCTAAAAGTGGCCAAATAGAAGCCCAATCCACAATACATGAGCCCAAGGGCCTTCCTTATGACTAAACTGACACCCACCTTTTTAAAAGTATCATGGGTCTAAATAGCATTTTCAGGCTGAGAGAAGCACTTTGGTGACATTTGGCTGTAACTTGTTCCCAGTACATTCTGAGTGGCTGGTGACTGTGTGTTGTACCTAAAAGTTCCCAAATAGAATCCCAATGCACTATACCTGGGCCCAAATGCCTTCCTTATGACAAAACTGACACTCATTTTCTTTAAAAAAAATCATTGGTCAAAATAGCCTTTTCAGGCTGAGAGAAGCACTTTGGTGATGTTTAACTGTAACTTGTTCCCAGTACAGTCTAAGTGGCTGCTGACTGTGTGACTTGGCTAAAAGTGGCCAAATAGAAGCCCAATCCACAATACATGAGCCCAAAGGCCTTCCTTATGACTAAACTGACACCCACTTTCTTAAAAATGGGTCTAAATAGCCTTTTCAGGCTGAGAGAAGCACTTTGGTGACATTTGGCTGTAACTTGTTCCCAGTACATTCTGAGTGGCTGGTGACTGTGTGTTGTACCTAAAAGTGCCCAAATAGAATCCCAATGCACTATACAGGGGCCCAAATGCCTTCCTTATGACAAAACCGACACTCATTTTCTTTAAAAAATCATTCGTCAAAATAGCCTTTTCAGGCTGAGAGAAGCACTTTGATGACGTTTAACTGTAACTTGTTCCCAGTACAGTCTAAGTGGCTGGTGACTGTGTGACTTGGCTAAAAGTGGCCAAATAGAAGCCCAATCCACAATACATGAGCCCAAGGGCCTTCCTTATGACTAAACTGACACCCACCTTTTTAAAAGTATCATGGGTCTAAATAGCATTTTCAGGCTGAGAGAAGCACTTTGGTGACATTTGGCTGTAACTTGTTCCCAGTACATTCTGAGTGGCTGGTGACTGTGTGTTGTACCTAAAAGTTCCCAAATAGAATCCCAATGCACTATACATGGGCCCAAATGCCTTCCTTATGACAAAACTGACACTCATTTTCTTTAAAAAAAATCATTGGTCAAAATAGCCTTTTCAGGCTGAGAGAAGCACTTCGGTGACGTTTAACTGTAACTTGTTCCCAGTACATTCTGAGTGGCTGCTGACTGTGTGACTTGGTTAAAGGTGGCCAAATAGAAGCCCAATCCACAATACATGAGCCCAAAGGCCTTCCTTATGACTAAACTGACACCCACTTTCTTAAAAATATCATGGGTCTAAATAGCCTTTTCAGGCTGAGAGAAGCACTTTGGTGACATATGGCTGTAACTTGTTCCCAGTACATTCTGAGTGGCTGGTGACTGTGTGTTGTACCTAAAAGAGCCCAAATAGAATCCCAATGCACTCTACATGGGCCCAAATGCCTTCCTTATGACAAAACTGACACTCATTTTCTTTAAAAAATCATTCGTCAAAATAGCCAGGCTGAGAGAAGCACTTTGATGACGTTTAACTGTAACTTGTTCCCAGTACAGTCTAAGTGGCTGGTGACTGTGTGACTTGGCTAAAAGTGGCCAAATAGAAGCCCAATCCACAATACATGAGCCCAAGGGCCTTCCTTATGACTAAACTGACACCCACCTTTTTAAAAGTATCATGGGTCTAAATAGCATTTTCAGGCTGAGAGAAGCACTTTGGTGACATTTGGCTGTAACTTGTTCCCAGTACATTCTGAGTGGCTGGTGACTGTGTGTTGTACCTAAAAGTTCCCAAATAGAATCCCAATGCACTATACATGGGCCCAAATGCCTTCCTTATGACAAAACTGACACTCATTTTCTTTAAAAAAAATCATTGGTCAAAATAGCCTTTTCAGGCTGAGAGAAGCACTTTGGTGATGTTTAACTGTAACTTGTTCCCAGTACAGTCTAAGTGGCTGCTGACTGTGTGACTTGGCTAAAAGTGGCCAAATAGAAGCCCAATCCACAATACATGAGCCCAAAGGCCTTCCTTATGACTAAACTGACACCCACTTTCTTAAAAATATCATGGGTCTAAATAGCCTTTT
Organism: Gymnoscopelus microlampas; assembly: GCF_963454915.1. Classification (NCBI taxonomy): domain Eukaryota; kingdom Metazoa; phylum Chordata; class Actinopteri; order Myctophiformes; family Myctophidae; genus Gymnoscopelus; species Gymnoscopelus microlampas. Next base: position 430,143 of record NW_028155810.1, on the reverse strand, counting down.
CAGGCTGAGAGAAGCACTTTGGTGACATATGGCTGTAACTTGTTCCCAGTACATTCTGAGTGGCTGGTGACTGTGTGTTGTACCTAAAAGAGCCCAAATAGAATCCCAATGCACTCTACATGGGCCCAAATGCCTTCCTTATGACAAAACTGACACTCATTTTCTTTAAAAAATCATTCGTCAAAATAGCCTTTTCAGGCTGAGAGAAGCACTTTGATGACGTTTAACTGTAACTTGTTCCCAGTACAGTCTAAGTGGCTGGTGACTGTGTGACTTGGCTAAAAGTGGCCAAATAGAAGCCCAATCCACAATACATGAGCCCAAGGGCCTTCCTTATGACTAAACTGACACCCACCTTTTTAAAAGTATCATGGGTCTAAATAGCATTTTCAGGCTGAGAGAAGCACTTTGGTGACATTTGGCTGTAACTTGTTCCCAGTACATTCTGAGTGGCTGCTGACTGTGTGTTGTACCTAAAAGCTCCCAAAAAGAATCCCAATGCACTATACATGGGCCCAAATGCCTTCCTTATGACAAAACTGACACTCATTTTCTTTAAAAAAAATCATTGGTCAAAATAGCCTTTTCAGGCTGAGAGAAGCACTTTGGTGATGTTTAACTGTAACTTGTTCCCAGTACAGTCTAAGTGGCTGCTGACTGTGTGACTTGGCTAAAAGTGGCCAAATAGAAGCCCAATCCACAATACATGAGCCCAAAGGCCTTCCTTATGACTAAACTGACACCCACTTTCTTAAAAATATCATGGGTCTAAATAGCCTTTTCAGGCTGTGAGAAGCACTTTGGTGACATTTGGCTGTAACTTGTTCCCAGTACATTCTGAGTGGATGGTGACTGTGTGTTGTACCTAAAAGTGCCCAAATAGAATCCCAATACACTCTACATGGGCCCAAATTTCTTCCTTATGACAAAACTGACACTCATTTTCCTAAAAAAATCATTGGTCAAAATAGCCTTTTCAGGCTGAGAGAAGCACTTTGGTGACGTTTAACTGTAACTTGTTCCCAGTAAAGTCTAAGTGGCTGCTGACTGTGTGACTTGGTTAAAAGTGGCCAAATAGAAGCCCAATCCACAATACATGAGCCCAAAGGCCTTCCTTATGACTAAACTGACACCCACTTTCTTAAAAATATCATGGGTCTAAATAGCCTTTTCAGGCTGAGAGAAGCACTTTGGTGACATATGGCTGTAACTTGTTCCCAGTACATTCTGAGTGGCTGGTGACTGTGTGTTGTACCTAAAAGAGCCCAAATAGAATCCCAATGCACTCTACATGGGCCCAAATGCCTTCCTTATGACAAAACTGACACTCATTTTCTTTAAAAAATCATTCGTCAAAATAGCCTTTTCAGGCTGAGAGAAGCACTTTGATGACGTTTAACTGTAACTTGTTCCCAGTACAGTCTAAGTGGCTGGTGACTGTGTGACTTGGCTAAAAGTGGCCAAATAGAAGCCCAATCCACAATACATGAGCCCAAGGGCCTTCCTTATGACTAAACTGACACCCACCTTTTTAAAAGTATCATGGGTCTAAATAGCATTTTCAGGCTGAGAGAAGCACTTTGGTGACATTTGGCTGTAACTTGTTCCCAGTACATTCTGAGTGGCTGGTGACTGTGTGTTGTACCTAAAAGTTCCCAAATAGAATCCCAATGCACTATACCTGGGCCCAAATGCCTTCCTTATGACAAAACTGACACTCATTTTCTTTAAAAAAAATCATTGGTCAAAATAGCCTTTTCAGGCTGAGAGAAGCACTTTGGTGATGTTTAACTGTAACTTGTTCCCAGTACAGTCTAAGTGGCTGCTGACTGTGTGACTTGGCTAAAAGTGGCCAAATAGAAGCCCAATCCACAATACATGAGCCCAAAGGCCTTCCTTATGACTAAACTGACACCCACTTTCTTAAAAATGGGTCTAAATAGCCTTTTCAGGCTGAGAGAAGCACTTTGGTGACATTTGGCTGTAACTTGTTCCCAGTACATTCTGAGTGGCTGGTGACTGTGTGTTGTACCTAAAAGTGCCCAAATAGAATCCCAATGCACTATACAGGGGCCCAAATGCCTTCCTTATGACAAAACCGACACTCATTTTCTTTAAAAAATCATTCGTCAAAATAGCCTTTTCAGGCTGAGAGAAGCACTTTGATGACGTTTAACTGTAACTTGTTCCCAGTACAGTCTAAGTGGCTGGTGACTGTGTGACTTGGCTAAAAGTGGCCAAATAGAAGCCCAATCCACAATACATGAGCCCAAGGGCCTTCCTTATGACTAAACTGACACCCACCTTTTTAAAAGTATCATGGGTCTAAATAGCATTTTCAGGCTGAGAGAAGCACTTTGGTGACATTTGGCTGTAACTTGTTCCCAGTACATTCTGAGTGGCTGGTGACTGTGTGTTGTACCTAAAAGTTCCCAAATAGAATCCCAATGCACTATACATGGGCCCAAATGCCTTCCTTATGACAAAACTGACACTCATTTTCTTTAAAAAAAATCATTGGTCAAAATAGCCTTTTCAGGCTGAGAGAAGCACTTTGGTGACGTTTAACTGTAACTTGTTCCCAGTACATTCTGAGTGGCTGCTGACTGTGTGACTTGGTTAAAGGTGGCCAAATAGAAGCCCAATCCACAATACATGAGCCCAAAGGCCTTCCTTATGACTAAACTGACACCCACTTTCTTAAAAATATCATGGGTCTAAATAGCCTTTTCAGGCTGAGAGAAGCACTTTGGTGACATATGGCTGTAACTTGTTCCCAGTACATTCTGAGTGGCTGGTGACTGTGTGTTGTACCTAAAAGAGCCCAAATAGAATCCCAATGCACTCTACATGGGCCCAAATGCCTTCCTTATGACAAAACTGACACTCATTTTCTTTAAAAAATCATTCGTCAAAATAGCCAGGCTGAGAGAAGCACTTTGATGACGTTTAACTGTAACTTGTTCCCAGTACAGTCTAAGTGGCTGGTGACTGTGTGACTTGGCTAAAAGTGGCCAAATAGAAGCCCAATCCACAATACATGAGCCCAAGGGCCTTCCTTATGACTAAACTGACACCCACCTTTTTAAAAGTATCATGGGTCTAAATAGCATTTTCAGGCTGAGAGAAGCACTTTGGTGACATTTGGCTGTAACTTGTTCCCAGTACATTCTGAGTGGCTGGTGACTGTGTGTTGTACCTAAAAGTTCCCAAATAGAATCCCAATGCACTATACATGGGCCCAAATGCCTTCCTTATGACAAAACTGACACTCATTTTCTTTAAAAAAAATCATTGGTCAAAATAGCCTTTTCAGGCTGAGAGAAGCACTTCGGTGACGTTTAACTGTAACTTGTTCCCAGTACATTCTGAGTGGCTGCTGACTGTGTGACTTGGCTAAAAGTGGCCAAATAGAAGCCCAATCCACAATACATGAGCCCAAAGGCCTTCCTTATGACTAAACTGACACCCACTTTCTTAAAAATATCATGGGTCTAAATAGCCTTTTCAGGCTGAGAGAAGCACTTTGGTGACATATGGCTGTAACTTGTTCCCAGTACATTCTGAGTGGCTGGTGACTGTGTGTTGTACCTAAAAGAGCCCAAATAGAATCCCAATGCACTCTACATGGGCCCAAATGCCTTCCTTATGACAAAACTGACACTCATTTTCTTTAAAAAATCATTCGTCAAAATAGCCTTTTCAGGCTGAGAGAAGCACTTTGATGACGTTTAACTGTAACTTGTTCCCAGTACAGTCTAAGTGGCTGGTGACTGTGTGACTTGGCTAAAAGTGGCCAAATAGAAGCCCAATCCACAATACATGAGCCCAAGGGCCTTCCTTATGACTAAACTGACACCCACCTTTTTAAAAGTATCATGGGTCTAAATAGCATTTTCAGGCTGAGAGAAGCACTTTGGTGACATTTGGCTGTAACTTGTTCCCAGTACATTCTGAGTGGCTGCTGACTGTGTGTTGTACCTAAAAGCTCCCAAAAAGAATCCCAATGCACTATACATGGGCCCAAATGCCTTCCTTATGACAAAACTGACACTCATTTTCTTTAAAAAAAATCATTGGTCAAAATAGCCTTTTCAGGCTGAGAGAAGCACTTTGGTGATGTTTAACTGTAACTTGTTCCCAGTACAGTCTAAGTGGCTGCTGACTGTGTGACTTGGCTAAAAGTGGCCAAATAGAAGCCCAATCCACAATACATGAGCCCAAAGGCCTTCCTTATGACTAAACTGACACCCACTTTCTTAAAAATATCATGGGTCTAAATAGCCTTTTCAGGCTGTGAGAAGCACTTTGGTGACATTTGGCTGTAACTTGTTCCCAGTACATTCTGAGTGGATGGTGACTGTGTGTTGTACCTAAAAGTGCCCAAATAGAATCCCAATACACTCTACATGGGCCCAAATTTCTTCCTTATGACAAAACTGACACTCATTTTCCTAAAAAAATCATTGGTCAAAATAGCCTTTTCAGGCTGAGAGAAGCACTTTGGTGACGTTTAACTGTAACTTGTTCCCAGTAAAGTCTAAGTGGCTGCTGACTGTGTGACTTGGTTAAAAGTGGCCAAATAGAAGCCCAATCCACAATACATGAGCCCAAAGGCCTTCCTTATGACTAAACTGACACCCACTTTCTTAAAAATATCATGGGTCTAAATAGCCTTTTCAGGCTGAGAGAAGCACTTTGGTGACATATGGCTGTAACTTGTTCCCAGTACATTCTGAGTGGCTGGTGACTGTGTGTTGTACCTAAAAGAGCCCAAATAGAATCCCAATGCACTCTACATGGGCCCAAATGCCTTCCTTATGACAAAACTGACACTCATTTTCTTTAAAAAATCATTCGTCAAAATAGCCTTTTCAGGCTGAGAGAAGCACTTTGATGACGTTTAACTGTAACTTGTTCCCAGTACAGTCTAAGTGGCTGGTGACTGTGTGACTTGGCTAAAAGTGGCCAAATAGAAGCCCAATCCACAATACATGAGCCCAAGGGCCTTCCTTATGACTAAACTGACACCCACCTTTTTAAAAGTATCATGGGTCTAAATAGCATTTTCAGGCTGAGAGAAGCACTTTGGTGACATTTGGCTGTAACTTGTTCCCAGTACATTCTGAGTGGCTGGTGACTGTGTGTTGTACCTAAAAGTTCCCAAATAGAATCCCAATGCACTATACCTGGGCCCAAATGCCTTCCTTATGACAAAACTGACACTCATTTTCTTTAAAAAAAATCATTGGTCAAAATAGCCTTTTCAGGCTGAGAGAAGCACTTTGGTGATGTTTAACTGTAACTTGTTCCCAGTACAGTCTAAGTGGCTGCTGACTGTGTGACTTGGCTAAAAGTGGCCAAATAGAAGCCCAATCCACAATACATGAGCCCAAAGGCCTTCCTTATGACTAAACTGACACCCACTTTCTTAAAAATGGGTCTAAATAGCCTTTTCAGGCTGAGAGAAGCACTTTGGTGACATTTGGCTGTAACTTGTTCCCAGTACATTCTGAGTGGCTGGTGACTGTGTGTTGTACCTAAAAGTGCCCAAATAGAATCCCAATGCACTATACAGGGGCCCAAATGCCTTCCTTATGACAAAACCGACACTCATTTTCTTTAAAAAATCATTCGTCAAAATAGCCTTTTCAGGCTGAGAGAAGCACTTTGATGACGTTTAACTGTAACTTGTTCCCAGTACAGTCTAAGTGGCTGGTGACTGTGTGACTTGGCTAAAAGTGGCCAAATAGAAGCCCAATCCACAATACATGAGCCCAAGGGCCTTCCTTATGACTAAACTGACACCCACCTTTTTAAAAGTATCATGGGTCTAAATAGCATTTTCAGGCTGAGAGAAGCACTTTGGTGACATTTGGCTGTAACTTGTTCCCAGTACATTCTGAGTGGCTGGTGACTGTGTGTTGTACCTAAAAGTTCCCAAATAGAATCCCAATGCACTATACATGGGCCCAAATGCCTTCCTTATGACAAAACTGACACTCATTTTCTTTAAAAAAAATCATTGGTCAAAATAGCCTTTTCAGGCTGAGAGAAGCACTTTGGTGACGTTTAACTGTAACTTGTTCCCAGTACATTCTGAGTGGCTGCTGACTGTGTGACTTGGTTAAAGGTGGCCAAATAGAAGCCCAATCCACAATACATGAGCCCAAAGGCCTTCCTTATGACTAAACTGACACCCACTTTCTTAAAAATATCATGGGTCTAAATAGCCTTTTCAGGCTGAGAGAAGCACTTTGGTGACATATGGCTGTAACTTGTTCCCAGTACATTCTGAGTGGCTGGTGACTGTGTGTTGTACCTAAAAGAGCCCAAATAGAATCCCAATGCACTCTACATGGGCCCAAATGCCTTCCTTATGACAAAACTGACACTCATTTTCTTTAAAAAATCATTCGTCAAAATAGCCAGGCTGAGAGAAGCACTTTGATGACGTTTAACTGTAACTTGTTCCCAGTACAGTCTAAGTGGCTGGTGACTGTGTGACTTGGCTAAAAGTGGCCAAATAGAAGCCCAATCCACAATACATGAGCCCAAGGGCCTTCCTTATGACTAAACTGACACCCACCTTTTTAAAAGTATCATGGGTCTAAATAGCATTTTCAGGCTGAGAGAAGCACTTTGGTGACATTTGGCTGTAACTTGTTCCCAGTACATTCTGAGTGGCTGGTGACTGTGTGTTGTACCTAAAAGTTCCCAAATAGAATCCCAATGCACTATACATGGGCCCAAATGCCTTCCTTATGACAAAACTGACACTCATTTTCTTTAAAAAAAATCATTGGTCAAAATAGCCTTTTCAGGCTGAGAGAAGCACTTTGGTGATGTTTAACTGTAACTTGTTCCCAGTACAGTCTAAGTGGCTGCTGACTGTGTGACTTGGCTAAAAGTGGCCAAATAGAAGCCCAATCCACAATACATGAGCCCAAAGGCCTTCCTTATGACTAAACTGACACCCACTTTCTTAAAAATATCATGGGTCTAAATAGCCTTTTCAGGCTGAGAGAAGCACTTTGGTGACATTTGGCTGTAACTTGTTCCCAGTACATTCTGAGTGGCTGGTGACTGTGTGTTGTACCTAAAAGTGCCCAAATAGAATCCCAATGCACTATACAGGGGCCCAAATGCCTTCCTTATGACAAAACCGACACTCATTTTCTTTAAAAAATCATTGGTCAAAATAGCCTTTTCAGGCTGAGAGAAGCACTTTGGTGACGTTTAACTGTAACTTGTTCCCAGTACAGTCTAAGTGGCTGCTGACTGTGTGACTTGGCTAAAAGTGGCCAAATAGAAGCCCAATCCACAATACATGAGCCCAGAGGTCTTCCTTATGACTAAACTGACACCCACTTTCTTAAAAATATCATGGGTCTAAATAGCCTTTTCAGGCTGAGAGAAGCACTTTGGTGACGTTTAACTGTAACTTGTTCCCAGTACATTCTGAGTGGCTGTTGACTGTGTGTTGTACCTAAAAGTGGCCAAATAGAAGCCCAATCCACAATACATGAGCCCAAAGGCCTTCCTTATGACTAAACTGACACCCACTTTTTTAAAAAAAATCATTGGTCAAAATAGCCTTTTCAGGCTGAGAGAAGCACTTTGGTGATGTTTAACTGTAACTTGTTCCCAGTACAGTCTAAGTGGCTGCTGACTGTGTGACTTGGCTAAAAGTGGCCAAATAGAAGCCCAATCCACAATACATGAGCCCAAAGGCCTTCCGTATGACTAAACTGACACCCACTTTCTTAAAAATATCATGGGTCTAAATAGCCTTTTCAGGCTGAGAGAAGCACTTTGGTGACGTTTAACTGTAACTTGTTCCCAGTACATTCTGAGTGGCTGCTGACTGTGTGACTTGGTTAAAGGTGGCCAAATAGAAGCCCAATCCACAATACATGAGCCCAAAGGCCTTCCTTATGACTAAACTGACACCCACTTTCTTAAAAATATCATGGGTCTAAATAGCCTTTTCAGGCTGAGAGAAGCACTTTGGTGACATATGGCTGTAACTTGTTCCCAGTACATTCTGAGTGGCTGGTGACTGTGTGTTGTACCTAAAAGAGCCCAAATAGAATCCCAATGCACTCTACATGGGCCCAAATGCCTTCCTTATGACAAAACTGACACTCATTTTCTTTAAAAAATCATTCGTCAAAATAGCCAGGCTGAGAGAAGCACTTTGATGACGTTTAACTGTAACTTGTTCCCAGTACAGTCTAAGTGGCTGGTGACTGTGTGACTTGGCTAAAAGTGGCCAAATAGAAGCCCAATCCACAATACATGAGCCCAAGGGCCTTCCTTATGACTAAACTGACACCCACCTTTTTAAAAGTATCATGGGTCTAAATAGCATTTTCAGGCTGAGAGAAGCACTTTGGTGACATTTGGCTGTAACTTGTTCCCAGTACATTCTGAGTGGCTGGTGACTGTGTGTTGTACCTAAAAGTTCCCAAATAGAATCCCAATGCACTATACATGGGCCCAAATGCCTTCCTTATGACAAAACTGACACTCATTTTCTTTAAAAAAAATCATTGGTCAAAATAGCCTTTTCAGGCTGAGAGAAGCACTTTGGTGATGTTTAACTGTAACTTGTTCCCAGTACAGTCTAAGTGGCTGCTGACTGTGTGACTTGGCTAAAAGTGGCCAAATAGAAGCCCAATCCACAATACATGAGCCCAAAGGCCTTCCTTATGACTAAACTGACACCCACTTTCTTAAAAATATCATGGGTCTAAATAGCCTTTTCAGGCTGAGAGAAGCACTTTGGTGACATATGGCTGTAACTTGTTCCCAGTACATTCTGAGTGGCTGGTGACTGTGTGTTGTACCTAAAAGAGCCCAAATAGAATCCCAATGCACTCTACATGGGCCCAAATGCCTTCCTTATGACAAAACTGACACTCATTTTCTTTAAAAAATCATTCGTCAAAATAGCCTTTTCAGGCTGAGAGAAGCACTTTGATGACGTTTAACTGTAACTTGTTCCCAGTACAGTCTAAGTGGCTGGTGACTGTGTGACTTGGCTAAAAGTGGCCAAATAGAAGCCCAATCCACAATACATGAGCCCAAGGGCCTTCCTTATGACTAAACTGACACCCACCTTTTTAAAAGTATCATGGGTCTAAATAGCATTTTCAGGCTGAGAGAAGCACTTTGGTGACATTTGGCTGTAACTTGTTCCCAGTACATTCTGAGTGGCTGCTGACTGTGTGTTGTACCTAAAAGCTCCCAAAAAGAATCCCAATGCACTATACATGGGCCCAAATGCCTTCCTTATGACAAAACTGACACTCATTTTCTTTAAAAAAAATCATTGGTCAAAATAGCCTTTTCAGGCTGAGAGAAGCACTTTGGTGATGTTTAACTGTAACTTGTTCCCAGTACAGTCTAAGTGGCTGCTGACTGTGTGACTTGGCTAAAAGTGGCCAAATAGAAGCCCAATCCACAATACATGAGCCCAAAGGCCTTCCTTATGACTAAACTGACACCCACTTTCTTAAAAATATCATGGGTCTAAATAGCCTTTTCAGGCTGTGAGAAGCACTTTGGTGACATTTGGCTGTAACTTGTTCCCAGTACATTCTGAGTGGATGGTGACTGTGTGTTGTACCTAAAAGTGCCCAAATAGAATCCCAATACACTCTACATGGGCCCAAATTTCTTCCTTATGACAAAACTGACACTCATTTTCCTAAAAAAATCATTGGTCAAAATAGCCTTTTCAGGCTGAGAGAAGCACTTTGGTGACGTTTAACTGTAACTTGTTCCCAGTAAAGTCTAAGTGGCTGCTGACTGTGTGACTTGGTTAAAAGTGGCCAAATAGAAGCCCAATCCACAATACATGAGCCCAAAGGCCTTCCTTATGACTAAACTGACACCCACTTTCTTAAAAATATCATGGGTCTAAATAGCCTTTTCAGGCTGAGAGAAGCACTTTGGTGACATATGGCTGTAACTTGTTCCCAGTACATTCTGAGTGGCTGGTGACTGTGTGTTGTACCTAAAAGAGCCCAAATAGAATCCCAATGCACTCTACATGGGCCCAAATGCCTTCCTTATGACAAAACTGACACTCATTTTCTTTAAAAAATCATTCGTCAAAATAGCCTTTTCAGGCTGAGAGAAGCACTTTGATGACGTTTAACTGTAACTTGTTCCCAGTACAGTCTAAGTGGCTGGTGACTGTGTGACTTGGCTAAAAGTGGCCAAATAGAAGCCCAATCCACAATACATGAGCCCAAGGGCCTTCCTTATGACTAAACTGACACCCACCTTTTTAAAAGTATCATGGGTCTAAATAGCATTTTCAGGCTGAGAGAAGCACTTTGGTGACATTTGGCTGTAACTTGTTCCCAGTACATTCTGAGTGGCTGGTGACTGTGTGTTGTACCTAAAAGTTCCCAAATAGAATCCCAATGCACTATACCTGGGCCCAAATGCCTTCCTTATGACAAAACTGACACTCATTTTCTTTAAAAAAAATCATTGGTCAAAATAGCCTTTTCAGGCTGAGAGAAGCACTTTGGTGATGTTTAACTGTAACTTGTTCCCAGTACAGTCTAAGTGGCTGCTGACTGTGTGACTTGGCTAAAAGTGGCCAAATAGAAGCCCAATCCACAATACATGAGCCCAAAGGCCTTCCTTATGACTAAACTGACACCCACTTTCTTAAAAATGGGTCTAAATAGCCTTTTCAGGCTGAGAGAAGCACTTTGGTGACATTTGGCTGTAACTTGTTCCCAGTACATTCTGAGTGGCTGGTGACTGTGTGTTGTACCTAAAAGTGCCCAAATAGAATCCCAATGCACTATACAGGGGCCCAAATGCCTTCCTTATGACAAAACCGACACTCATTTTCTTTAAAAAATCATTCGTCAAAATAGCCTTTTCAGGCTGAGAGAAGCACTTTGATGACGTTTAACTGTAACTTGTTCCCAGTACAGTCTAAGTGGCTGGTGACTGTGTGACTTGGCTAAAAGTGGCCAAATAGAAGCCCAATCCACAATACATGAGCCCAAGGGCCTTCCTTATGACTAAACTGACACCCACCTTTTTAAAAGTATCATGGGTCTAAATAGCATTTTCAGGCTGAGAGAAGCACTTTGGTGACATTTGGCTGTAACTTGTTCCCAGTACATTCTGAGTGGCTGGTGACTGTGTGTTGTACCTAAAAGTTCCCAAATAGAATCCCAATGCACTATACATGGGCCCAAATGCCTTCCTTATGACAAAACTGACACTCATTTTCTTTAAAAAAAATCATTGGTCAAAATAGCCTTTTCAGGCTGAGAGAAGCACTTTGGTGACGTTTAACTGTAACTTGTTCCCAGTACATTCTGAGTGGCTGCTGACTGTGTGACTTGGTTAAAGGTGGCCAAATAGAAGCCCAATCCACAATACATGAGCCCAAAGGCCTTCCTTATGACTAAACTGACACCCACTTTCTTAAAAATATCATGGGTCTAAATAGCCTTTTCAGGCTGAGAGAAGCACTTTGGTGACATATGGCTGTAACTTGTTCCCAGTACATTCTGAGTGGCTGGTGACTGTGTGTTGTACCTAAAAGAGCCCAAATAGAATCCCAATGCACTCTACATGGGCCCAAATGCCTTCCTTATGACAAAACTGACACTCATTTTCTTTAAAAAATCATTCGTCAAAATAGCCAGGCTGAGAGAAGCACTTTGATGACGTTTAACTGTAACTTGTTCCCAGTACAGTCTAAGTGGCTGGTGACTGTGTGACTTGGCTAAAAGTGGCCAAATAGAAGCCCAATCCACAATACATGAGCCCAAGGGCCTTCCTTATGACTAAACTGACACCCACCTTTTTAAAAGTATCATGGGTCTAAATAGCATTTTCAGGCTGAGAGAAGCACTTTGGTGACATTTGGCTGTAACTTGTTCCCAGTACATTCTGAGTGGCTGGTGACTGTGTGTTGTACCTAAAAGTTCCCAAATAGAATCCCAATGCACTATACATGGGCCCAAATGCCTTCCTTATGACAAAACTGACACTCATTTTCTTTAAAAAAAATCATTGGTCAAAATAGCCTTTTCAGGCTGAGAGAAGCACTTTGGTGATGTTTAACTGTAACTTGTTCCCAGTACAGTCTAAGTGGCTGCTGACTGTGTGACTTGGCTAAAAGTGGCCAAATAGAAGCCCAATCCACAATACATGAGCCCAAAGGCCTTCCTTATGACTAAACTGACACCCACTTTCTTAAAAATATCATGGGTCTAAATAGCCTTTTCAGGCTGAGAGAAGCACTTTGGTGACATTTGGCTGTAACTTGTTCCCAGTACATTCTGAGTGGCTGGTGACTGTGTGTTGTACCTAAAAGTGCCCAAATAGAATCCCAATGCACTATACAGGGGCCCAAATGCCTTCCTTATGACAAAACCGACACTCATTTTCTTTAAAAAATCATTGGTCAAAATAGCCTTTTCAGGCTGAGAGAAGCACTTTGGTGACGTTTAACTGTAACTTGTTCCCAGTACAGTCTAAGTGGCTGCTGACTGTGTGACTTGGCTAAAAGTGGCCAAATAGAAGCCCAATCCACAATACATGAGCCCAGAGGTCTTCCTTATGACTAAACTGACACCCACTTTCTTAAAAATATCATGGGTCTAAATAGCCTTTTCAGGCTGAGAGAAGCACTTTGGTGACGTTTAACTGTAACTTGTTCCCAGTACATTCTGAGTGGCTGTTGACTGTGTGTTGTACCTAAAAGTGGCCAAATAGAAGCCCAATCCACAATACATGAGCCCAAAGGCCTTCCTTATGACTAAACTGACACCCACTTTTTTAAAAAAAATCATTGGTCAAAATAGCCTTTTCAGGCTGAGAGAAGCACTTTGGTGATGTTTAACTGTAACTTGTTCCCAGTACAGTCTAAGTGGCTGCTGACTGTGTGACTTGGCTAAAAGTGGCCAAATAGAAGCCCAATCCACAATACATGAGCCCAAAGGCCTTCCGTATGACTAAACTGACACCCACTTTCTTAAAAATATCATGGGTCTAAATAGCCTTTTCAGGCTGAGAGAAGCACTTTGGTGACGTTTAACTGTAACTTGTTCCCAGTACATTCTGAGTGGCTGCTGACTGTGTGACTTGGTTAAAGGTGGCCAAATAGAAGCCCAATCCACAATACATGAGCCCAAAGGCCTTCCTTATGACTAAACTGACACCCACTTTCTTAAAAATATCATGGGTCTAAATAGCCTTTTCAGGCTGAGAGAAGCACTTTGGTGACATATGGCTGTAACTTGTTCCCAGTACATTCTGAGTGGCTGGTGACTGTGTGTTGTACCTAAAAGAGCCCAAATAGAATCCCAATGCACTCTACATGGGCCCAAATGCCTTCCTTATGACAAAACTGACACTCATTTTCTTTAAAAAATCATTCGTCAAAATAGCCAGGCTGAGAGAAGCACTTTGATGACGTTTAACTGTAACTTGTTCCCAGTACAGTCTAAGTGGCTGGTGACTGTGTGACTTGGCTAAAAGTGGCCAAATAGAAGCCCAATCCACAATACATGAGCCCAAGGGCCTTCCTTATGACTAAACTGACACCCACCTTTTTAAAAGTATCATGGGTCTAAATAGCATTTTCAGGCTGAGAGAAGCACTTTGGTGACATTTGGCTGTAACTTGTTCCCAGTACATTCTGAGTGGCTGGTGACTGTGTGTTGTACCTAAAAGTTCCCAAATAGAATCCCAATGCACTATACATGGGCCCAAATGCCTTCCTTATGACAAAACTGACACTCATTTTCTTTAAAAAAAATCATTGGTCAAAATAGCCTTTTCAGGCTGAGAGAAGCACTTTGGTGATGTTTAACTGTAACTTGTTCCCAGTACAGTCTAAGTGGCTGCTGACTGTGTGACTTGGCTAAAAGTGGCCAAATAGAAGCCCAATCCACAATACATGAGCCCAAAGGCCTTCCTTATGACTAAACTGACACCCACTTTCTTAAAAATATCATGGGTCTAAATAGCCTTTTCAGGCTGAGAGAAGCACTTTGGTGACATATGGCTGTAACTTGTTCCCAGTACATTCTGAGTGGCTGGTGACTGTGTGTTGTACCTAAAAGAGCCCAAATAGAATCCCAATGCACTCTACATGGGCCCAAATGCCTTCCTTATGACAAAACTGACACTCATTTTCTTTAAAAAATCATTCGTCAAAATAGCCTTTTCAGGCTGAGAGAAGCACTTTGATGACGTTTAACTGTAACTTGTTCCCAGTACAGTCTAAGTGGCTGGTGACTGTGTGACTTGGCTAAAAGTGGCCAAATAGAAGCCCAATCCACAATACATGAGCCCAAGGGCCTTCCTTATGACTAAACTGACACCCACCTTTTTAAAAGTATCATGGGTCTAAATAGCATTTTCAGGCTGAGAGAAGCACTTTGGTGACATTTGGCTGTAACTTGTTCCCAGTACATTCTGAGTGGCTGCTGACTGTGTGTTGTACCTAAAAGCTCCCAAAAAGAATCCCAATGCACTATACATGGGCCCAAATGCCTTCCTTATGACAAAACTGACACTCATTTTCTTTAAAAAAAATCATTGGTCAAAATAGCCTTTTCAGGCTGAGAGAAGCACTTTGGTGATGTTTAACTGTAACTTGTTCCCAGTACAGTCTAAGTGGCTGCTGACTGTGTGACTTGGCTAAAAGTGGCCAAATAGAAGCCCAATCCACAATACATGAGCCCAAAGGCCTTCCTTATGACTAAACTGACACCCACTTTCTTAAAAATATCATGGGTCTAAATAGCCTTTTCAGGCTGTGAGAAGCACTTTGGTGACATTTGGCTGTAACTTGTTCCCAGTACATTCTGAGTGGATGGTGACTGTGTGTTGTACCTAAAAGTGCCCAAATAGAATCCCAATACACTCTACATGGGCCCAAATTTCTTCCTTATGACAAAACTGACACTCATTTTCCTAAAAAAATCATTGGTCAAAATAGCCTTTTCAGGCTGAGAGAAGCACTTTGGTGACGTTTAACTGTAACTTGTTCCCAGTAAAGTCTAAGTGGCTGCTGACTGTGTGACTTGGTTAAAAGTGGCCAAATAGAAGCCCAATCCACAATACATGAGCCCAAAGGCCTTCCTTATGACTAAACTGACACCCACTTTCTTAAAAATATCATGGGTCTAAATAGCCTTTTCAGGCTGAGAGAAGCACTTTGGTGACATATGGCTGTAACTTGTTCCCAGTACATTCTGAGTGGCTGGTGACTGTGTGTTGTACCTAAAAGAGCCCAAATAGAATCCCAATGCACTCTACATGGGCCCAAATGCCTTCCTTATGACAAAACTGACACTCATTTTCTTTAAAAAATCATTCGTCAAAATAGCCTTTTCAGGCTGAGAGAAGCACTTTGATGACGTTTAACTGTAACTTGTTCCCAGTACAGTCTAAGTGGCTGGTGACTGTGTGACTTGGCTAAAAGTGGCCAAATAGAAGCCCAATCCACAATACATGAGCCCAAGGGCCTTCCTTATGACTAAACTGACACCCACCTTTTTAAAAGTATCATGGGTCTAAATAGCATTTTCAGGCTGAGAGAAGCACTTTGGTGACATTTGGCTGTAACTTGTTCCCAGTACATTCTGAGTGGCTGGTGACTGTGTGTTGTACCTAAAAGTTCCCAAATAGAATCCCAATGCACTATACCTGGGCCCAAATGCCTTCCTTATGACAAAACTGACACTCATTTTCTTTAAAAAAAATCATTGGTCAAAATAGCCTTTTCAGGCTGAGAGAAGCACTTTGGTGATGTTTAACTGTAACTTGTTCCCAGTACAGTCTAAGTGGCTGCTGACTGTGTGACTTGGCTAAAAGTGGCCAAATAGAAGCCCAATCCACAATACATGAGCCCAAAGGCCTTCCTTATGACTAAACTGACACCCACTTTCTTAAAAATGGGTCTAAATAGCCTTTTCAGGCTGAGAGAAGCACTTTGGTGACATTTGGCTGTAACTTGTTCCCAGTACATTCTGAGTGGCTGGTGACTGTGTGTTGTACCTAAAAGTGCCCAAATAGAATCCCAATGCACTATACAGGGGCCCAAATGCCTTCCTTATGACAAAACCGACACTCATTTTCTTTAAAAAATCATTCGTCAAAATAGCCTTTTCAGGCTGAGAGAAGCACTTTGATGACGTTTAACTGTAACTTGTTCCCAGTACAGTCTAAGTGGCTGGTGACTGTGTGACTTGGCTAAAAGTGGCCAAATAGAAGCCCAATCCACAATACATGAGCCCAAGGGCCTTCCTTATGACTAAACTGACACCCACCTTTTTAAAAGTATCATGGGTCTAAATAGCATTTTCAGGCTGAGAGAAGCACTTTGGTGACATTTGGCTGTAACTTGTTCCCAGTACATTCTGAGTGGCTGGTGACTGTGTGTTGTACCTAAAAGTTCCCAAATAGAATCCCAATGCACTATACATGGGCCCAAATGCCTTCCTTATGACAAAACTGACACTCATTTTCTTTAAAAAAAATCATTGGTCAAAATAGCCTTTTCAGGCTGAGAGAAGCACTTTGGTGACGTTTAACTGTAACTTGTTCCCAGTACATTCTGAGTGGCTGCTGACTGTGTGACTTGGTTAAAGGTGGCCAAATAGAAGCCCAATCCACAATACATGAGCCCAAAGGCCTTCCTTATGACTAAACTGACACCCACTTTCTTAAAAATATCATGGGTCTAAATAGCCTTTTCAGGCTGAGAGAAGCACTTTGGTGACATATGGCTGTAACTTGTTCCCAGTACATTCTGAGTGGCTGGTGACTGTGTGTTGTACCTAAAAGAGCCCAAATAGAATCCCAATGCACTCTACATGGGCCCAAATGCCTTCCTTATGACAAAACTGACACTCATTTTCTTTAAAAAATCATTCGTCAAAATAGCCAGGCTGAGAGAAGCACTTTGATGACGTTTAACTGTAACTTGTTCCCAGTACAGTCTAAGTGGCTGGTGACTGTGTGACTTGGCTAAAAGTGGCCAAATAGAAGCCCAATCCACAATACATGAGCCCAAGGGCCTTCCTTATGACTAAACTGACACCCACCTTTTTAAAAGTATCATGGGTCTAAATAGCATTTTCAGGCTGAGAGAAGCACTTTGGTGACATTTGGCTGTAACTTGTTCCCAGTACATTCTGAGTGGCTGGTGACTGTGTGTTGTACCTAAAAGTTCCCAAATAGAATCCCAATGCACTATACATGGGCCCAAATGCCTTCCTTATGACAAAACTGACACTCATTTTCTTTAAAAAAAATCATTGGTCAAAATAGCCTTTTCAGGCTGAGAGAAGCACTTTGGTGATGTTTAACTGTAACTTGTTCCCAGTACAGTCTAAGTGGCTGCTGACTGTGTGACTTGGCTAAAAGTGGCCAAATAGAAGCCCAATCCACAATACATGAGCCCAAAGGCCTTCCTTATGACTAAACTGACACCCACTTTCTTAAAAATATCATGGGTCTAAATAGCCTTTTCAGGCTGAGAGAAGCACTTTGGTGACATTTGGCTGTAACTTGTTCCCAGTACATTCTGAGTGGCTGGTGACTGTGTGTTGTACCTAAAAGTGCCCAAATAGAATCCCAATGCACTATACAGGGGCCCAAATGCCTTCCTTATGACAAAACCGACACTCATTTTCTTTAAAAAATCATTCGTCAAAATAGCCTTTTCAGGCTGAGAGAAGCACTTTGATGACGTTTAACTGTAACTTGTTCCCAGTACAGTCTAAGTGGCTGGTGACTGTGTGACTTGGCTAAAAGTGGCCAAATAGAAGCCCAATCCACAATACATGAGCCCAAGGGCCTTCCTTATGACTAAACTGACACCCACCTTTTTAAAAGTATCATGGGTCTAAATAGCATTTTCAGGCTGAGAGAAGCACTTTGGTGACATTTGGCTGTAACTTGTTCCCAGTACATTCTGAGTGGCTGGTGACTGTGTGTTGTACCTAAAAGTTCCCAAATAGAATCCCAATGCACTATACATGGGCCCAAATGCCTTCCTTATGACAAAACTGACACTCATTTTCTTTAAAAAAAATCATTGGTCAAAATAGCCTTTTCAGGCTGAGAGAAGCACTTTGGTGACGTTTAACTGTAACTTGTTCCCAGTACATTCTGAGTGGCTGCTGACTGTGTGACTTGGTTAAAGGTGGCCAAATAGAAGCCCAATCCACAATACATGAGCCCAAAGGCCTTCCTTATGACTAAACTGACACCCACTTTCTTAAAAATATCATGGGTCTAAATAGCCTTTTCAGGCTGAGAGAAGCACTTTGGTGACATATGGCTGTAACTTGTTCCCAGTACATTCTGAGTGGCTGGTGACTGTGTGTTGTACCTAAAAGAGCCCAAATAGAATCCCAATGCACTCTACATGGGCCCAAATGCCTTCCTTATGACAAAACTGACACTCATTTTCTTTAAAAAATCATTCGTCAAAATAGCCAGGCTGAGAGAAGCACTTTGATGACGTTTAACTGTAACTTGTTCCCAGTACAGTCTAAGTGGCTGGTGACTGTGTGACTTGGCTAAAAGTGGCCAAATAGAAGCCCAATCCACAATACATGAGCCCAAGGGCCTTCCTTATGACTAAACTGACACCCACCTTTTTAAAAGTATCATGGGTCTAAATAGCATTTTCAGGCTGAGAGAAGCACTTTGGTGACATTTGGCTGTAACTTGTTCCCAGTACATTCTGAGTGGCTGGTGACTGTGTGTTGTACCTAAAAGTTCCCAAATAGAATCCCAATGCACTATACATGGGCCCAAATGCCTTCCTTATGACAAAACTGACACTCATTTTCTTTAAAAAAAATCATTGGTCAAAATAGCCTTTTCAGGCTGAGAGAAGCACTTTGGTGATGTTTAACTGTAACTTGTTCCCAGTACAGTCTAAGTGGCTGCTGACTGTGTGACTTGGCTAAAAGTGGCCAAATAGAAGCCCAATCCACAATACATGAGCCCAAAGGCCTTCCTTATGACTAAACTGACACCCACTTTCTTAAAAATATCATGGGTCTAAATAGCCTTTTCAGGCTGAGAGAAGCACTTTGGTGACATTTGGCTGTAACTTGTTCCCAGTACATTCTGAGTGGCTGGTGACTGTGTGTTGTACCTAAAAGTGCCCAAATAGAATCCCAATGCACTATACAGGGGCCCAAATGCCTTCCTTATGACAAAACCGACACTCATTTTCTTTAAAAAATCATTGGTCAAAATAGCCTTTTCAGGCTGAGAGAAGCACTTTGGTGACGTTTAACTGTAACTTGTTCCCAGTACAGTCTAAGTGGCTGCTGACTGTGTGACTTGGCTAAAAGTGGCCAAATAGAAGCCCAATCCACAATACATGAGCCCAGAGGTCTTCCTTATGACTAAACTGACACCCACTTTCTTAAAAATATCATGGGTCTAAATAGCCTTTTCAGGCTGAGAGAAGCACTTTGGTGACGTTTAACTGTAACTTGTTCCCAGTACATTCTGAGTGGCTGTTGACTGTGTGTTGTACCTAAAAGTGGCCAAATAGAAGCCCAATCCACAATACATGAGCCCAAAGGCCTTCCTTATGACTAAACTGACACCCACTTTTTTAAAAAAAATCATTGGTCAAAATAGCCTTTTCAGGCTGAGAGAAGCACTTTGGTGATGTTTAACTGTAACTTGTTCCCAGTACAGTCTAAGTGGCTGCTGACTGTGTGACTTGGCTAAAAGTGGCCAAATAGAAGCCCAATCCACAATACATGAGCCCAAAGGCCTTCCGTATGACTAAACTGACACCCACTTTCTTAAAAATATCATGGGTCTAAATAGCCTTTTCAGGCTGAGAGAAGCACTTTGGTGATGTTTAACTGTAACTTGTTCCCAGTACAGTCTAAGTGGCTGCTGACTGTGTGACTTGGCTAAAAGTGGCCAAATAGAAGCCCAATCCACAATACATGAGCCCAAAGGCCTTCCGTATGACTAAACTGACACCCACTTTCTTAAAAATATCATGGGTCTAAATAGCATTTTCAGGCTGAGAGAAGCACTTTGGTGACATTTGGCTGTAACTTGTTCCCAGTACATTCTGAGTGGCTGATGACTGTGAGTTGTACCTAAAAGTGCCCAACAAGAATCCCAATGCACTCTACATGGGCCCAAATGCCTTCCTTATGACAAAACTGACACTCATTTTTTTTTTTTAAATCATTGGTCAAAATAGCCTTTTCAGGCTGAGAGAAGCACTTTGGTGACATTTAACTGTAACGTGTTCCCAGTACAGTCTAAGTGGCTGCTGACTGTGTGACTTGGCTAAAAGTGGCCAAATAGAAGCCCAATCCACAATACATGAGCCCAAAGGCCTTCCTAATGACTAAACTGACACCCACTTTTTTAAAAATATCATGGGTCTAAATAGCCTTTTCAGGCTGAGAGAAGCACTTTGGTGACATATGGCTGTAACTTGTTCCCAGTACATTCTGAGTGGCTGGTGACTGTGTGTTGTACCTAAAAGTGCCCAAATAGAATCCCAATACACTCTACATGGGCCCAAATGCCTTCCTTATGACAAAACTGACACTCATTTTCTTAAAAAAATCATTGGTCAAAATAGCCTTTTCAGGCTGAGAGAAGCACTTTGGTGACGTTTAACTGTAACTTGTTCCCAGTAAAGTCTAAGTGGCTGCTGACTGTGTGACTTGGTTAAAAGTGGCCAAATAGAAGCCCAATCCACAATACATGAGCCCAAAGGCCTTCCTTATGACTAAACTGACACCCACTTTCTTAAAAATATCATGGGTCTAAATAGCCTTTTCAGGCTGAGAGAAGCACTTTGGTGACATATGGCTGTAACTTGTTCCCAGTACATTCTGAGTGGCTGGTGACTGTGTGTTGTACCTAAAAGAGCCCAAATAGAATCCCAATGCACTCTACATGGGCCCAAATGCCTTCCTTATGACAAAACTGACACTCATTTTCTTTAAAAAATCATTCGTCAAAATAGCCTTTTCAGGCTGAGAGAAGCACTTTGATGACGTTTAACTGTAACTTGTTCCCAGTACAGTCTAAGTGGCTGGTGACTGTGTGACTTGGCTAAAAGTGGCCAAATAGAAGCCCAATCCACAATACATGAGCCCAAGGGCCTTCCTTATGACTAAACTGACACCCACCTTTTTAAAAGTATCATGGGTCTAAATAGCATTTTCAGGCTGAGAGAAGCACTTTGGTGACATTTGGCTGTAACTTGTTCCCAGTACATTCTGAGTGGCTGGTGACTGTGTGTTGTACCTAAAAGTTCCCAAATAGAATCCCAATGCACTATACATGGGCCCAAATGCCTTCCTTATGACAAAACTGACACTCATTTTCTTTAAAAAAAAATCATTGGTCAAAATAGCCTTTTCAGGCTGAGAGAAGCACTTTGGTGATGTTTAACTGTAACTTGTTCCCAGTACAGTCTAAGTGGCTGCTGACTGTGTGACTTGGCTAAAAGTGGCCAAATAGAAGCCCAATCCACAATACATGAGCCCAAAGGCCTTCCTTATGACTAAACTGACACCCACTTTCTTAAAAATATCATGGGTCTAAATAGCCTTTTCAGGCTGAGAGAAGCACTTTGGTGACATTTGGCTGTAACTTGTTCCCAGTACATTCTGAGTGGCTGGTGACTGTGTGTTGTACCTAAAAGTGCCCAAATAGAATCCCAATGCACTATACAGGGGCCCAAATGCCTTCCTTATGACAAAACCGACACTCATTTTCTTTAAAAAATCATTGGTCAAAATAGCCTTTTCAGGCTGAGAGAAGCACTTTGGTGACGTTTAACTGTAACTTGTTCCCAGTACAGTCTAAGTGGCTGCTGACTGTGTGACTTGGCTAAAAGTGGCCAAATAGAAGCCCAATCCACAATACATGAGCCCAGAGGTCTTCCTTATGACTAAACTGACACCCACTTTCTTAAAAATATCATGGGTCTAAATAGCCTTTTCAGGCTGAGAGAAGCACTTTGGTGATGTTTAACTGTAACTTGTTCCCAGTACAGTCTAAGTGGCTGCTGACTGTGTGACTTGGCTAAAAGTGGCCAAATAGAAGCCCAATCCACAATACATGAGCCCAAAGGCCTTCCGTATGACTAAACTGACACCCACTTTCTTAAAAATATCATGGGTCTAAATAGCCTTTTCAGGCTGAGAGAAGCACTTTGGTGATGTTTAACTGTAACTTGTTCCCAGTACAGTCTAAGTGGCTGCTGACTGTGTGACTTGGCTAAAAGTGGCCAAATAGAAGCCCAATCCACAATACATGAGCCCAAAGGCCTTCCGTATGACTAAACTGACACCCACTTTCTTAAAAATATCATGGGTCTAAATAGCATTTTCAGGCTGAGAGAAGCACTTTGGTGACATTTGGCTGTAACTTGTTCCCAGTACATTCTGAGTGGCTGATGACTGTGAGTTGTACCTAAAAGTGCCCAACAAGAATCCCAATGCACTCTACATGGGCCCAAATGCCTTCCTTATGACAAAACTGACACTCATTTTTTTTTTTAAATCATTGGTCAAAATAGCCTTTTCAGGCTGAGAGAAGCACTTTGGTGACATTTAACTGTAACGTGTTCCCAGTACAGTCTAAGTGGCTGCTGACTGTGTGACTTGGCTAAAAGTGGCCAAATAGAAGCCCAATCCACAATACATGAGCCCAAAGGCCTTCCTAATGACTAAACTGACACCCACTTTTTTAAAAATATCATGGGTCTAAATAGCCTTTTCAGGCTGAGAGAAGCACTTTGGTGACATATGGCTGTAACTTGTTCCCAGTACATTCTGAGTGGCTGGTGACTGTGTGTTGTACCTAAAAGTGCCCAAATAGAATCCCAATACACTCTACATGGGCCCAAATGCCTTCCTTATGACAAAACTGACACTCATTTTCTTAAAAAAATCATTGGTCAAAATAGCCTTTTCAGGCTGAGAGAAGCACTTTGGTGACGTTTAACTGTAACTTGTTCCCAGTAAAGTCTAAGTGGCTGCTGACTGTGTGACTTGGTTAAAAGTGGCCAAATAGAAGCCCAATCCACAATACCTGAGCCCAAAGGCCTTCCTTATGACTAAACTGACACCCACTTTCTTAAAAATATCATGGGTCTAAATAGCCTTTTCAGGCTGAGAGAAGCACTTTGGTGACATATGGCTGTAACTTGTTCCCAGTACATTCTGAGTGGCTGGTGACTGTGTGTTGTACCTAAAAGAGCCCAAATAGAATCCCAATGCACTCTACATGGGCCCAAATGCCTTCCTTATGACAAAACTGACACTCATTTTCTTTAAAAAATCATTCGTCAAAATAGCCTTTTCAGGCTGAGAGAAGCACTTTGATGACGTTTAACTGTAACTTGTTCCCAGTACAGTCTAAGTGGCTGGTGACTGTGTGACTTGGCTAAAAGTGGCCAAATAGAAGCCCAATCCACAATACATGAGCCCAAGGGCCTTCCTTATGACTAAACTGACACCCACCTTTTTAAAAGTATCATGGGTCTAAATAGCATTTTCAGGCTGAGAGAAGCACTTTGGTGACATTTGGCTGTAGCTTGTTCCCAGTACATTCTGAGTGGCTGGTGACTGTGTGTTGTACCTAAAAGCTCCCAAATAGAATCCCAATGCACTATACATGGGCCCAAATGCCTTCCTTATGACAAAACTGACACTCATTTTCTTTAAAAAAAATCATTGGTCAAAATAGCCTTTTCAGGCTGAGAGAAGCACTTTGGTGATGTTTAACTGTAACTTGTTCCCAGTACAGTCTAAGTGGCTGCTGACTGTGTGACTTGGCTAAAAGTGGCCAAATAGAAGCCCAATCCACAATACATGAGCCCAAAGGCCTTCCTTATGACTAAACTGACACCCACTTTCTTAAAAATATCATGGGTCTAAATAGCCTTTTCAGGCTGTGAGAAGCACTTTGGTGACATTTGGCTGTAACTTGTTCCCAGTACATTCTGAGTGGCTGGTGACTGTGTGTTGTACCTAAAAGTGCCCAAATAGAATCCCAATGCACTATAGAGGGGCCCAAATGCCTTCCTTATGACAAAACTGACACTCATTTTCTTTAAAAAATCATTGGTCAAAATAGCCTTTTCAGGCTGAGAGAAGCACTTTGATGACGTTTAACTGTAACTTGTTCCCAGTACAGTCTAAGTGGCTGCTGACTGTGTGACTTGGCTAAAAGTGGCCAAATAGAAGCCCAATCCACAATACATGAGCCCAGAGGTCTTCCTTATGACTAAACTGACACCCACTTTCTTAAAAATATCATGGGTCTAAATAGCCTTTTCAGGCTGAGAGAAGCACTTTGGTGACGTTTAACTGTAACTTGTTCCCAGTACATTCTGAGTGGCTGTTGACTGTGTGTTGTACCTAAAGGTGCCCAAATAGAAGCCCAATCCACAATACATGAGCCCAAAGGCCTTCCTTATGACTAAACTGACACCCTCTTTCTTAAAGATATCCTGGGTCTAAATAGCCTTTTCAGGCTGAGAGAAGCACTTTGGTGACATTTGAGAGTAACTTACTCCCAGTACATTCTGAGTGGCTGCAGGCTGTGTGACTTGGCTAAAACTTCCCAAATAGAAGCCCAATCCACAATACATGAGCCCAAAGGCCTTCCGTATGACTAAACTGACACCCACTTTCTTAAAAATATCATGGGTCTAAATAGCATTTTCAGGCTGAGAGAAGCACTTTGGTGACATTTGGCTGTAACTTGTTCCCAGTACATTCTGAGTGGCTGATGACTGTGAGTTGTACCTAAAAGTGCCCAACAAGAATCCCAATGCACTCTACATGGGCCCAAATGCCTTCCTTATGACAAAACTGACACTCATTTTTTTTTTTAAATCATTGGTCAAAATAGCCTTTTCAGGCTGAGAGAAGCACTTTGGTGACGTTTAACTGTAACGTGTTCCCAGTACAGTCTAAGTGGCTGCTGACTGTGTGACTTGGCTAAAAGTGGCCAAATAGAAGCCCAATCCACAATACATGAGCCCAAAGGCCTTCCTAATGACTAAACTGACACCCACTTTTTTAAAAATATCATGGGTCTAAATAGCCTTTTTAGGCTGAGAGAAGCACTTTGGTGACATTTGGCTGTAACTTGTTCCCAGTACATTCTGAGTGGCTGGTGACTGTGTGTTGTACCTAAAAGTGCCCAAATAGAATCCCAATACACTCTACATGGGCCCAAATGCCTTCCTTATGACAAAACTGACACTCATTTTCTTAAAAAAATCATTGGTCAAAATAGCCTTTTCAGGCTGAGAGAAGCACTTTGGTGACGTTTAACTGTAACTTGTTCCCAGTAAAGTCTAAGTGGCTGCTGACTGTGTGACTTGGTTAAAAGTGGCCAAATAGAAGCCCAATCCACAATACATGAGCCCAAAGGCCTTCCTTATGACTAAACTGACACCCACTTTCTTAAAAATATCATGGGTCTAAATAGCCTTTTCAGGCTGAGAGAAGCACTTTGGTGACATATGGCTGTAACTTGTTCCCAGTACATTCTGAGTGGCTGGTGACTGTGTGTTGTACCTAAAAGAGCCCAAATAGAATCCCAATGCACTCTACATGGGCCCAAATGCCTTCCTTATGACAAAACTGACACTCATTTTCTTTAAAAAAAATCATTGGTCAAAATAGCCTTTTCAGGCTGAGAGAAGCACTTTGGTGATGTTTAACTGTAACTTGTTCCCAGTACAGTCTAAGTGGCTGCTGACTGTGTGACTTGGCTAAAAGTGGCCAAATAGAAGCCCAATCCACAATACATGAGCCCAAAGGCCTTCCTTATGACTAAACTGACACCGACTTTCTTAAAAATATCATGGGTCTAAATAGCCTTTTCAGGCTGAGAGAAGCACTTTGGTGACATTTGGCTGTAACTTGTTCCCAGTACATTCTGAGTGGCTGGTGACTGTGTGTTGTACCTAAAAGTGCCCAAATAGAATCCCAATACACTCTACATGGGCCCAAATTTCTTCCTTATGACAAAACTGACACTCATTTTCCTAAAAAAATCATTGGTCAAAATAGCCTTTTCAGGCTGAGAGAAGCACTTTGGTGACGTTTAACTGTAACTTGTTCCCAGTAAAGTCTAAGTGGCTGCTGACTGTGTGACTTGGTTAAAAGTGGCCAAATAGAAGCCCAATCCACAATACATGAGCCCAAAGGCCTTCCTTATGACTAAACTGACACCCACTTTCTTAAAAATATCATGGGTCTAAATAGCCTTTTCAGGCTGAGAGAAGCACTTTGGTGACATATGGCTGTAACTTGTTCCCAGTACATTCTGAGTGGCTGGTGACTGTGTGTTGTACCTAAAAGAGCCCAAATAGAATCCCAATGCACTCTACATGGGCCCAAATGCCTTCCTTATGACAAAACTGACACTCATTTTCTTTAAAAAATCATTCATCAAAATAGCCTTTTCAGGCTGAGAGAAGCACTTTGATGACGTTTAACTGTAACTTGTTCCCAGTACAGTCTAAGTGGCTGGTGACTGTGTGACTTGGCTAAAAGTGGCCAAATAGAAGCCCAATCCACAATACATGAGCCCAAGGGCCTTCCTTATGACTAAACTGACACCCACCTTTTTAAAAGTATCATGGGTCTAAATAGCATTTTCAGGCTGAGAGAAGCACTTTGGTGACATTTGGCTGTAACTTGTTCCCAGTACATTCTGAGTGGCTGGTGACTGTGTGTTGTACCTAAAAGTTCCCAAATAGAATCCCAATGCACTATACATGGGCCCAAATGCCTTCCTTATGACAAAACTGACACTCATTTTCTTTAAAAAAAAATCATTGGTCAAAATAGCCTTTTCAGGCTGAGAGAAGCACTTTGGTGATGTTTAACTGTAACTTGTTCCCAGTACAGTCTAAGTGGCTGCTGACTGTGTGACTTGGCTAAAAGTGGCCAAATAGAAGCCCAATCCACAATACATGAGCCCAAAGGCCTTCCTTATGACTAAACTGACACCCACTTTCTTAAAAATATCATGGGTCTAAATAGCCTTTTCAGGCTGAGAGAAGCACTTTGGTGACATTTGGCTGTAACTTGTTCCCAGTACATTCTGAGTGGCTGGTGACTGTGTGTTGTACCTAAAAGTGCCCAAATAGAATCCCAATGCACTATACAGGGGCCCAAATGCCTTCCTTATGACACAACTGACACTCATTTTCTTTAAAAAATCATTGGTCAAAATAGCCTTTTCAGGCTGAGAGAAGCACTTTGGTGACGTTTAACTGTAACTTGTTCCCAGTACAGTCTAAGTGGCTGCTGACTGTGTGACTTGGCTAAAAGTGGCCAAATAGAAGCCCAATCCACAATACATGAGCCCAGAGGTCTTCCTTATGACTAAACTGACACCCACTTTCTTAAAAATATCATGGGTCTAAATAGCCTTTTCAGGCTGAGAGAAGCACTTTGGTGACGTTTAACTGTAACTTGTTCCCAGTACATTCTGAGTGGCTGTTGACTGTGTGTTGTACCTAAAGGTGCCCAAATAGAAGCCCAATCCACAATACATGAGCCCAAAGGCCTTCCTTATGACTAAACTGACACCCTCTTTCTTAAAAATATCCTGGGTCTAAATAGCCTTTTCAGGCTGAGAGAAGCACTTTGGTGACATTTGAGAGTAACTTACTCCCAGTACATTCTGAGTGGCTGCAGGCTGTGTGACTTGGCTAAAACTTCCCAAATAGAAGCCCAATCCACAATACATGAGCCCAAAGGCCTTCCGTATGACTAAACTGACACCCACTTTCTTAAAAATATCATGGGTCTAAATAGCATTTTCAGGCTGAGAGAAGCACTTTGGTGACATTTGGCTGTAACTTGTTCCCAGTACATTCTGAGTGGCTGATGACTGTGAGTTGTACCTAAAAGTGCCCAACAAGAATCCCAATGCACTCTACATGGGCCCAAATGCCTTCCTTATGACAAAACTGACACTCATTTTCTTAAAAAAATCATTGGTCAAAATAGCCTTTTCAGACTGAGAGAAGCACTTTGGTGACATTTAACTGTAACGTGTTCCCAGTACAGTCTAAGTGGCTGCTGACTGTGTGACTTGGCTAAAAGTGGCCAAATAGAAGCCCAATCCACAATACATGAGCCCAAAGGCCTTCCTAATGACTAAACTGACACCCACTTTTTTTAAAAATATCATGGGTCTAAATAGCCTTTTCAGGCTGAGAGAAGCACTTTGGTGACATTTGAGAGTAACTTACTCCCAGTACAGTCTGAGTGGCTGCTGGCTGTGTGACTTGGCTAAAACTTCCCAAATAGAAGCCCAATCCACAATACATGAGCCCAAAGGCCTTCCGTATGACTAAACTGACACCCACTTTCTTAAAAATATCATGGGTCTAAATAGCATTTTCAGGCTGAGAGAAGCACTTTGGTGACATTTAACTGTAACGTGTTCCCAGTACAGTCTAAGTGGCTGCTGACTGTGTGACTTGGTTAAAAGTGGCCAAATAGAAGCCCAATCCACAATACATGAGCCCAAAGGCCTTCCTTATGACTAAACTGACACCCACTTTCTTAAAAATATCATGGGTCTAAATAGCCTTTTCAGGCTGAGAAAAGCACTTTGGTGACATTTGGCTGTAACTTGTTCCCAGTACATTCTGAGTGGCTGGTGACTGTGTGTTGTACCTAAAAGAGCCCAAATAGAATCCCAATGCACTCTACATGGGCCCAAATGCCTTCCTTATGACAAAACTGACACTCATTTTCTTTAAAAAATCATTGGTCAAAATAGCCTTTTCAGGCTGAGAGAAGCACTTTGATGACGTTTAACTGTAACGTGTTCCCAGTACAGTCTAAGTGGCTGGTGACTGTGTGACTTGGCTAAAAGTGGCCAAATAGAAGCCCAATCCACAATACATGAGCCCAAAGGCCTTCCTAATGACTAAACTGACACCCACTTTTTTAAAAAATATCATGGGTCTAAATAGCCTTTTCAGGCTGAGAGAAGCACTTTGGTGACGTTTAACTGTAACTTGTTCCCAGTACATTCTGAGTGGCTGTTGACTGTGTGTTGTACCTAAAGGTGCCCAAATAGAAGCCCAATCCACAATACATGAGCCCAAAGGCCTTCCTTATGACTAAACTGACACCCTCTTTCTTAAAAATATTCTGGGTCTGAATAGCCTTTTCAGGCTGAGAGAAGCACTTTGGTGACATTTGAGAGTAACTTACTCCCAGTACATTCTGAGTGGCTGCTGGCTGTGTGACTTGGCTAAAACTTCCCAAATAGAAGCCCAATCCACAATACATGAGCCCAAAGGCCTTCCGTATGACTAAACTGACACCCACTTTCTTAAAAATATCATGGGTCTAAATAGCCTTTTCAGGCTGAGAGAAGCACTTTGGTGACGTTTAACTGTAACTTGTTCCCAGTAAAGTCTAAGTGGCTGCTGACTGTGTGACTTGGTTAAAAGTGGCCAAATAGAAGCCCAATCCACAATACATGAGCCCAAAGGCCTTCCTTATGACTAAACTGACACCCACTTTCTTAAAAATATCATGGGTCTAAATAGCCTTTTCAGGCTGAGAGAAGCACTTAGGTGACATATGGCTGTAACTTGTTCCCAGTACATTCTGAGTGGCTGGTGACTGTGTGTTGTACCTAAAAGAGCCCAAATAGAATCCCAATGCACTCTACATGGGCCCAAATGCCTTCCTTATGACAAAACTGACACTCATTTTCTTTAAAAAATCATTGGTCAAAATAGCCTTTTCAGGCTGAGAGATGCACTTTGATGACGTTTAACAGTAACTTGTTCCCAGTACAGTCTAAGTGGCTGGTGACTGTGTGACTTGGCTAAAAGTGGCCAAATAGAAGCCCAATCCACAATACATGAGCCCAAGGGCCTTCCTTATGACTAAACTGACACCCACCTTTTTAAAAGTATCATGGGTCTAAATAGCATTTTCAGGCTGAGAGAAGCACTTTGGTGACATTTGGCTGTAACTTGTTCCCAGTACATTCTGAGTGGCTGGTGACTGTGTGTTGTACCTAAAAGTGCCCAAATAGAATCCCAATGCACTATACATGGGCCCAAATGCCTTCCTTATGACAAAACTGACACTCATTTTCTTTAAAAAATCATTGGTCAAAATAGCCTTTTCAGGCTGAGAGAAGCACTTTGATGACGTTTAACTGTAACTTGTTCCCAGTACAGTCTAAGTGGCTGCTGACTGTGTGACTTGGCTAAAAGTGGCCAAATAGAAGCCCAATCCACAATACATGAGCCCAGAGGTCTTCCTTATGACTAAACTGACACCCACTTTCTTAAAAATATCATGGGTCTAAATAGCCTTTTCAGGCTGAGAGAAGCACTTTGGTGACATATGGCTGTAACTTGTTCCCAGTACATTCTGAGTGGCTTGTGACTGTGTGTTGTACCTAAAAGAGCCCAAATAGAATCCCAATGCACTCTACATGGGCCCAAATGCCTTCCTTATGACAAAACTGACACTCATTTTCTTTAAAAAATCATTGGTCAAAATAGCCTTTTCAGGCTGAGAGAAGCACTTTGGTGACGTTTAACTGTAACTTGTTCCCAGTACATTCTGAGTGGCTGTTGACTGTGTGTTGTACCTAAAGGTGCCCAAATAGAAGCCCAATCCACAATACATGAGCCCAAAGGCCTTCCTTATGACTAAACTGACACCCTCTTTCTTAAAAATATCCTGGGTCTAAATAGCCTTTTCAGGCTGAGAGAAGCACTTTGGTGACATTTGAGAGTAACTTACTCCCAGTACATTCTGAGTGGCTGCTGGCTGTGTGACTTGGCTAAAACTTCCCAAATAGAAGCCCAATCCACAATACATGAGCCCAAAGGCCTTCCGTATGACTAAACTGACACCCACTTTCTTAAAAATATCATGGGTCTAAATAGCATTTTCAGGCTGAGAGAAGCACTTTGGTGACATTTGGCTGTAACTTGTTCCCAGTACATTCTGAGTGGCTGGTGACTGTGTGTTGTACCTAAAAGTGCCCAAATAGAATCCCAATGCACTATACATGGGCCCAAATGCCTTCCTTATGACAAATCTGACACTCATTTTCTTTAAAAAATCATTGGTCAAAATAGCCTTTTCAGGCTGAGAGAAGCACTTTGGTGACGTTTAACTGTAACTTGTTCCCAGTACATTCTGAGTGGCTGGTGACTGTGTGTTGTACCTAAAAGTGCCCAAATAGAATCCCAATGCACTATACATGGGCCCAAATGCCTTCCTTATGACAAAACTGACACTCATTTTCTTTAAAAAATCATTGGTCAAAATAGCCTTTTCAGGCTGAGAGAAGCACTTTGATGACGTTTAACTGTAACTTGTTCCCAGTACAGTCTAAGTGGCTGGTGACTGTGTGACTTGGCTAAAAGTGGCCAAATAGAAGCCCAATCCACAATACATGAGCCCAAGGGCCTTCCTTATGACTAAACTGACACCCACTTTTTTAAAAGTATCATGGGTCTAAATAGCATTTTCAGGCTGAGAGAAGCACTTTGGTGACATTTGGCTGTAACTTGTTCCCAGTACATTCTGAGTGGCTGGTGACTGTGTGTTGTACCTAAAAGTACCCAAATAGAATCCCAATGCACTATACATGGGCCCAAATGCCTTCCTTATGACAAAACTGACACTCATTTTCTTTAAAAAATCATTGGTTAAAATAGCATTTTCAGGCTGAGAGAAGCACGTTGGTGATGTTTAACTGTAACTTGTTCCCAGTACAGTCTAAGTGGCTGGTGACTGTGTGACTTGGCTAAAAGTGGCCAAATAGAAGCCCAATCCACAATACATGAGCCCAAATGCCTTCCGTATGACTAAACTGACACTCACTTTCTTAAAATTATCATGGGTCTAAATAGCATTTTCAGGCTGAGAGAAGCACTTTGGTGACATTTGGCTTTATTGTTCCCAGTATATTCTGAGTGGCTGGTGACTCTGTGTTGTACCTAAAAGTGCCCAAATAGAAGCCCAATCCACAATACATGAGCCCAGACGCCTTCCTTATGACTAAACTGACACCCACTTTCTTAAGAATATCATGGGTCTAAATGGGGACAGACCCCCACTTAGAAACACCCCCACTTAGAAACACCCCCACTTAGAAGCACCCCCACTTAGAAACACCCCCACTTAGAAACATCCCCACTTAGAAACATCCCCACTTAGAAAAACGAACCCCCCCATCATCCTATTTTATTATTGTCTCCGCCAGGCCGAAAGGCATGGCGAGAGAGTATGTTTTTGAATATATATTATTATTATTATGAATTATTATTATTATTATTACACTTACCCTTATTATTATTACCCTTATCATTGTTATTATGCTATTGAAAAACGGACCCCCATCATGCTATTTTATTATTAATATATATTATTATTATTAATTATTATTATTATCATTATTATTATTACCCTTATCATTGTTATTATGCTATTTTATTATTAATATTATTATTATTATTATTATTATTATCGTTATCATTGTTATTATTATTATGCCATTATTATTATTGATAATAATATTATGCTATTTAATGATAACAATAATATTAACAATAATAGTAATATTAATAATGATAATAATAACAATAAAGACAGCTGGAATTTAACTAATTTACTTAAGTAATGTACTTAAGTACGCTTTTGAGGTATTTGTACTTTACTTGATTATTTCCAATACTTTTACTTCTACTCCACTACGTCTCAGAGGCAAATATAGTACTCCACTACAATTATTTGAAAACTTTAGTTACTAGTTACTTGTCAGATATATATTATGATATTATGAAACATATCTCTCTCTCTATCTCTCTCTCTCCATATGTCTTTTTTTTACGTGGTCTGCTCTTTTTTCTCTCTACACTCTATGCCAAAAATAGCCGATCTACAACCGCACAATGCCTAGCACTATGAGGCGTTGTGAGTAGGCTAAATCCTCTAATAGTGACCTCTATTCAATGAAAAACCTCCCTTCTAATAGAAGTCTGAAGACTCTCGCCTCTATGGCTACTATATACGCCTGCCGTCGGTTCAAATCACTGTCTGTGACACAGAGTAATATATAAGACAACATTTAAGTAAAGTACTTGAGTAAATGTAGGCTACTTAACGCTGCTCAGCGCGTCTGCAGAGGTGTAAAGTAACTACCCTACTTTACACCTCTGCAGACCATAGACTGTATAGCTGCAGACGCGCTGAGCAGCGTTGCCAGATTCTGCGAGAGAATAAGCAACACTGCTAGTGGCTCCCCTTTGGCTTAGACTTGTCACATGACCTGTCTAAGCCAATGTGGAGCCTAGCAGTGTTGCCAGATTCTGCGAGACAAATCAGAAACAAGGACTATGAAAACAGCCGCACTGTTTATTTCACACAGTATAGGGCAGGCTACTTGATTTCAATAAATGAACCCAGTACATTTTACTGGGTTCCAACTGACACAAAATGTTGATTTATTCATTCTGATCTGTTTGAAAAAAGAAGTATAGGCCTCTATCTTATACATGCCTCCTTTGTCATCATGATTTGTGTGCATGGGGATCTCATCTTAAACAAGCTCAGTGCTTAATGAGTCTTCCAGTTTAGTAGACCTTGTATTGCGAATTTGTACTTCCATGTACTGCTGTTCTCATGTCTTACTAAATAAAGTAAAGTCCTTGTCATGCCAAGGACCCCCAAACTTTGATGTAGGCTACTTGTCTGCAGAACACAGCATTCCATGCGTTTTCTCTCTCTCCCTCCTCTCTGGGGTCCACGGCCAAATACACATAATTTGTGATTTGTGGGGTTCCTGACATGAAGGTGCCCCCCCTCCTCTGAGTGGAACAACTACCGTAACAGCGGAATTTTACACGTGCGTAATTACGCACATAAGTGCATGTAACATAATAATACACAACGTGTGCTGTACATATAGCTCACTGTAGGCTAACATTCTTGGGGGTCTTCTTAGCATTGTGAGCTTGTAGATCGGCTATTTTTGGCAAAGAGCTTGACTGGACCTCTAGTTAGTTATAAATTAAGAATGTATTATTAATGATTTAAAAGGGGGGGGGGATCTTTCCACCTATACCAGAATAAACCATGGGCCTATTTAGCGCGTGCTGCACATCCCTGCCTGCATGGGTGCACAGTATAGGCAAAGTTCACAGCTCTCCTTCTCTCCTAATTCCCCACAAATAGTCCCCAGCAGCTGGCTGGGACCGGAGAGCAAGCTGCCATTCAGTCATGATTGATTGAGGTGATTGAGATGACATCATGATTTCTCCATGAGTCTTTTAACTTTCGAGGAAAAAAACAACAACAATTAAATAGGTGTGGATGGCTTCAGTCAATGAATCAACAGCGGTCGTTAGCTCCCCACTGGGAGATCAGAAAAACTTGATGGCCCATTCGGCGCACACATCAAAGGTGGTTAGGATCAAAGGCACTTAGTTTGTAGACAGACGCACGAGAGAGAGAGAGCGAGAGAGAGAGAGAGAGAGAGAGAGAGAGAGAGAGAGAGAGAGAGAGAGAGAGAGAGAGAGAGAGAGAGAGAGAGAGAGCTTGCGCGGGCGTGTTACGGCCGCGGACCTTTGACAGACAGACATCCGTCGGAGCACAGTCAGCACCGTCAGCACACTCACTCGCACCAAAAGTAGCCGATCTACAAGCTCACAACACCTCGCAGCGCCAGGCGTTGTGAGCTTGTAGATCGGCTATTTTTGGCAAAGAGCTTGACAGATAGATAGATAGACTGATCGATATACAGACAGACAGACAGACAGACCCATGCAGGGCGTCCGTGGGAGCGCACTCACGCCAATGTGCTAAATTATAATATAATAATATTAATAATAGTAATAATAATAAGGGTAATAATAATAATAATAGCATCAATTTGTTTATTGCACTGCACAGCATTTACGCACAGCCTCGTTTGGTTTGAGACACATGCAGTGTCCACTGTCCAGTCTGGTCTAATATCAAACCAAACCAGGCTGTCAGTGGACAGCTGTGCGCAATCTCATCTCATGGACGCCTCTTGAAGACTTCATTTATGGGCATATGAAGTGGACTACTATAGTAAGTGGACAGATTAAGGTGAAAGTGTAATTTGATCATACTTCTGGTGGTTAGAATTCACGACAGTTGTTGTGAATTAGGTGAGAAAAATCCTTCGATCTGAATGTGGCAATTTGGAGAGCTCCAAGTTGCGCACGGATGCTTAATTTATTTTTCCTAGTTTCTTAAATGCTACAGTTTCTTCGAAAATATGTAATCTCCTATAGTTCACAAGGCGTGGCGCTGTGATGCATCCAAGTTCATGTTCATGTTACCAAGCCATATTGTAGTACAGTCAATATAGGCTATTACTAGGCTGCTTTTAAATCTACAATGAAATGACAACGGATCTCCCTCCCATGCGCGTGTCGTTCTGCAATGATTTTTAATTCATTAGAGGCAGCAAATAAGCAACACATTTAACATATTAAGCTCAGATGATTCCAACCAGGAGGAAAGAGACGGGAAGACAGGAGAGAGGAGAGGGAGAGAGACGGTATAATGCTTTTTATTTTATTTTTGTTGCGTGTCGACCTGCGCAGCACGCCCCATCCCGCACCGCCATAATGGACTCTGAAAGCTTGGCTCATGTGTAGCCTATCATAATTATTCACAAAAGTAACATGGATATATACACTTAGGATTTAGAGAGAACCCTGAACTATTGCGCTTGAGATTTGGGTTCGTTCTGGGTTAAAACTGAATCTCTCCATTGTCTCTTCAAACTAAAGGCCCAGAATTAATTGGAGACGACAAAAAGAAAGCAGTGCTGTTCACAAAAATGACATATGCCTATGGTTGTGGCAGGTGTAAACTTTAACATTATTTAATAAAGGAGGATTAATGAAGCATTAATACACACATGGTGTTTTGATGTTGGGCTGATTTGACAATAGATCAGATGCAAGTGTCTCATTAATGCGCATGAGATGCTTTACCAAGTATGCCTACATTAATTCACATTCATTGTGATTATATAGTCGGAATGGTGGTGTTTATAAATAGCAATGCGTCACAGTCGGAATAGCGATGTCTTTAAAACAAATGGGAAACATCTCCACTCCGAAGAATGGAAGTCAATCTTCTAAGTGGCGATGTGGAGGAATAGCGATGTGTAACCGGTCTAAATAGCCTATTCAGGCTGAGAGAAGCACTTTGGTGACATTTGGCTGGAACTGGTTCCCAATGCATTCTGAGTGGCTGCTGGCTGTGTGACTTGACTAAAAGTGCCCAAATATAAGCCCAATCCACAATACAGGAGCCCAGAGGCCTTCCTTATGACTAAACTGACACCCACCTTCTTAAAAATATGATGGGTCTAAATAGCCTTTTCAGCCTGAGAGAAGCACTTTGGTGACATTTGGCTGTAACTTGTTACCAGTACATTCTGAGTGGCTGCTGGCTGTGTGACTTGGCTAAAAGTGCCCAAATAGAAGCCTAATCCACAATACTTGAGCCCAGAGGCCTACCTTATGACTACAATAATAATAACTAAAATAAATATGCTCCTTTTAGAACACACCACTGCACTCTGTACTCCTCTGTAAACTCGTCATCTTAGACACATTAATTGCTTCATGTTCGTACAAGACTCTTCTCAGTTTGCCCCACTTTATGTGTGTCATCTCTTGCATACCTCGTCTGCTGTGTACACCACAAAAACATTCTTCATTCAGCTAGTCATCATTACAGCCTGCTGCAGCCAGAGACTGGAGCGACCCGCAAAAACCTTTACAACTGACAGAATTAGCTTTAAAAGACCTCCTCTCTGAGAAATGTTGCTGTCCCT
The DNA here is from genome assembly GCF_963454915.1 of Gymnoscopelus microlampas. Taxonomy (NCBI): domain Eukaryota; kingdom Metazoa; phylum Chordata; class Actinopteri; order Myctophiformes; family Myctophidae; genus Gymnoscopelus; species Gymnoscopelus microlampas. Next base: position 393,195 of record NW_028155810.1, on the reverse strand, counting down.
ACACACAGTTAGCCCTGCTTGTTTTTATGTGTGCTTTAACTTTAAAAAACAATGTAAAGAAAGAAATACATTCTGCCATATCACAAGCTACATCATCAATCTTCCAGTATTGTTTCACTAAAGTCGATGGTAATGATTTATGAGCAGTACTGTATGTGCTTGATGTGTTAAGATAGAAACATTGTTACAGCTGTATTGTTGTTTTGTTCTTGTTTCCTGAATCCTGTTCTAGCCTGTCTCTCTCTCCCTCTCAGATAGAGTGTTTGTGTGTGTGTGTGTGTGTGTGTGTGTGTGTGTGTGTGTGTGTGTGTGTGTGTGTGTGTGTGTGTGTGTGTGTGTGTGTGTGTGTGTGTGTGTGTCTCTCTGCACTGTGAGTATTCCATTCTCCATGTCACAAAACAACTACCACCAATTGTAACTCACTCAGGGATTTTATTGCCTGAAAATGTCTAGCTGTAACAACTACAAAGGTCATTACAGCATTAACCCACACATTGCAAATGACCATCCTTCCTATGTGTTATATTACAGATTTATCTACAAATGCTCCCTTTAGAATGCACCACGGCACTCTATGTTCCTCTGTAAACTGTTCATCTTAGACCAGGGGTCTTCAACAGAGGGTCCGGGACCCCTAGGGGGTCCTCAGAGTTACTACAGGGGGTCCGCCAAATCTTTGTGTGATATGATTTTTATTTTTACATTAACCACTTGAACCCTAGTATCTTTTCTGAGGAGAACTTTAGCCAAAAATAGCAGATCTACAAGCTCACAACGCCGAGGGAAAAAAGAGCAGACCAAGTAAACAAAAAAAGTTGAATCTGCAAGACAATTTTATACAATATAGAGGGGGCCCCTGCATCTCTCTCTCAGCTAGGGGGTCACAGAGCGTCTACATATGAAAAGGTTGAAGACCCCTGTCTTAGACACATTCATTGCTTCATGCTCATATACAGGACTCTTCTTGGTTTGTCCCACCTTATGTGTGTCGTTTGTTGCAGACCTCATCTGCTGTGTAACACGTTCTGCTCATCATATTCTGCTGAAGGCTCCATAAACAAACCCTGCATTCAGTGTGTCATCAATTCAGTCTACTGCAGCCAGAGACTATAGAATGACCTGCACAAACCTTTAACACATTGAGTGTTAAAGGTTTGTGTTTTCAAAAAATGTACGTTGAGTGCCTGGAATTTTAACCATTTTTGAACCTTTTTCAAGTAGTCACAAAATATTTTCAGTGATCACCGTCCTCATGGTGATCCCCTCATTACACATATAGAGGTCTCGTACAATCGGGGGAAAAGGATTAAAAACATTCGGTAATCCATTCCATAGTTGCAGCCAGTTGAAAATAGTCGAAAATACATAGTAAAAACAAAAAGTACACAGGAGCCCAGATACAGGCTTTTGAAGTCATAAGTTAACCAGGAAGTGGATTGGAGTCTTAATCTTCGTAAAATGATATCTCCTGGTGCTGTGGAGAAAAAAAGAAAAAAAAAACATTGACATTTTTTTTTCATATTTTTGTCCAAAAACGGCCCTAACCGTTTTTAGCACACCTTGTTTGGATTATGAAAAACGGTCCGGACCGTTTTTGGCACTCAATGTGTTAATACAGGACACTTTTATTCCTAAATCAGCTTTTAAAAGTCTCCAAAGCACGCAAGACAGCCCTGCTTGTTTGTGTCTTTTAACATCTTTTTTTTGTCTTTTAACAAAAATGCAAATGCTGTTAGATAACCCCCCCCCCCCCCCCCCCCCATAAGGTGGTGATGATTTATGAGCACATTGTTACAGCTACAGTATAGTGTTGTTGTGGTTTTCTCTTGTTTCCTGTTGTCTCTATCCCCCAGTATCGCGCTGCAGCATGTGTGTGTGTGTGTGTGCGTGTGTGTGTGTGTGTGTGTGTGTGTGTGTGTGTGTGTGTGTGTGTGTGTGTGTGTGTGTGTGTGTGTGTGTGTGTGTGTGTGTGTGTGTGTGGTTTTATGTTTTACCAAGAACCAAGGAAACTGGCCGGTTTAACTGAAAGGTCCTCAGAGTATGATGCAACACTTTTAACAAAGCACAGCAGCAGATTCTCAGTATTTCAGTCTTGTGTGGGTGTAAGAGCTTTGAGGTCGTGGAAAAAAAAACTCTATCTCATGCATGTCACGCTCAACAGTGTGAGCTTGCTACTGTCGTGTTAGGTCCTGTGCTTATGGAATATGAAAATATTATGCTATTAATACATTATAACCCAGATATTGTTAAAGTGCCCCAAAGCATGAGGAGACCGTAAAATTACCAAGCTATTTGATTCTAGTTGTGAATGCCAGCCGCTGAATTGGTCAAGGTGACACCTTCAGCTGTAGTCCAGGCGTTTCGGGCCAGAATCGTGCACTTTACGATACAAGCATGAAATTTGGCACACAGTTAGAGCATGCTATAAGGAACATTTTTGGCTATAGGGCCATCGCAGATTTGTCCTGTGGTAACCATGGCAGCCATTTTCCAAAATGGCCTCCATCTGCTGTTATTTTACCAATAACTCAGGTGCTAGACCACCTAGGATCTTGATTCTGCATGGTGACTAATCCTACATTTTCAAGGATGAGGAATACAGCACAACATTCTACTACCTAACTACATATATCTGGCATTCAGTTAATTAAATAATAATAAACCCATCAAAATATGTAATGATGTAGTACAGTAGATGTTTTCAAACTGACACGTGAGAGTCAAGAATGCAGTACTTCACTGTTTCTTTTATTAGTAGTAGTATTGCATAATTATTTTCAATGGACTATAAGACACAACAAAGGCAGAGTACTCATGAGTCATAGCCTAATGGCATATAGACCAATTATTTGTTTAGCAACATTGAGACTGGACACACAGGTGATTGTTTCACGCAATCAATTCTCAACCTGTTGTTTTGGGGTGCGCTGATTTCAGCACACCCCAACCCCCTCTTGTGTGTTGGCTAGTGAGGCGCGTCCTAGCGAGACCTGATAGAATGGGTTTCATTGCGCGCATACTGGTTCCGCGCAGACTGGTTCCGCGCAGACTGGTACTTATCAGTGTGACGTCGTCTGTTAAGGGGTCTATTCAATAAAGCCAGATAATCTACACAATGTTAGTTGCACAGTCCACCACAGTAGCAAAGGGCAGTACACTGAAGTGCTGCCTTAACACATCTGCATTGTCCACTGCATCCCTTTTTGCAACCACAGCGGAGGAGTTCCCGAAAGGCCAGGCTCGCTTCTGTGTGGTCCAGTGCACTTCCCATCCTCCTGTCAAAATTAGAATCAGCTTTATTGTCAGATCACAGGTTTACAAGTGTAAAGAAGTGGATTAAATTATTTGTATTCACCTGTCTCCTTCCTCTTCCACCCCCATTCACCTGGGGATGGGAGTTCAGGGGCTGCAACCATCGCCTGTCCCCAACAGTGGCCAGCTTGGTAGGCTGCCCTCTTTGTATGTTGAATCAGTGCAGCTCGTGTTGGGGGGAGTCCATCAATTGTTCTGCCCTTCTGGGTGAATAGCTGCTTCCGTGCCCGTTCACTGATGCCTGGCCGCTAGTGCGGTCATAGAGCAATACCACAAAACGCTCCAGAGGCTCCATCCAGTCATCTATTTTGTCTGGGATGGCAGCTAAGGAACTGAAGGCACGTGTGACGTCACCATAGGTTTTCCAGGTCTCCCATGCCGTCTTCTTGCCTCTGCCTCCAAAAGATGACACTGTGTCACATCCAGTAAAGGCATGGAACATGGGTAAGGCTAAGCATCGATCTGGGCCTAATGCCCTTGCCATCTCATGAGCTGCTAAGTTACGGAAACTTTTCCCAGTTCCAAAAGCAACCCACAGCTCAGTCAAGTGGAGGCGTTGGGCTGACGTTACTGCCAGGACCAGCACATCCGTGTCTACTGTGCGTATTGTCACCTTGCTATACCCTTTCTTCACAGCATCTTCTAGGTGTAATATGACACGAGTATCAGCCTCCTCATGTACTGTAGTTAGTTAGGTAGTTACTAGCATGTTGTGAATAGTACCACTGTATTCCTCATCCTTGAAAATGTAGGATTAGTCACCAGAATCAAGATCCTAGGTGGTCTAGCACCTGAGTCATTGGTAAAATGACAGCAGGTGGTGGCCATTTTGAAAGATGGCTGCCATGGTTACCACAAGACAATTCTAAATAGTACCACTGTATTCCTCATCCTTGAAAATGTAGGATTAGTCACCAGAATCAAGATCCTAGGTGGTCTAGCACCTGAGTTATTGGTAAAATAACAGCAGATGGAGGCCATTTTGGAAAATGGCTGCCATGGTTACCACAGGACAAATCTGCGATGGCCCTATAGCCAAAAATGTTCCTTATGGCATGCTCTAACTGTGTGCCAAATTTCATGCTTGTATCGTAAAGTGCACGATTCCATCAAAATATGGCCCGAAACGCCTGGACTACTGTTCTGTCCTGTGTCTTGGGTGTGAGTCTAAACGTGGAATCAAGCTGAGCTCTAAGCGCAGTCTAAATTAGGCAATAGTGCCCGTTAACACTGACAACTGCTCTCTACTTGGGTGGAACAAACTTAAATGCTTACTAATCTTCTCTAAATACACAGATAAATGGGACTAAGTTTTTGTAAAATAGGGCCGAGGGAAAAACCCTTTATAGTGGGATAACATGATCTGTCTCTAAGTCCGAGATTAATGACGCGTTTTTTTTAAGTAATTTTAATCATCTAAATCATGTATACAACGTCAGACATGTTACTGTTTAGACTTATTTCAAAGCTAATAAAATATTGAATAATAATGTTATAACGTGAGTGTATGGAAAAGTACCGTTCTATAGATAAGGTTTAAGAGAATAATGTCATGTGTACAAATCAAGGCAGATCCTAAATTCATTGTGCTGACTAAGAAGGGGCGGGCCCAAGCATTTGTGATTGACAGTCACAGACTGAAGATAGTCTATTTATGTTAACTGTTTTAGTATATAATGACTTGTAATAGAAGCAAACGGGACCCTGTGTTTGCGGTATACACAGATGTCACGTTCAGCATGAATAAAGCAGATTCTATGAACGAGAGGCGCTGTACGACGATTGACTTGTATGTACGGATTGCAAGAGAACTCTGACAATAAATGGAATTGTTTGAGAAACTCGGACTCTGAGCGTGGGCTTATTTCCCAGTCATTTGGATATTGACTCATATTTCTACCGGTCCCCTTATGGACAGATACGACAAACAGTGGCGAGCCATGTGTAATGGACAAATTAGAATGACAACCTGTATATATATTGTGTATTTGGTGGTCATCTCATTGAAGCAAGTTTTAACATAAATGAGCTAATTCCAACTCAGCTACAGCTGTTAGATCTAACAGCTGAGCTCTTTCCCCCATACTACTCTCAATGTGTCAGCTATGTGTATTTGTGTAACTGTGTATGGGTCTCTCTTATAATTAGTACAGCCCTTATATGACTATTTAGGATAGTATCTTTGGTACAATGTTGAGTATAAAGCCTTGTGTTAGATGAGGTTCAGGAGGCTTGTGCCCGGATGGGCTGCTGGAGCCCTGCTTCTCATTGTTGCTGTATGCTGTCTCTGCTGAAATCTTCCTAATAAATGATCTACAACTTCATCCGAACGGAATATTATTATTCTATTACATTTGGCGTTGTCGGCAGGATTCATATTTCATAAATCATAACCATTATGATTATGGATACTGGATCAAAAGAACTTAAGGGTGAAGGACTTTTTTGGGAAGAAGATTTTCTAAAAGCAGATCCGGACCACATCCAGACGATGGAGGACAAAGAGGAGACCGCCACAGAAGCAAGCTATGCAGAATCAACTTCTGATGATCTTCTTCAACAAGGTCTACACACGATTGGAACCTCGCAGACAGATAAGTCTATTCTGTGATGACATCAAGAAAACCACAAGCTTCAAGCCACAGAGGGAAGGAGCAGAGCATGCGTTTTCCACAGCAGAGCGTGTGTGGACACCAGCCATGAGAGCAGCACCAACAATGTCACCATGTAACAGCGAAGGTGACGAAGTCGACACCTGGTCAAACACCAAGAGACTTTGCCACAGCAGTAGGACTTAGCCACAGAAAGACATGCTGCATTTGAGAGCCACTGAATAGTGGAACCACTAGCCGAGTGGAACTCGCTGTCAGAGACATAACCAAATGGACCCGTACGCCAAGTGAAGATGGAGGAAAGAGTCATGAAGACTGGAAAACTATATTCAATAACTAATGTGTAAAATATTTGTTCGTACTGCCTAATCTCTGGCATATCAACGTCTAGAAGGGTGAGATACAAGTAATGTGCTTAATTGTACAAAATGGTGTAAGTCCATCCAGAAATGGAGAATAACTGTACTTAATTGTGCATAGTGGTGTAAGTCCATCCAGAAATGAAAAATAACTGTACAGGAACTGTAAAAAGTCTGTGGAAGACGGAGAGTGAATCAAAATAAATCCGTGAAAGGCGGTCCGAATTGGTAAATGAATCTGTATGGAGCCCTCAGCCTTGAGAAACAGAGATTTAAGGTACAAACAGAGATAGATTTGACATTATACTAAATTTTATACAAAATTGAGTGAGAAGCTCTCAAAACTCTCAAACCCAAACAAGTAGATCTCTGATTGATCATACAGTAAATGGTTGAGAAAATATATAGCTTTGTCATTCTAAAAATCTCCTGTCTGTATGTACATGAATATGATTATTCATGTACAAAAACAAAAAACTGATGATATTGAGTCTTGTAAATGGATCCTCGCTACTGGTAAATTGGCCTAATCAGCTTTTTATACGCGAGCGCCCTGGTAACTCACGACGGCTGAAGGGGCATTTAATTTGCATTTGGCTTAAGTGGGACTTTGGGTCGTACAAGAGATCTATTTGTTGCTAGTCCGGAAAGCACATCGGTTGGCATTCGGCACCTGGAAAATGATGTCTCATATCCAGCGTATAGTATAGGAATAGCGGTGAGGCCAGAAGAAGGAATGGCGTTCGCCAGCGTGCCAGAAAGTACAGGTTTACATCTGGTGAGCACTTAATTTGACCCCGGGAGAAGTCGACTGGAGTATTTTTTGAGTGTGTTATAATGTCATGTTTCCAAACGGCGCGGTAACCTTTTGCATATAGCGTTTGTGACCTATTTATTGTATGTGTTATTCAATGACATGCTTCTAATGGGTCTCAGATATTGGCCGACTGGTTATTGTGCTGCTTGTGAGGTCTTGTGTTTCTGTTGTGTGTTTACAAGCTGGGTCATGTGATATTATTTTTCTCTTTTATGCATGCCACCACTTTGCGTGGGGGCTGTATGGGGGGTGCTTGGCTTGTGTGCTGTTACTGCAGAGTAACTGCGTAGATTTAAGCTGCGCGATGCGCTCGTGTGTTTTTTTCTATTAATAATTTTTCTACATGAATGATTCTTGCTGTGTTGAAGTGTCGGGACATTCGGTATAGATGGCATAGATCTCTTGTTTGTTCGAACACATTGTTAAAGGGAAACATGTTTTCGAGAGGGGAGTGGAGTATTATAAGCTCTAAGAACTTTTCCTTGGACTTAGTTTTCTGGCTTTAAATATTTTGGTTGAGTGAAAGAGAATTGCATTTTATCTTGGCCCAGTGTGTCGAGTGGAAATTTGTGTAAATTACATTTTTGTTGTAAGAGCCAGTTAGAATGTGGCTGTGTAGGCCTACAGGATTAATGAAGCGTTCTTGCTTTTGACTGTGTAAACAGGTGAGGTTAGGAGGTTTACATTTAAAGCATCATCTACTTTAACATGAGTCTCATGTTAAAGTGGGTGTAGCCCTGCTGTTTCGTGTTACTGTTTATTTTGAGGGGGAAGGTGTTTTCGCATGGCTCATTTGTTGTTCTTCTGTGTGAGAGGCGTCAGCCGAGAGCAGCGCATTTTGTAGTTTTTTAGGCCGGAAATGTAGTTTATGCTACACGTCTTGACTTCCGCGTTGTCGCGTCATATCCGGTGCACCGTCGATGTTGCTGGAAAGACGGGAGATGTAACTAGTTTAGTTTTTAAATCTTTAAAAGCTACTTTTCTTATATTATATATTACATTCGTAATATATTCTTCTTTCAACGCTTGTACGAGATTCCTTTTGAATGGATCGAATAAGATCTTTTTGGGGAGTAAAGTATTTATTTTTTATTTTTACATTTAAAGTAATTTCACTTTATACCCTGTAGTTGTACAAAGGCACACGTTCTTTCGTGTGGGAAAGGCTTCTTTTGACTGCGTTTAAGCGCAAGATGGCGTTTAGTTTTGCACACTGTTTGTTTTTGAGGCCTCTTGCTTTCTTTCTATTTAATAGGAAGAAATGTCTTTTTAAGAAACCATGGATCAGGTTTCTGTTGCAGTAGCACAAGTAATGTGTTTCTTTTCGTGTCTTTAGGACACTTGTTGAATGTCACAGTTCCTTTGTGGGGAGCCAGTGAAAAGAGCCGTTGTGTTTGTTTTATGTGAATCGTATGGTAGGCTATGAGAGCTTACTGAATGGCTGTTTCTATGTTCTTGAAAGAGGAGTAAGGATTTAAGTATTCTGGTTATATTGTTTATTGTGAGCGATAGATTAAATTGGCTAAAATCACTGTTAATGTTCAAGTTAAGGGAGTTAAGGTAGGCCTTGTATCTAAGAGACATATTGCTTCGTTATATGGCAAAAAAAATGGCTTTTTATTATTCAATTGATCATCAATAGGCCGTCATGGGAGTGATGCATTGGAGTTGGATAAGGTAATTTTATAGGGAACAATAGCCTGGGATGTACACTCAGGATGCTCCAATTTCGCGGGCTGGCCAGGGAATGAGAGGATGTTGTCTTCTTTAAAATGGACCAATGTCCGACTTTATTTGAATTTAATTTCTGTGGAAGCATAGTGTTACTTTTCCATGTTACTTTCTACGTCTGCCTATAGTGCGTTATATCTGTGTGATTTAATTCATGGATGTGTTGCATTTGAGCTGACTGAGGTGTGAGATAAGGAACAGAGCAAGTTGAGACTAATTGTTTGATGGTAACTTAATAGTGAATGATAGGAGAAATTTGATGAAAACGATTGCCTGCTTAAGTATACAAATAAAATATTTTTCCCATAATATCTGAATGGTGTACAAAAGTGGTTCTCTAAGTGGCCTTAAAACCTTACTAAAAGTATAAATTAAAATTGTTTCATACCCGTGATTATTTGATGGGGCACAACCATTCGAGATTATGTCTGTCCCATTAAACTGACGGACGTCGCCACTGGTGGATGAGACGAATTATCACACCCTTCAGAAACCTATTTAGATCGATATGTTAAAGAAAAGTAGATATTTTAAAATAGATTAAACCTGAATTTGAATGACAAATTATGAACAGTTAATCGGTCTATGTTACTATTTTAATGACGCGAATGTGTGGGATTTGAAGCTACAGACGTGTAATTATACTCGATTTTTGTGATGTACCACTGATGCTAACAATAAGTTAAAATACGTTTTTGGTTTAGGTATTTTAGAAGATAAATTAGAAGGTTACCCCACTGGACGCACTGACCGTTACGTGATCAGTACGTGGTGAGATAATGAGGTTAATGAGGTTAACTCATTAGGTTAACTCATTGAGTGCCATTAACGTGTTTCACGTGTTTTTACCGCTATGGCGCAACGTGCCAATGACGTGTTTGACGTGTTTTTGAAAAAATAGTAAAAAAAAAAATCTATCTATTTCATAGATAGCCTTCACAAGTGTGACTAAACAATTGTCAATAGGGCTTGAGTGTCTCGTGCCAGCTTAACAGGGACAGTTCCTGTCTGGAAGAAGTAATGTATCAACCAGACTTTTAAATTGCTACAAAATTAGAATATTTGATTTATATTGAAAGTAACAAGAGGGGCTTAGTGTAGTCTCAGACAAGTGTCTTAGTTCTAGAAAAAGGACCTTTGATTCTTGATTCTAACTATTCATTGATTAGATTATAAGTTTCTAGAACAGAGTGTTTTAGGCTGAGCTTTAAAAACTCCTATCTTTGGCGATAAAGCTTAATACCTTTTGTTTACATTTACTACAGCTGCTAACAGAAATTAAGATTATACAAATCAAGATAAGGCCTAAGAATTTTGACCGTTAACCGATTAAAAAGCCTGTAAACTGAACCTACTGTTCACACTGAGCATGACATGACTTAAATCCTAAAAGAGACTCCATGTCTCAGAAATCTGTCAATTTCCTTCTGCTGCTGTGTCTTATGTACTTATTCATGAGTACTGACGACTCATTCGCTATTTTTGTTATTTTTGTGTCAGCTCCCATCATACTCTGAATACTTCTGAGTTGAGCACGCCAGGTCCCTTCTTTCTTGCTAAATATTTAAATGAGAAGAATTATGTAGGCATAAAAATTGGCAATTTCTCTGATGAATGGAATCGGGTAGGTGCGTGGGCATTGGTTGTTTCCTACGTGTGCAAATGCCTGACTCCACAAGTGATATACGCACTGCACGGTACGCTACACAGACAGTCACTCGTCAAAGAAATAAGTGCTGAATTGTCAGATGTTGTGGATGTTTTGAAAGCTGTCAATTTAGTCAAGAACGGTGCTTTGCAAATCCATCTGTTTTCTCTACCCTCTGTGGGAGAACACACTGCTCAACTTTACCATTCTGTGGCTCGATGGCTTTCACATTGTTGTCATGTGTGTTGGAGTTAGCATTGTCTATTCAGGAGTTTGTATTTCTCCACAACTGCAGACCTGCCTGCATATTTCAGTTTTTTTAAAAAAACCTTTGTCGTTCTATCAGTGGTTCTCATGTGGTTTCATGTCAAGGACCCCTAAAATTATGTATTTGGCCACCGGCCCCCATATTTTGTTCTAGGGACCCCCCCACCCCAGAAGAATATATATATATATATATATATATATTAATAGATTTGCACACATTTTCACGATTTTTCGAAAACAGCAGATCCTTCTGCACTGAGTGCCGCGCTATGAGCTTGTATATGTGCTATTTTTGAATAGCCAAAGTATTAAATAAGTGGTTACACAGATGCATTCCCGGTTTTAATGGGTTCAAATAATACTCAAACTTTGGAGCAGGATCCAGTGTGCAGACTCTATTGTTTTTGCATTTTAATATGGAAAACTATTTCATATAAAGTATTAGGAGTCCCTGCTTCTCCATCTCATCAGCTAATATTGGCCTGAAAAAGATTCAAGACCCCTGGGATAAATGTTTATGGATTATATAGGATAGAATGATAGGGTTATTTATTTAGCTGTTTTGAATTGTCCCAAAATCTAAAGCATTGGTTCTCAAAGTGCATGGGGTCCGAGGACCCCCAGGGGTCCTTGAGGGGGTTTCAGGGCGTCCCCAGCAAAATGTGGTAATACAGCATCACAGTCATTTTAACCACTTTATCCATTTATACGTTTGAAAATAGCAGATATACAAATTTACAGCGCGCTGCAAGCTTGTACATTTGCTATTTTTGAACATTTTTGAAAAATCTTGAAAGTGTTTGAAAGATTTTGAATAATTTAGTATTTTTTTAACACACATTTTCTCTTTTGTGGGTCCCTGGCACAAAACATTTTCATATGGGGGTCCGTGGCCAAATTCATATTCATTTGAGGGTCCTTGGCATGAAAAAGTTTCAGAACTACTGATCTAAAGGAATGGATGGAATATCAGAACCATCATTTTGCACTTATTATTAGTTACTGTATTATATGGGTTGATGTAGGATATAATATATTGTAGGCTACATCTGACAATATACAATTATTTAAACCAGCTTTGTTGGAAGTCTGAAGTATAAGAAATTGTGCTATACTAAAGGGCGGCCATAGCTGAGTGGTTAGTGAGCCCTTCTAGGGAGCCAGAGGCCCTGGTTGCCCCAGGTTCGATTCCAGGCCAGGCCAGCATATGTGTTGATGAAATGAAATTTGTCCCTGAGCAAGACTCTTAACCCCTAATTGCTCACAGGTTCTCATTGGAAACAAGACCGCAAGGACTTTCATGAACGACCTGTTAAAATAATTATCCTTATCCTTACCACTCTGTGTAGTCTGCTCTTTAGCTGCACGGTCAATACACAGAATTCTACAAACATTTTTGAATCTGAGAAGAATATTATTATTTATTTATTTTGGACCATTTTCATCTGCTGGGGGCACTTAGGGGCAGCAGTTAGGGGTTACGCTGTCTTGCTTAACCCATACATTCCAGGAACGCATCCGTGTCACTTTAGATGTATTTGGCTATTCAAAAATAGCAGATATACAAGCTCATAGCGTGGCACCGAGTGACGCGATATGAGCTTGTAGATCTGCTATTTTCTTTTTGTTGAAAAATCATGGAAAGTTTTTTGAAAAAAACACGTTTCTATATCAGTGGTTCTCAAACTTTTTTCATGTCAAGGACTCCCAAACTGATATTTGGCTGCAAACCCCCATCTCAAAATATTTTGTTTCCAGGGACCCCCCAGAAGCAAAGGTTTGAGTAAAAAATGTTCGCTTTAAAAATATATATATTCAAAGATTTGCACACATTGTCATGAAGCTCATAGCGTAGCACTGAGTAGAAAAATCATGACAATTTGTGCGAATCTTTGAATATATATATTTTTTTGGCTATTTTTAATAGCCAAAGAAATCTAAAAAAAATAGTGATAAGAAAACATATCTTAATACTATTTTCTATATGTACATCATACAATCTGACAAACCTGATCTTATGATTTAATTTCAATGAAACATTGAAACTGATCATATTAACGATGAACTCTATTGTACTAATTACTATCTTCCAGCTGTCCAGAGAGAACTCATCCTCCAGAGAGAACTCAACCTCCAGAGAGAACTCACCATCCAGATGAACACCGTCAGAGCGTGTGCAGTGATTCTTACGCTGCTGTTTGCTATATTTGTAACCAGAACCGTAGACATGGTCGTGGACTGTGAGTATAACGCTTCAGTGGTTAATAAATGCCTTTATATATTTTAGATATATATATATAAATATATATACAAATATATATTTAGAATATTTAAAAAACACGCTTCTCTATTAGTCGATTAATCAAATAAGTAATCAATAGAATATTAGCTAAGAGAATAATAAATAATTGCAGCCCTAATACATTTACAACAATAAAACTACACTTGCTTCACTTTTGATAATATGTGGGTTCACTAGTACTTTATTCCACATGTTGAGACCTATTCACATAAATACACACCTGATCAAGAAGGTTAAGGTGTCTTCTTTTCAAAGCTCCTTTTCAGCACAGATGCTTGACCTCATCATGAACAGTAACAACATCTGTGTTAATCGTCACCTGTTGGTCCTTTGTAGATAATTCAGCCAAAGAGTTACTGTCCAATCTGACCCACGAGAGAAATCATTTCCAGACCAGATATGACAACATGACCCTCGAGCGGAACCACTGGCAGACCAGACATGACAACCTGGCCCTGAAGATGACCCAGTTAGAAAGGGAACAGCAGGAGACAGCAGGTGAGAGACAGAGACAGCAGGTGAGAGAGGTTACAAACCTTTTTTGAAGGTCATCTTACACCATAATGTAAAAAACATATATGTTTCTTTTAGTCTTTAAAATTGTAGTAGACGTACAAGAAATGTCCTACTATTATATTGCTCAATGTCTAGTAATACTGTACAGTATGTCAAAATGTCTGACAACCTTGGTAATAGGAATGTTAGATATAAAAATAAACTGACTGTCAGTTCGCTGCTATTGTGACTCTTTATGGTGACTCTTGAAAGTGTGTCTATCTCTATTCACATGGGTCCTAAATGTCCACTCAACACTGTCCACCGTGTCTCTGTCTTAGCGTCAGTGCAAGATAAAGGACAGCTTGTTTTGTACTCCTGTTATGTCATGTTGAGACACAGGGAGGCAGTTTTATTACAGCCTTCTGTAAAAAGACAATACTTGAACATTACATACATCTGCTAAAAGAGATGCAGAAACACCATTTATACATAGAGTAGTTATGATAATATTTGTAAATTATTTTGATCATAATTAATTCTAACATATTCCTTAGACTTGATTATCATCAGATTGAAAATCCATCACTAAAACTCCTGTTTGATGTTCAGTCAAGTCGTGTCCCAGTGGATGGCAGGCGTTTGGATGCAGCTGTTATTACAGATCTACTGAAAAGAAAACTTGAGAACAATGGGCCTCATGCAGCAATAAGTTCCTAATGTTTCCTCTTACATTTCTTCCTAAGTGAATTCCTAAGAGAAGTTGAGTCAGATTCATGAAACGTTCTTAAAGGGCAGAATTGTTCCTAACTATGTTCTTGATGATGATGAATCCCAATCCTCGTAACTTGAAGGCCAGTTCATCCTAATTACCATAGGGAGCCGCCCCACCAATCCCCATATAAGGCATGACTGCATGGCTCCGCCTGCAGTCACACCTGTGTGTGATTGCTGCACACAGATATCACAGGAAACTAGAAAATGTGCACAAGTCTCCGCCAGCAAATATTGGAATTTATTCCAAGATTGGAACTTTGATGATAGTGTGTATGTCAGATGGCACATTGACTACATTACTGTGGATTGCCTTGAACTTGTTGGCAACTTGTTGGCAAGCCAACAAGTTTCATGAAGGCAATACGTTGACTTACCAACCTTTCCTCTAACGGGTTGTGGCGATTAGCGGTGCATCGCCACTACCCTTGACTTATTATATGTGTCAGTTCATTCACGTGATGACGGGGGCCAGCCACACACTTTTATGAATGGCGTGACGTCACGCTACAGAGAGGAGGAAAGTTGGCGTCTTGTCGGAGTGACGGGAGGACTGGCTGCCTGGGCTCGCTGCCGCCGTGCGTTTGTTTGTTTGTTTGTTTTATACACAGTTAGCTTTTGTCGTGTTGCTCGGAACGGAGGATACAGAGGATCACACGGAGAGGACACAGTACTTGGAGATCACTTTCTGATCACGGGAGTAACCCCTCGGAGCAGTGGATTCAAAACGAAACCGAAACGAAGCGAAGCGACCGTGAGTAGTAGCCTAGCAACCTCACAGACAAGACCGCGACACAGTAACGGAGGGTTTCTTGGTTACGTGCGGGGTTACGAGGACCCGTCGGTCTATGTGGAAAATGTTTTTGGGCGCGACATAACTCACTGGCACTGTGTGTAACTAATGGGAACTGTATGAAACTGAACTGTACCATATAACCTGAACTATTAATATAACTACGTTGAACGACAATCTCTGGTGTCTGAAGTTATTGTGTGTTACAGTGTGTATTTATAGGGTGAGTAGAGAAGACGGACAATTCATGCACAGCCTTATGTAGTGGTTAGGCTACTATTATTGAGCATTTTGTCAGGTTAGCTACCTGGCTGGCACCCCAGACCATTTAGTATTTGGCCAAACCGTTACAGGGTGCAAATCAGTGGCGGCTGGTCATTTATTGGGGCGGGGGTGCGTGCCCGATTTCGCGCACGCGCGCTTCGGTTATGGGTCGGATTGGGCTCGTTTTGGTTACTTTATTTCGGTTTTAGGGTTAGGATTCGGGTTAGGATAGGGTTATGTTATTTAATTCTTATTTTTGTCTTATTTGACCGATTTATTATCAAAAAGAATTAAACACAATTAAAACTTTTTTTTTTGCAAAAAGTGGGGGGTATGAAATCTTCTCTGTAATAGGAGTATGATAATAATAACTATAATAGAACTAGTATGCAAATAAAAACTTTGATCTGATGGACAAGGTTCTGTGCAGACTGCAGTCAATTTAGAAACACTTGGTTGGACCCTACCTGCTCGTAGTGTCTGTGTCACTGTTGGCTTGGCAGGTCCAATGCTCCTAACATTATCAGAATGGCAGCTGCTAAATCCTCTGATCTCTGATGACCATAACATTCTCCTCTTCAATACCTTCGGTTTACCCCCCAACTTGGAAGCACCAGGAGGTTGTTTGTTTATAATTATTCACAACGTGGTCACTGGTCGCTATTTTCTTTTTCCTCGGTAGCTTTCACTGTTTTAAAATACTTAAATATGCACACTTATCTGTGCAAAAGCTGCAAAGTGTCGCAGCTTTTGCACAGATAGCTCTTGTATCCTCTTATATGTTGTTGAGCTGCAGATTATTTTCTTTCCGACTTGTATTCCACCAGCAACACTGCTCGTTCAACGCGGCCGCGCATCACTGTCAGTCTGTCTCTGTTATGATGTGTATGCTGCCCCCAAGAGGTTGGTGGTGTGTATTGGTCTGAACGCAGCTAATGTGCGACCCACAGGTCTCCTATCGTTTGCATTGAAGAGGAGCCAATGCGCATGTCCAACTTACAACGAGAGGCACTGAGTAAAGATCTCTGCGCACAAACATGTGACAGTCTGTAACCTATCAGTAACGTTATACAACGTAGAACATTTTTATCAACATTTGACATTTAATCAGGGCAGATTATACCTTTTACCCACTGGTTAGGCCTACTTGCTATTATATATTTACCTTGCTCATTTTAAATAAATTACAGGACAACGCAGATATCAAAGTGAAAGTGATTTTTATTCAGCTCGGTGGGGGTGGTGGTGCGGCGCACTTGCGCCCTCTATGGACCAGCCGCCACTGGTGCAAATCCTGCAGTTCTCGGGGTATGGCATCCAGTAATAAGTTGTTAGCCCATAAGTTGTTCTCGGGGTATGCCAGTGTGTCTACATAATGTATTGCTCAGCCATTTCGTGATTATTCCTGTCTTACCTCACTTTGAAAGAGACCAAGACTCTTTCAAAGTGACACATCTATTTATAGGCCGCTATACGTCATGCGTCTCACTAGCCAATCAGAGCACACTCTTTCAACGTATTGTCACGTGTCACGTGAGGCTTGACCAATGTTAGCTTGGCCGAAGGGGGGGGGGGGGGGGACGGAAAGTGAAAACATAGTCTCCCGGCGGAGACAATCACACACAGAAATAAAATTGAGAGAATGAAGTAAAGAATACCTAAACTATAAGTCTACAGATGGTGGAACACCAGACTCCAAACATAAAAATAAATTAATTAATAGTTATGTGGAGGTACTTCTGAAGTGAACAGCAAATTATTTTATTTAATGAATGAATTCTCTCACATTAATCAACATATCACCACTAGACATCAATGTACATTTGCTGAAATTAGCTGTTAAAAAATGTTATCCATATTTCATGTTCAGGAGTAGCGTTAGTAGTGGATATAAAACATTTTATTACTGAAAGCTGGTGGGTGGATATGGAGGATTAAGGTAGCAGCTGCTTGGTATGTAATGGGGTGGAAATAGGGGTGTGGTGGGTGATATGGTGGTGCAAGGAGGGTGTATGGGGCTATGTGGGGGGTATGGGGATGGGTATGACGGGTGGGTATAGGGGGGCTTTCAGGTAGGAAGGGGACTGGAAAATGGGGGTGTGGCGAATGTCGGGGATATGGGGGTGGGGGTATGGGGGGTGATGAGGGTGGGTTGGGTGGGGGGTTATGGGGTAGGTATGGGGCTTGGGCTTCAACTCAACCGGGTCGGTTTGGGTTAGATTGTAATTTCAGACCCGTCTCAAACATTTTCATGTCAAGGACCCGCAAATTGACATTGACATGCATTTGGCTGCAGACCCCCACCTGAAAATATTTTCTGCCAGGGAAGATTTATCAAAATGTCTCGAAAATAGCCGATCTACAAGCTCAAAATGGCCAGTAATGGGACGTGTTGTGAGCTTGTAGATCGGCTATTTTCAAACAAAGTATAAAATAGGGTTAAAGTGATTTAACTGTTCTTCGTTGCTGTGGACCCCCTGAAAGTCCCTGAAGGACCCCTGGGGGTCCCCAGACCACACTTTGAGAACCACTGCTCTAAAGATATGATAAAAATATTATTTTAATTTAAATCCTATATTATACAACTGTAGAATTGAAGAAACTTCGAGAATTCATTATTCTTGCACAAATATGTCACACTTAAGAACTCAAAGGTTCTAAGAGTGCTCATCAGTGTGTGTAGATTCTGTTCTTACCTGAGAACAGATCACAGCTAAGAAAACATTGGAGTATACCAAAATCTTCTTTAAAACCTCTTAAATGGGTCTAAGAAAAAAATCACACCCTGTGTGAAGGAAGCGGTGCCTTTGGCGGGGCTTAACTCATTTCAGTTCGTCCCTATTGGTCGTCTGAGTCCAAATTTGGACTCAGACGACCTTGGTAGCATGCTGCAAACTGGAATAATGGCTGTTTAAAGCCCAGCCAATGGGCAGACAGAGGGGGCGGGGCTTAAGTGATTACAGTTCGTCCCTATTGGTGGTTTTAGTCCATGTACAAAATGTGTACTCCGTAGCATGCTGCGAACTTGAGTTATGGCTGTTTAAAGGCCAGCCAATGGGAAGACAGAGGGGGCGGGGCTTCAGCAATTCATGCTGGTCCCTATTGGTGGTCTAAGTCCACATTGCAAAGTTGGACTTGGTGGCATGCTGCAAAGTGGAGTTGTAGCTGTTTAAAATCCCGTGCTCATCCCGTGCTCATACGGGCGGAGGGACATAACAGACGCTGGGGGTCCCTGGAGCCCTCTTTGAGAACGTCAGCAATTCATGCCCGTCCCTATTGGTGGTCTAAGTCCACATACCAAATGTGGACTTGGTGGCATGCTGCGAACTGGAGTTGTAGCTGTTTAAAATCCCGTGCTCATCCCATGCTCGGACATAACATAGGTTGGGGGTCCCTGGACCCCTCTTTGATAACCAGTGGTACGTGTGGGCAATGAGAGGAGAGATGACATATAATAGGCAGTGTCCACGTCCGTGTGTGTGTGTGTGTGTGTGTGTGTGTGTGTGTGTGTCTATGTGTGCGCGTGTGTTTGTATGTGTTTCTTCTTTGCCGTGCTCATCCCAGGCTCATACGGACGGACGGACGGACGGACATACGGACAAAGTCAAGTGTAGAGCGGTTGGCACCGCTAAAAATCCTCTTAACACATCGGGTGCCAAACACGGTCTGAACTGTGTGTTTACATAGTGGCGCTTCGGTGCCGAACACGGTCTGAACCGTGTTTTTAGTCTTTTTGTTTTGACCTAGTACCTGCTAAAACTCTGTTAAGTATTTGAAGGATGTTGAATTTTAAAGGAACAAATCAGATAAATGTTCATTTGATATGATGGCCTCATGTACAAGGAATTTGCCAGATTCCACACAGTTCTTTAAATTTTAGCTATGATGGTCGGTATTTTAGTCCTCTTTGGACTTAAAGCATTTTTCAAACCCTCACTGTCTCCTGCCTTTCTCTACAATGCTACCTTTGTGAAGACAAAATGAGCTGACCATCTCACCACTGAATTGCTTAAAGTTCTGAAACAGAGGTCTGCTAAAGAATCTGACACTAAACATGGAGGGGAACTTTGCTCCTAGCATCAATCACTCCCCCACCAGGTTTAAAGGGGGGGGGGGGGGGGGTTGTCTTACTATAACATAATAATGTTGGAATTCTATGTGGCTTAGTTCTATTTGTAATAATAATAACCTCTTAATTACCAACGATAACCAATATTAGTGGTAAGCAGTAAGGTACTTGATTTAGACAAATGATGGGCCTTGAAAAATAGGCCCAGCACAAATAGAGCACATTCTTCCACATGGCGTGCAGCAACATGTCATCCTTCCTCAAGGCACATCCATACAAACTGTTCTAGGGTCGGTGCTTTTATTGTTGCTGTCAACGGAGCAGACAGAGAGGGGTCACGTTAGGACACGTTCCTTCTGACTTCTCAAAATCATGTTTACAGTTACTTTGTTTAGTGAGTTTTAACTTTTACTTTAACCGATGTCCTCCCATATGACTCAGGATTTAACTAATACGTTTTAACTGTTCTAAACAACGTATGGTTAACATTTCAGCAATCTGGGAACCCATCGGCAAAAAAAAAGGAAAACAAAAAAAAGAATCCTTTGAAATTCAACATAGATAAAGGAAGAGGCGTGGTCTCACACAAGACCAAAGACATAAAATAACACCTTTCCATTCCTGCTCCTCCATTAATGTGTGTGTAGCATAGACTGTAGGTTGTGTTGTTCGTATGTATTGATTGATGGTGATTAGTTATTGATCATCATCATGAAGGATCGTCTCCTCAGAGCTTCATGGTTCGTCTGTCTGTTGACAGCAGCTGGACTCATCCTGACATCAGGTAGGAGAAGACACTTTAAAACATCTATAACATGGACACACCCTATAGCTCTGGTCTATAGCGTTAGAAGGAGTTAAGGAGAACTCATTCTAACGCTATGGACCAGAGCTATAGGCACATACGCAGGGACGGATTAACCCCCTCAAGGGCCCTGGGGCCACCAATTTTTTGGGCACCTGAGCATGGGTCCTGCAACTTTGTTGAGTTTGTGTACATATCTACGTACCGTTAATATGACATAAGGTACTATTAAGTAACAATGTAATTCAGGGGTGCCGTGGATGAAAAAGTTATTTACAGTTGTGACCTGAGCCAAACATGTTTAAGAACCACTGGAATAATGTAGTACTGTAGGCTACCAAGGTGTTTAACCTATCTGATGGTCAGTATATAGCGTGGTCAGTAACTTGTCAGTATCTCAATATCATGTCAGTATCATGGCAAGTATCATGGACAGATATTTTGTCAATATCATG
Organism: Gymnoscopelus microlampas; assembly: GCF_963454915.1. Classification (NCBI taxonomy): domain Eukaryota; kingdom Metazoa; phylum Chordata; class Actinopteri; order Myctophiformes; family Myctophidae; genus Gymnoscopelus; species Gymnoscopelus microlampas. The sequence continues at coordinate 372,492 of NW_028155810.1, read as the reverse complement.
GCAAGTATCATGGTCAGATAGTGTGTCAGTATCATGGTCAGTATCATGGTCAGATAGTGTGTCAGTATCATGGTCAGTATCATGTCAGTATCATGGTCAGTATCATGGTCAGTAACAAGGCCTGTGTGTGTGTGTGTGTGTGTGTGTGTGTGTGTGTGTGTGTGTGTGTGTGTGTGTGTGTGTGTGTGTGTGTGTGTGTGTGTGAGTTTATTCATAATTTATAGAGATGCACGATATTGTTTTTTTGAAACCGATACCGATACCGATTATTTGCTGGGTCATATCGGCCGATACCTATCCGATACCGATATATTATATATTATATTTACATTGAGCCCATTGCTGATTTTTTTTATTTTAATTTGTTTTACTGGTGAAAGTTGATGGTAAACCCCCCCTCTCCACTAGCCCTACTGTGATGAAAAATATTTATGGAATAAATACATTAATTATATATATTCTTCTAAGTAACAAACTTAACTATGACATCATTTTTGTATGCTATAAGCCATCACATAATTATTTGAATCTTTGTATAACACAAAACCATATGTTATGTGGCCTATGGAACTAAGATCATTGAAACTAGTTTGTTATTAGTGTTATTCGTCTGTTGCCTAAATTAATTAGCCTCTGCTCTAAACCGACGGTCTTCAACAGGGGGTCCGGGACCTCTAGGGGGTCCTCAGAGCTACTACAGGGGGTCCGCAAAATCTTTGTGCGATATGATTTTCTTTTTTCTACATTAACCGCTTGAACCCTAGTGTCCCTTTTCTGAGGAGAACTTTAGCCAAAAATAGCCGATCTACAAGCTCACAACGCCTTGCAGAGACATACTGTAGGTGTAGAGGGAAAACGGAGCAGACCAAGTAAAACAAAATAAGTTTAATCTGAAACACAATTGTATATAATAAAGAGGGGGTCCCTGCTTCATCTCTCTCTCTCAGCTAGGGGGTCCTTGGCCTGAAAACGTTGAAGACCCCTGCTCTAAATAATAAAGCCCCCCTTAGCTCTCCCAATCACAACATAACATCAGCAGTGAGTTTAGGAGACGAGTCGAGTAACGACTCGAGTGTTTGTTACGTCGATGTTAAATAAGAAGGCAATGTACACATTCGTGTTGAAAATATATCCTCCGCAGTATCCCTACTCTAATCTAATTTAAGATGTACAAGAAACCCTCTGACTGTTCTGGGTATGAACTATGGACGTGAAGAGTTTGTTTGCTGTTAGTTTGACTAGATGTCTCTGTTCACGCAGCCTAGCCTAGCCTCTGCCTGGCACACACAGCAGGCACTGCGCAGTGAGTGCACTGTCTGAGAGGCATGCAGAGCGTGTGGAGGGGGAAGGGGCAACAGCTGACTCTTAAAGAGACAGGCACACAGACTGCTCTCGGGGATTTTATTAATGCTTCTCAATATCGGGGAATTTAATCGGGTTTATTTTGAGATCGGTTCGATACCGATACGGCCGATATGGGCTGATATCGGCCGATTCCGATACGTTACCGATTATATCGTGCATCTCTAATAATTTATTCACCCACTGCCAGGGTTTTTAATCATTTTTTTATAGAAAAAATGTGAATTATTTGTCCGTTTATTTTTTAACATTGAAGTGAATGGATTTGAAAAAATAAAACATTTTATATCTCCTAATTCGTTGAGAATAACGACACAAATGTTATACTAAAAAATTAGAGAAACATTTTAGGAATTCAAAAACAAAATAAAAAAAAATAATTAAAAGGGGAGAATTCTCCCCTTTGGCGGTAAACACCATTGACTGAAAAGGGGGGAATTCTCCCCTTTGGCGGTGGATGTGGATGTAACAAATTTGAATAAATGACTGAAAAATCTGTGAAAATAGTGATCAGCATGTTGATATTATGTTCACATGCCTAGTGGGGAGGAAATCATAAGGTAATGAGCCAATTTGATGAAAAACACACTATTTATGATTCAGATTTGACCGGAACACTGCAGGAAGGTTAAGTATGTTTGTGAGGGGTGCTATTGTGTGTAAAAGACTAGGGCTGTCACGATTACAAATTCAAGTTGATGATTAATTTTCTATTTCAATATTTTTATTAGACAAAAAGGAAAGTAGACAATCCACCACAAAAATGACATGACAGAGGGCACAACATAGATGATTAATTTTCACTCAAATAATTGCGATTAACAATTTAATTGTTTGTTTGGCATTACACATGAACACATGAAGCCTTTTAGGCTTCGTAATCAAAAATGCACAGGGAAGATATGATTGAAACATACAGAAAGAAATTATTGACATTTTTAATCATTTTGGATGTAAAAAAAAAGCAGAATAAGCTGATTCTGAGTAGATCTGAGTAAATCTGCTATTTCTGCTTTTTTTATATTTGAAAATGTGTGAACATTTTTCAACATGGAAACGATTATGAGGACTATCCAAAAATAATTGCGATTATCTCAAATAATTGTGATTAGACTATTATCTAATAATTGTGACAGGCCTATAAAAGACTAAATATGCCAAAAACATGCAAGGACAATAACACTGAATGTCATGTTCACTGAAATAGGTTGTTCTTTTGGGACCTTTATCACTATGCAGTGTTAGAATATATAGACCTATGATTCAGTGAACATTATGATGTTTTCATGGACAGAGCTCTTATTCAGACATAGGTTTGAAAGTGACACTTTTCTAGTTTTATTGGATCATGCTACCTTTGTACCAAACAACACAGAGGGAAAATAAAGTCTGCACACTGGTATTACTGTCAATACAAATACAGTGGAGCTTTTGCAGCAATACCAGTGTGCAGACTTTATTTCTTCATGTGATACTGATGTTTGTCCTGCAACCTGGGCCACGTGGATGTGCGTGCACTATCTCTCTCATGCAAAATACTTAATACACCTCAGTTATGACGTACAAAATAACTGTCAACCTTGCACTTGAGTTATAAGCTAATGAACAGTTTTTCAAATTGAGCATGGCTGTCTACTGAAACGAACATTACACATCATTTTACTCCTTTACAACAAGCTATAACTTGTAAGGATTGTGCAATCGTGGAATGTGAATGTGTTTTTCAGCCCCCCACGCCATGCTTCTGTTGATAATCGCTCTTATTTTGAGCGACCTTTTCTTGAGCATGGGTCCAGTAACTTTGTTGATTTGTGTATGCTCCAAGCAGCAACATTAACCACATGGAATACTGCAGGGTTTCTAAAAGTGGGCACCTTAAGGTGCCTTGACGCAAGTCTAGGGGTGCCTCAGAACACTAATATTTGGGATTTATCAATGTCACTTGCACTTGGTGCGTTCTTTTTCAGTCTACAGTACACCAAGTCTCTTCACCAAATATAGCAGATCTACAAGCTCACACCGCGTCACACGTTGTGAGCTGGTAGATCGGCTATCTTTGGTGACTGTTCCCCCTGGTATAGGAATGCTGGGGTTTAAGTGGTTAAACGCCAAGTATAGCAATTATTTTCAAACTGTCATAATGGAAACTGATATTCTCTCAAGTTTTCCTCATGACAAACTGTAGCTTATCTTAGGGGGAAAGATTTACATATTTACGTACCGTTATTATAACATAAGGTGCTATAAGTAACAATGTAATTCAGGGGTGCCGTGGATGAAAAAGTTATTTACAGGGGTGACCTGAGCCAAACATGTTTAAGAACCACTGGAATACTGTAGTATGCTACCAAGATGTGTATCCTATCTGGTGGTCAGTATCTATGTGTGTGTGTGTGTGTGTGTGTGTGTGTGTATGTGTGTGTGTGTGTGTGTGTGTGTGTGTGTGTGTGTGTGTGTGTGTGTGCGTGTGCGTGTGTATGGCGCTCGTTCCGTGCCACGTCAAACCTTGACGCGTCACATGAACGTGTGATTTTTTTCAATGCGTGCGTGCGTGTGTGCGTGCGTTCTGCGCATACACTACACGAAAGCAAGCGTAGCGTGTTGCATCAGCGTGTGAACGTGTCGTGTAATGTGACTTGTTTTTGTTTTTATGCGTGCGTGCGTGCGTGTGTGCGTGCGTTCAGCGCAGAAAGCAGGCGTGATTATGTGGTGTGCTGCACCGCATCATGTGAACGCCTGATATATGTGCTGCATCGCGTTGTGTGATCGTGTAGCCTAAAAAATATAAAATTATTATCACATGCATGTATCCAGGTTAGTGGCATTGATACAATTTAGATATTAATATTTGTTTCTAAATACCCCGCATTAAATTAACTAAATAGCCTAATAATAATAAATAATATTGTTTCACCATTCGCCATTGTAAGCTATATCTTTATCTATATCAGTGGTTTTCAACCTTTTTCATGCCAAGGACCCCTAAATTGATATACATTTGGCCGCGGACCCCCAATTGAAAATGTTTTGTGCCAGGGACCCCCATAAGCAAAAATATGAGTTAATTTTCGCTTTAAAAAAATATAAATATTCAAAGATATATGCACACTTTTTCAAGGTTTTTCAAAAATAGCAGATCTACAAGCTCATAGCGCGGCACCGAGTGCCGCGCTATGAGCTTGTAGATCTGCTATTTTTGAATAGCCAAAGCTAAGTGGTTAAAAATGATTGTGGCGCTATTAACTCATCTTGTTGGGGACCCCCTTGCACTCCCTCAAGGACCACTGGTGGTCCCCGGACCACTGGTTGAAAACCACTGATCTATATCTATATCTATATCAGCTGCAGCTCCGCCAGAGCAATATTACTGAAGTTTTCGGTATAGTTTGTTCCCATTATTTATGTTATGTTATGGCCTCATTAATTCGAAAATGCGTATTTTATTTATTCGGACAGCAGTCGTATTTTACGGATATTCGCTGGTGACTGCTAGACCTTTGACCAATCAAAATGCGTTTATGTATTCATTATGTATTCATCCCATCCAACTCCTGTTGAAGATGAGCGCATTGGTGCTCAAAGTGGGGTCCGGGGACACCCCTGGGGGGCAGTGATGCGCGGGTCAGTTTTTTTTCATAACCCGCCCCGCCACGGAGCACAACAAAACAATATATATATATATATATATATATATATATATATATATATATATATATAAGAGAGAGAGAGAGAGAGAGAGAGAGAGAGAGAGAGAGAGAGAGAGAGAGAGAGAGAGAGAGAGAGAGAGAGAGAGAGAGAATCAAAATGTACTTAAAGTACCAAAAGTAGAAAGTAGGCTATTCATTATGCAGAATGTCCCATTTCACAAATACAGATCTTGTATATTATATAAGACTTCATTCAAATTTCTCCGTAATCCACATAAGTATGTTATAAATACCAAGTTGTGACAGTTAAGTTATATCACCAGCCGATCAAAGAATACAATTTGAAACGCAAGTGACAGATTTTGGCTGAATTAACTCGCTTTGCGACTCGAGCCCCTCTCTCTCGCAGTGGTGTAAAGTAACTAAGTACATTTACTCAAGTACTGTAGGCCTACTTAAGTACAATCTTGAGGTAATTTTACTTTACTGGAGTATTTCCAATTTTCAATACTTTTACTCCTACTCCACTACATCTTGAGCAAATATTGTACTTTTTAGCCTACTCCACTATAATTATTTGAAAACTTTAGTTAGTAGCCTACTTTTTATATCTTGGACCGGTTATTATCACAAAACACACTTCAGCCCTATATGGTTCACATGACGCTTGTATACAAGCGTCTACCTGGTGGGGGGCTGCCCGCCGGTTCGACCTCCCATTAGTTCGACCTCAGACCGGGTCGTACTATAGAGACGTCCTACAAGTCACAATAATCCGACATATCTTTAGTTCGACCCATCAGACTTTCAGACTAAAGAGAGGTCCAGGTCCTGCTGGTTCAACCTCCCGTTATTTCAACCACTGTCTGTATTCTGAATAAGGGGGAAAACTTAATTAACTTATTATTATCATTATTATTATTAGTAGTAGTAGTATTAGCATACTATTATTATTAGTAGTAGTATTAGTATTATTATTATAACCATGTTAATTGCCCGCAGTACCCAACGCAAATCTTGCGGTATTTAAATGCCCGCGGTCGGGAATGGGTGGTCAAAATAAAACCTATGGCCCTGCAAAATCTTGCATCCTACCACAATAAACCAGATAGAGCTTATAGGCCTACTTCTAGCAAGATATGAATACGTCTACATGCATGCAGGGGAGAACGTAATTTCCCATACTGTGCTGCTGCGGACAAGTTACAATGCAAGCGGTCTCTCTCTCTCTCTCTCTCTCTCTCTCTCTCTCTCTCTCTGCACGTGTGTGCAGCTCGTCACGGTGTCACGATATAATATAATACAATATACCTTTATAAGTGGTGTTAGTTACAACACAAGTTACAACGCAAGCGGTGTGTGTCTCTCTCTCTCTCTCTCTCTCTCTCTCTCTCTCTCTCTCTCTCTCTCTCTCTCTGATCTCTCGTCATGGTGTCACAATCATAGACTGTATAAATGAGATGGACAAACCCCCTCCGCTGCTTTCTACAGACCGAAAATGAAGCCGATTGCTGCAAGACTGTAGGTCCGCCATCTTTCAATACCATTATTGGTATTGAAAGATATTTCAGACCATTATTGGTTGGGTAACTTGTCAATCAAGAGCGGGGGGCGGGGAATGAATGCTATTGGTTGTGTAGCGTGTCAATCAAATCATCCCGCCCCTCCTAGAGAATAGCCTACTTTATCGTCAATTTTATAATAAATAGAACCATAATTTAGCAAAACGCATATCCTGATGATTGAAAGGAAACTTTAAACTAGCGACTGGAAGCATATAGAATTTATGACAATTTTTATTACAGTAAGAAAATCTAGTCTAAAGTTTGTCAAAAAACCCAATCACTTGCGCTAAAATAAATTCTTTCTGAACTCACAGGTCGGCGCAGGGTAAAACAGCGCCACTCTGGCCATTTTGTCGGCCTCATCGTAAATATCTCAGCCTTGCCCCTTGGTCACAATATAATATTCCTTCATAATATATGTCCCGTCGCAATATAAACACTTTCCCTATATCTGTGAGAAACTCTGTAGTTCTCTCTCTCTCTCTAGGCTATATATATATATAGCCTAATAATAATAATAATAATATATAGCTATAATAACTCTCGTAGATATAAAACATTTAAAATCGATAAAATACATCTAGTCTTGATCTAAGGCTATAGCAAAGATGAATCTGACACATGCATAGTTTCAGTGTTAAAACGGTTACAATCATTGCTGTCTGTGGTTATAACTAGCCTATAAACTTCATTTTTTGAACCATGAACTTTAGTTCAAAACTTTGAATTATTAACTAAAAACTGAACTAGTTCATTTTAAAGTTTGTGACTGGGTTGGGGAATAAAATAAATTAGGCCTATTTATAAAAATAACATTTTATTTTTTATTGTCATCACGAATCAGCGTCTGGCGACCTGTCCGCTGTTTCCCTTGTTTATACTTTACGCGCGGGGCGCACAAGCTCTGAACAGTCAGACATGCAGGTTGTCTAGTTACAGCGGACATGTCGGAAAGGAGAAATGCACCCAGTTACAGCATGGCTCAGAAACTAATATCAGTGACATTCTGGAGCTGGACACCTTGGACATACATGCTCTGATGAGGGAATTCCTCAACATCACTCCAAAGCGCAAGAGCACATTGGGATAGTTTAATAGCATTACTGTAGTGTGTGTTCTGATCATGGGCCACATGTGGCAAAGCTGCTGCTATTATAGTGTTCTGATGGTCGGGTCGCTGTGCCACTGCAAATATCACCTCCAGGTCAAAAGTAGTTCCAGCGGTATGGTGGGCCTGTTTATACCCAAATGACAGCCGTCAGTCACAGCTGTCATTTGGGTATCAACAGCATCATTAGCTATAATAGGCGAGTGTTACAGATCTACAAGCTCACAGCAAAGGTGTTGCTGATGCCGCGTTGTGAGCTTGTAGATCAGATAAACTCGGGGCGCGACACCACAATGGTAGCATGTGTGCGTTCATCGTATTCTTAATTATGGTGAAGAAATTGATGCTATTGAAGGATTATTATCATCGTTTTGTCCTTGTCTGTCAGTTGGTGCAATGGATAGGCCTATGCCTAGTAGCTGAAACACTGTGAGCATACTCTTCTATTGTATGTGAATGCGCAAAATATGATTGCATAATAATAGTAATAATAATAATGATAATAATAATATAGGTCATGTGGAGCCCACGGAACCCCCATGCGAGAGAGAGGGTCTATTTATTTCTGAGGAGGAGTTTCTCACAGATATAGGGAAAGTGTTTATATTGCGACGGGACATATTATGAAGGAATATTATATTGTGACACCATGACGAGAGAGAGAGAGAGAGAGAGAGAGAGAGAGAGAGAGAGAGAGAGAGAGAGAGAGAGAGAGACCGCTTGCGTTGTAACTTGTCCGCAGCAGCACAGTATGGGAAATTACGTTCTCTTCTGCATGTAGACATATTCATATCTTGCTAGAAGTAGGCCTATAAGCTCTATATCTGGTTTATTGTGGTAGGATGCAAGATTTTGCGGGGCATAGGTTTTAAGCGAGACGCGAGACTATACATACACCCCTGGCCCCTGCCAGCCTGCCCCCTGATCAAGAACTGTGGCTTTAGTTTTAGATTGTTGGAAAAGCCACAATATTAGTTAAACTCAAATGACTAAAGAACACTCTGTGATCAATCACCACGGGACGATCATTTCATTGTGGATTATCCTATACTTCAATATGGCTTGGAATTTGCAACAGCAATGGTATTGAACTGAACATGAACTTGGACCTGGACTGCTTTCGAGATTGATTGATTGATTGAGAGGGCCGTGACTCACTCACTCACTCACTCTCTCTCTCTCTCTCTCTCTCTCTCTCTCTCTCTCTCTCTCTCTCTCCTCTCTCTCTCTCTATCTTTCTCTCTCTCTCTCCCCCCCCCCTCTCTCTTTCTCTCTCTCTCTCTTCCCCCTCTCTCTCCCTCTCTCTCTCTCTCCCCCCCCTCTGTCTCTCTCTCTCTCTCTCTTCCCCTCTCTCTCTCTCTCGTCTTTTTTTTTGTTGCGGGCAGGAGCCGCGTTCATGTCCAGACAGTGACCCTCCGCTTGTAGATCTGCTGATTTTTATATTTTATTTGAAAACTTGTGAAATGGGTAGCCTACTTCTAGCATACTTGTGGTACTTTAAGTACATTTTCATAATTACCCTAGACTGTGTTTTTATGAACCAAATTAAGTTGCAGTCGCAGACATGTTTGAATTGGATCGGACTTGGTAGGCTAATCACCGGTCAGTTATGCCATATTTTGCACCCAAGTTTATATGAGGGGGGATAATGTGGAGATTGTGGACACCGCTGGTCGCAAGTTTTCCCGCATTTGGATTATCAGAGCATCCATGATCCATCCATCTGCAGGCTGACAGACGGCTGTAACTTAATCCATTGAAGTAATAAATACTGCGGGCCAAGTTGTTCAATCCCAATCTCCAATCGGAACCTCTCCCTCCGCTACACAAACCAAACGTGGCCTGCACTTGCACTCAGGGGTTGTGTTGTGGAGATGAAAGCTCCCTTGTCCTGTAGCTTTTCATTATAGGCTATAATTATTTATAATTGTGTCAACCTGAGGTGCTGGGGAGGCCGCCGTGCGCAATGACAGTTATATGCCCAAAGCACTTCATGGTTTGCCCATGTGGTCCTTGTCTCTTTGACTGACCCCAAATGATGGACTTCTGATCAAAGTTTCACATGAGATACAGTTATTAGCTTCTATATGGGGACAAAACGCATCATAGAATAAATGCAAGCCTTATGGAGCCTGGATCTGCGCGCTAACTCATTCATGAGGTAGGCCTATGATGAGAGATGATCTTTATTATTCGTATTAAAGTGTACTTTATAGAACGTGTCACACGCACGCACGGTGCTGTGAAACAACAACAATCACGTGTGACGGTCTATTTTGATAACACTGCACACACACACACGCTATAATCACCATGACGTTCTATTTGACAGTCATCTGTCATGCACACACACGCACGCACGGTGCAGTGAATCAACAATATTCACGTGTGATTTTGTGCAGCCCTCATTGCCTGCCTCCTGTAGTCGCGTGACCCAAAAAATAATGCATGCGTTGATGCGTGCGTTCGCTAAAAACGCATAAACTAAGTGTTAACGTGTAATCCGCGTAGGGCACGGGGGAAGGGTACGCGTGCACGCATGCACGTCCCATCGCGTCGCGTACCCATTGTGAGTCAATGGGAAAATAATAACAAGTTCACACGGTACAGTGCAGAGCAATACAAAAATCACGCGTTCATGTGACGCGTCAAGGTTTGACGTGGCACGGAACGAGCGCCATAGTGTGTGCGTGCGTGCGTGCGTGCGTGCGTGCGTGCGTGTGTGTGTGTGTGTGTGTGTGTTCCATCTCCTGGAGGAACATGATATAGTCTTTCCTATGGCGGTAATTTTTGTTACAATGCAACAAATTTGAATTAACAACATGCCTAGTGGGGAGGAAATCATAAGGTCAGTCATTCGGTCAATTATGTTTTGGTTAATGGTTCAAAATAGTAAAACAATCGAGTTGTCATAGCGTGTTGTTAATGGTATGCTCTGCAAAGCACAATGGAAACCCCAAAGCCGATTATAATATTAAACAACAGAAATTAACGTGAATTATAGTTAGCAATGAAGAAGGATTACACACATCTAAAGAAAACTTGGATTTATTTTGTATTTATAAACTGTCCAATGAGTATTGAGTGGGATTATATACATCACGTTATGATATGGGGCTGGCAGTGCCAGGGAGGCAACGTTTAGGTAAGAAAGTATGAAACACAAGTCTTATTTAACGCTGGACAACTTGTAGTAATGACGTTGGCAAATAATTTTGCATTCGGGCATTTCGGGGCCTCGGGTTACGTACGGGTTTGGTTCTGGTATGTCACAGTTCTATACGGGTCGGGGTCCGACAGCTCTCTGTACTGTTTCGGTCCGGAACTCAGATTTATGTGTGCAGACTTTATTTCTTCATGTGATACTGCTGTTTGTCCTGCACATGGGTCTCTCTCATGCAAAATACTTAATACACCTCAGTTCTGAGGTACAAAATAATGTAATTGTCTCAACCTTGCACTTGCTACAATGTAAAACTGTGTTTTCTTTAGTAATAGTGTAACACATTTTTTTGTATAAAGCCTGAAGCCAATTGTTTTCAAATTGTGCATGGTTGTCTACTGAAATGAACATGACACATTATTTTACTCCTGTTGTATACAGTATATGGTTGGGTATTTGAAATTATGTTTATGCTACTGTAGAGATTGTTGAGTTTTGATTCATTTTAGTTTAGTTTTAATATGGCATTTCTGTTTCTGCTGCTAAATCCTACATTTTATTTTTCTTCACACAGAAATACATGCAACTCGATGGAGTCCTTTTTTGGGGCTTTTTCTGCCTTTATTGATAGTGGGCTGACAGGAAATGGGTAGAGAGATGGGGGGGTGACACACAGCAAAGGTCGTCAGGAATCGGGAGTCGGACCCACGACACGCTGTCAAGATGGATTACCAGCATATGTGGTATGCGTCTGGACCGCTAGGCCAACGGGCGCCCCACTGTCAGTTAAATTTTAACTGAAAGAGTGCATTTTTTTTTCTATTTAATTGTATTTTGCATGCCTGTAAATGAAAACCAAAACCTTCCTGAAGTTGAACTTTTCTGGAAACATTATATTATCCTGACTCATTACAGTTTGACTACGTTCTATAACAGTGCAGAAACATGTGAGCAGAGTGAACCACATTCACCACCAACTGTTTGATGCTGTTGGTTGTGTCACTAAAATGCAAGCTGTGTAAATGTTTAATCCCCCTAGAATCATCAATGGTCTCCAACACCGTTCACCATGCTTAGTTTTTCTCTGTACCGATTCAGACAGATTGTATTAGTGCTCCTGGTGGGTTTAACAATAATAACAGCTTGTCATACAAAATGGAAGAATGGAACTTTGTGACAGATGGGTCACCGGTGGCAGCTGAAGATAATATTAACTGTGGGTATATTTCATACCAGCATAAAGAACTCCTGTACAGATAACTAAATGCTGGCAAACAGACAGTGGTGGAAGAAGTACACATATTTGTGAGAGACAGCGAACTCCATTTGCGACCGCGACGACTCGCTTCGACGGGTGGCTGTTTTTGAAGACGTTTCACCCGTGCGCCATGACGCACGGTATGGCTCCGCGGAGAACCGGCGCTTCGTCGAGACTCGTCGCGTTTATTGCGACACGTCGGGACATTTGATCTCGTCGTGCCTTTTGAAGTTCTCGTCGGGGCTATAGCTAAGTGCGACGGCGACGCAAGGCATGACGGAAAGAAGCCGTCGTCGCCGAAATCTTACTCCGTCGCGGCGAAATAATCCTAGGAGGGGCGACCGCGACGGGTCGCTTCGACGGGTGTGCCCGCTTGCTTCAGCGGGTGCCTGTTTTTGTCGGCGTTTCACCCGTGCGTCGGAGAACGGGCCTAAATAATCCATCGTCGCCAGAAGCCATCCACAATGTAATTAGTTCGCCCCTCCTGCGCATCTGCCTTCCCTCCTTCCTATGTGTGTGCTGCCCCCCCCTGCTACCCGACCCCCCCCCCCCTGTGGTTAAATGTTTCATAGAGATTGTTGAGGTTGAGATGGTTTTGAAGTTGTGTGGACACTACTTTCTCCAGAATTTTTGAGAGGAATGGGAGATTTGAGATCGGCCTGTAGTTTGTCAGAATGTCTGGGTCTAGGGAGGGCTTTTTGAGGAGGGGTGTTAGAATGGCAGTTTTAAGAGCGGGTGGAATGTGGCCGGTCCGGAGGGAGAGGTTGATGATTTTGGTGATCAGGGGACTTATTGCAGAGATGTTGAGTTTGACTAGGGTGGTAGGAAGGGGGTCCAGGGCACAGCTAGAGGGCTTCATCCTTCCAACAATATCCTCAACCTCCTGCTGCGTGGTGTTGGTGAAGCAGGAGAGCAGGTGGGAAATCCCAGACTGTGGGACAGCAGTTGGGACAGGTGGAGTGACGGGGCCGGAGAGGAGAGAGCGGATGTTGTCTACCTTGGTCCTGAAGAAGTTGAGGTAGGTATTGCACTGTTCCTCTGTGGTGTTGGTGTGTTTAGAGGTTTGTGGTTTCAGAAAGTGGTTGATGGTGGAAAATAGTGTCTTAGAGTTGCCAAGGCTATTGTTGATGATATTTGAGTAGAATTTTGACTGTGCCTCCCTGAGGGACCTTGAATAAGCCTTCTGATGCTCCCTATAGGCCAATTTATGGACAGTTAGTCCAGTGGCCTGGGAATCGCCGCTCGAAAACACGCCCAGCAGCCTTCATTTTTCTCAGCTCACCGGAGAACCAGGGGGCTGAGCGGGAGAAAATGACAGTTCTAGTTTTGACAGGGGCGTGGAGGTCGAGGAGGTTTTGCAGGTTGACGTTGTAGAAGTCCACTGCTTCGCTGGCTGATGAGGGAGTTGTAGAGGAGAGATGCTCAAGGTCTGAGGTCATGGTGTCCTGGTTAATATGTTTGAAATTTCTGAAAGTGATTTGGCGTTTGGGTTTGGCATGAGAGGGGGGAAAGGGCAGCTCCATTGAGATGACCATATGGTCGGACACACCCAGTGAGTATACCATCAGATTGCTGATGGGGGCGGAGTCAGTGATGACCAGGTCAAGCGTATGACCCTTTTTGTGTGTAGCAGTGTTTACGTGTTGCGTGAGGTTAAGAGAGTCCAGTATTTGAAGGAAATCAGATGTAAAGGGACAGGATGGGTTGTCCACGTGGATGTTTATGTTGCCAAGTATTTTGATGCTGGTAGTTGTGCAGAGTGTGGTGAGAAGGTCGTGGAATTCTGAGATGAGAATTGAGTTTTGTGTTTTTTTGGGTGGCCGGTAGATGAGAAGCAGATCTACAAGCTCACAAATCTTCAATGTGAAGCGATGTGAGCTTGTAGATCTGCTATTTTCAAATAGCCTATATATAAAGTAAGTGGTTAATACATTAAGTGGTTAATGTATGGTTTGATATAATAATCTATAAATGCAAAGTAACTAGTAAATCAAGTTTTCAAATAATTGTAGTGGAGTAAAAAGTATAATATTTGCTTCTGAGATGTAGTGGAGTAGAAGTAAATACTGAAAATTGACCCCCCCCCCCCCCCATAATAATAACTCTTAATGACGTGTGCTTGTATAACGAGCCCTCAGGTGTCATAACTTATTGAATCACATCTTGAGTATTTATTATTATTATTATTATTATTACCCTTATCATTATTATTACCCTTATTATTATTATTACCCTTATTATTATTACTCTACGCAGGAGAGTATTGTTTTCACTTTCTAAATATGACACACCGACTGGTCAAGCCTCACGTGACACGTGACAATACGGTGAAATACTGTATAAATACATGGCATCACTTTGACAGTGTCTGTGCCACTGTCAAAGTGAGGTAAGACAGGAACCATCACGAAATGGCTGCATGGCTGATACATAATTGGCAGATAGGACAGATAGAACACTTATATAGACAGGAGGGATATGACACTTACACAGACGGATAGGACACTTACAGTACACAGACAGGACGGATAGGACACTTACACAGACAGGACGGATAGGACACTTACATAGACAGGAGGGATATGACACTTACACAGACAGGACGGATAGGACACTTACAGTATACAGACAGGACGGATAGGACACTTACAGTATACAGACAGGACGGATAGGACACTTACACAGACAGGAGGGATAGGACACTTACACAGACAGGAGGGATAGGACAATTACATAGACAGGACGGATAGGACACTTATACAGACAGGACGGATAGGACACTTATACAGACAGGACGGATCGGACACTTATACAGACAGGATGGATAGGACAGTTAGAACATAAGAATTAGAACATTCCCAACATTCCCAACACAAGTCTGGTAAGAGTGAGGTAAGACAGGAACAATCACGAAATGGTTGAGAAATGGCGGATACTGTAACAATTGGATAGGACACTTACACAGACAGGACGGATAGGACACTTACACAGACAGGACGGATAGGACACTTACATAGACAGGACGGATAGGACACTTATACAGCCAGGAGGGATAGGACACTTATACAGATAGAACATTCCCAACATTCCCAACAGCGGAGAGTTGTGCTCCGAGGAGCACTTTTTCTAGTTATTATTATTATTATTTCACAAACACATTTCACATTACTTCACAAACTATTAGTATAAAAAATGATAATGGTCACAATGTTTAATAGTATTTTTTATTTATTCTTCAAATGTTTTTTGTATAGCAAATATAGGTTTATGTAATATACAGCACGTTGTGCTTCACAGAATAGGTTTGCAAATAAAGTCAAAAAAAATTAAGACAGAGAAAGCGAGAGGGAGCGAGCGAGCGAGAGAGAGAGAGAGAGAGAGAGAGAGAGAGAGAGAGAGAGAGAGAGAGAGCGAGAGCGCGAGAGAGAGAGAGAGAGAGAGAGAGAGAGCACCATATATAAAAACACTATATAGAAAGAACGAGCAAGTTGATATTTCAAGATTATGTTTGGAGTGGAATGAGGAGATTGGCTGCAGAAGATAGCCTATATCCTCACATGGAAAGTTTATCAAGCCATCACCATTCATTCACGGCTGACCTCACAGACACGCGCGCGACACACACACACACACGCACACGCACACGCACACGCACACGCACACGCACACACACACACACACGCTCAGTCATTTCATTCTGCATGGGGCGAAGCCCGTTGATCATTCAATTGTAGATTCATGAGCAGGCTATTAAGCCTATAGGCCTACTATTGAACCCGATCCCCCCCTCCCTCTCTCCCTCTCTAGTTGGGTCATATATGGCACTTCCGTGACCGTGGAGAGCAAAGGTCCGTTTCTCAATGGATTTGTCATCTAGGAGGGTTATTAAACACATTTAGCCGGGGTGTCTTTTTTAAAACGGCGGGGAAAATTTGTGAGAGACCAAAATCCAAAATGGCGACCGTGAAAATGAACTTTTTAATGGTTTGACCTACAAAGATGCACAATACATGGTTTCAGAGCTTATTCTGGTCAAGGAATACATATTTGGTGTTTAGATAATGATTTGACCTATTGTTGACCTTCAAATGCAAGATGGCTGCCAATTATGAGCTCCAAAAGGTTTTTCTTTCAAAATCGTCACAGAGCCTTCTTATTAGGCTCTAATGAAAGCTCTGCTCATGATGAGTTGAATAATATACAGTATAAGTACACAGAAGTAATCTCTGAGGTCAATACAGTCAATGTTTGTGTGTAAACAACAGTTACTGAGTTGCAGTTTCCCATTAAATAGTGTAGGCTACTGAGAATATGGTGTCCATCCCATCCCATTTTCATAATAAACCAAAAATAAATTAGCACTATAGCCCAACATAACATAGTATTCTGTATGCAAAGCTAGAAAGGCTAGTTGCTTGAGGTGAATCTAAATGTCAACTCATTTGTCAGCCTTATTTTATAGTATTGCTCCCAGTGTTTCCTGTCTGTCTAGTTACTTTTACCTGCCTTGTCTAACCAGTCCTGTGATTTTGTCAGTGTTTCCACCTGTGTCCTCCTAGTCCCCCAGCCTATCCCAGTGTTGATTGTCTGTTGAGTTCACCTGTGTCCTATTAATCCCTGTCTATTTAACCCCTGTGCTTGCACTGTGTTTTTGTTGGTCTGTAGACCATTGTCATATGAGGTTGTTAGTCAGATGTGTACAGTGTACAGAGAGCACAGTTCTAATAGTTTCCTATAGCTTATTCCATGGGTGGTGTACAGTGTACCACAGTGTAAACAGTAAACACAGTGTACACTGTAAACTAACCACAGTGTACACGGTAAACTAAACACAGTGTACACGGTAAACTAAACACAGTGTACACATGAACTAACCACAGTGTACACATGAACTAACCACAGTGTACATGGAAAACTAACCACAGTGTACACATGAACTAACTACAGTAAGTGGCTTACTGCAGTCGCACCTATAGATGTCTGTGTACACATGAACTAATCACAGTAGATCTGTAAAACACGTGGATGGGCTAATTAGATCTGTAAAACATGTGGATGGGCCTATTAGATCTGTAAAACATGTGGATGGGCCTATTAGATCTGTAAAACATGTGGATGGAGCAATTAGATCTGTAAAACATGTGGATAGGCCTATTAGATCTGTAGAACATGTGGATGGGCTAGTTGGATATGTAAAACATGTGGATGGGCCTATTAGATCTGTAAAACATGTGGATGGAGCAATTAGATAAGTAAAACATTTGGATAGGCCTATTAGATCTGTAAAACATGTGGATGGGCTAGTTGGATATGTAAAACATGTGGATGGGCTAATTAGATATGTAAAACATGGATGGGCCAATTCAATCTGTAAAACATGTAGATGGAGCAATTAGATCTGTAAAACATGCGGATGGGCCTATTAGATCTGTAGAACATGTGGATGGAGAAATTAGATCTTTAAAACATGTGGATGGGCCTATTAGATCTGTAGAACATGTGGATGGGCTAATTAGATATGTAAAACATGTGGATGGGCCTATTAGATCTGTAGAACATGTGGATGGGCTAAATAGATATGTAAAATATGTGGATGGGCTAATTAGACATGTACAACATGTGGATGGGCCAATTAAATCTGTAAAACATGTGGATGGAGCAATTAGATCTGTAAAACATGTGGATGGGCCTATTATATCTGTAGAACATGTGGATGGGCTAATTAGATATGTAAAACATGTGGATGGGCCAATTAAATCTGTAAAACATGTGGATGGAGCAATTAGATCTGTAAAACATGTGGATGGAGCAATTAGAACTGTAAAACATGTAGATGGGCTAATTAGATCTGTAAAACATATGGATGGGCCTATTAGATCTCAACAAATGGCTCACTGCTGCCCTCCATTGGGAAATTGTAGTCAGCACAGGTGCCGTACACGACACCCAGTTGCAAGCGTACACGCCCCATTATAACTATGGGGGCGTGTACGCTCGCAAGTACATCGAGCCTATATTGTACACGAGGCTTATATTTTTCTATAGGAACTCCCTATCGTGTACGGCTTAACTATTGTTATCATCATTATTATTATTATTACCCTTATTATTATTATTATTATTTCACAAACACATTTCACATTACTTCACAAACTATTAGTATAAAAAATGATAATGGTCACAATGTTTAATAGTATTTTTAGCCGCATGCGCTAGCGCGGCTTTATAAACAGCATTAGTCTTAGTCCGACACCCGAGTGAAAAGCGTCGACACCCGAGTGACATTTTGTGACACCTAAGTGTCATTGGCTGTCCTGGCTGTCCATCACACTTCCCCCCTTTTAAGCCCCCGTTTTAAGCCAATGGGGAGACGAAAATGTAATGGACACGTTAATCAACGAATTAGACGAGACGAAAATGTTAGGGCGGGACGAATGGAGAAGAGATCCAATCAGAATTACTCTTTTTGAGGGACTAGTTGGGAAGGGAACCAATCAGAACGATCCTCATTGTTAGTTAGGTTGATCCACCCGGAAGCAGACCATATTAGGGGCCAGCATGGACGAACACAAATCACAACAAGAGAGCTTCAGGCCGGAGGGTTAGCCTAAATGCTAGCGTGCTTCCTTAGACCTAGTTTGGCTATTAAGTTATTATTTGGCCATGTTCACACTGACTTCAATCTAAGCTATTGTTGGGAAGACCCGTGTGGTGTCACAAAATGTTGCCACCACTTATATAAAAAACATTACAGCTTTAATCTGCGGCGAGAGAAACAAGCAATCCAAAAAACAAGTAATCAGGTCTATGAAAAGATTGGGCCCAAAAAAGCCTGCCACATGCGGCTTTATTATGACTTTGGTCATTCTTGTTTATTTATTCTTCAAATGTTTGTTATGTAGCAAATATAGGTTTAAGTAATATGTATACAGCACGTTGTGCTTCACAGAATAGGTTTGCAAATAAAGTCAAGAAAAATTAAGACAGAGAAAGCGAGAGAGAGCGAGAGAGCGAGAGAGCGAGAGCGAGAGAGAGCGAGCGAGAGAGAGCGAGCGAGAGAGAGAGAGCACCATATATAAAAACACTATATAAAAAAGAACGAGCGAGTTGATGGAGCTTGTAGATCAGCTATTTTTGGGCAGCAAAGTGAAGGAGAAATTACAGAGTTATACAACGCACGATGCGCGCTGATCTGAAAGTTACATTTCAACATATATCATTTTATTGAGTATTAATCAAATCATAATTAATACACAGAAGTAACATAGACACTTCAGAGATGAGTTAGTTAAAACCGAATCTATCCAAATAGACTTGAAGACATCGAAAATAAAGTAGTGCCTTTCTGATGTCCTTTCGTGAAAGGACATACAGACAAGACAGATGTAATGACAACATTTTATTTGATTTAATACAAGGAGGATTAATGCACACAGGTGCTTCGATGTTGGTTGGGAGTGCAGTGGCCTTTAAAGGAGGTGGATGAAAGGGATTTAAGTTGTTTGTTGACTTTTGTATTAATGGAGGTTGTCGAGGGTGAGTGAGAGCTTGGCTACAGACAGTAGATAGCCTATATCCTCAACAAAAACCTGAAATAAAAAATAAATAAGCATTGTCTGTTTCCCGACATGGAAAGTTTATCTAGCCATTCGCGGCCGTCCTCACAGACGCGCGCGCGCACACACACACACACACACACACACACACACACACACACTGACGTGCGCTCAGTCATTTCATTCTGCATGGGGCGAAGCCCGTTGATCATTCAATTGTAGATTCATAAGCAGGCTATTAAGCCTATACTATACCGATCACCCTCTCTTTCTCTCTCTCTGTCTCTCTCTCTCTGCCCCCCCTCTCTCTCTCTCTCTCTCTCTCCCCCCCTCTCTCCGCCTCTCTCCCTCTGCCCCCCCCCCTCTCTCTCTCTCTCTCTCTCTCTCTCTCTCTCTCTCTCTCTCTCTCTCTCTCTCTCTCTCTTTTCCCCCCTCTCTCCCTCCCCCCCCCCCCCCCCTCTCTCTCTCTCTCTCTCTCTCTCTCTCTCTCTCTCTCTCTCTCTCTCTCTGAATGGACTCCGTGCAGGGCGGGCGGGGCTGGTTATGAAAAACCTGAGCCAAGCAAAGGCTGCTGAACTGATAGTGCATATTTTTTACACAACATACTGTAGCTTACATGTAGCCTACTGTACATTGCATGGCCTACTTAGGGTGTGCTAAAATAAATCTCCCAAGCTGCATATTACGCACAGTTTCAAAATGGACTATTGGAGAATCACGGCTGCATATTACGAATATTAGTCGAAGTGGGGGTCTGTTACCCTCTCGCACTGTGTGTGCCAAACAGGTGACGTTTATGAATTAATCAGGCCCCGTCAATCAAGCATCCATAGCACCAGTGACAGCGCATTAATTTCATTGACCAAACATATAATCAACATAACCACACATTGCAACAATCCCATTCATGGCTCCTACAGACATAATTTCCTTAAAGCAGTAAATTGAATGAAAGAATGAATGAATGAATGCATTCATGAATGGATGAGTAATTTATTTCGGTGCTGAATAGTTCAATGGAAAACATAAACATTAATTAGAATAACAGATGAAAACAGTCTGTAGGGAGAAATAAAAAACACAGTAAGTTACTGTTATATAAGTACTGTTATATAAGTAAAAAAGTCTCACTATAATTTGCGTCACACGCACATGTCTGCGTCTGCGTGCACTGACAGACAGACAGACAGACAGACAGACAGACAGACAGACAGACAGACAGACAGACAGACAGACAGACAGACAGATAGACAGACAGACAGACAGAATACGTCGCAATGCGCGGCTTTCGCAAAGCAGCAGATATGAGCTAGATCGGCTGAATGTAAATGCATTGTATAGGCTAGTGTGATTTCTGTGTTATCTATTGCGTTGGGGGTGTCGCCCGGGGACCCCCAAAGGTCCACAGGGACCCCCCAGAAGGACGAGCGTGAACACATTCCGTCTGCGTGCGTGCACTCTCTTTCTTTCTCCCCCCCCCTCTCTCTCTCTCTCTCTCTCCCTCTCTCTCATGCGTAAAAGAAAAGCGTCTTTAAACGGCCATTAAACGTTCAAATCAAACAAATTCCTTATTTCCGGAGGTTATTGAAGTTATATCAATCGATAAAATGTGATACAACATTTGGTTATTGGATTAAAATAATGGAAGCAATCAAATGGAAAGTTAACTTCGGGAATGCAGCCCTAATTCACGGGGACATGAAGGCATGCATAAAGGGATCCCCAAGGGAACCCCAAGGGGACCCCCCCCCCCCCCCCCCCAAAGGTCCGCAGTGGGGGGGGTCGGGTAGCAGGGGGGGAAGCACACACATAGGAAGGAGGGAAGGCAGATGCGCAGGAGGGGCGAACTAATTACATTGTGGATGACTTATTTCTGGCGACGATGGATTATTTAGGCCCGTTCTCCGACGCACGGGTGAAACGCCGACAAAAACAGGCACCCGTTGAAGCGAGCAGGCACACCCGTCGAAGCGACCCGTCGCGGTCGCCCCTCCTGGGATTATTTTGCCGCGACGGAGTAAGATTTCGGCAACGACGGCTTCTTTCCGTCGTGCCTTGCGTCGCCGTCGCACTTAGCTATAGCCCCGACGAGAACTTCATAAGGCACGACGAGATCAAATGTCCCGACGTGTCGCAATAAACGCGACGAGTCTCGACGAAGCGCCGGTTCTCCACGGAGCCATACCGTGCGCCAAAAACAGCCACCCGTCGAAGCGAGCAGGCACCCGTCGAAGCGAGCAGGCACCCGTCGAAGCGAGTCGTCGCGGTCGCAAATGGAGTTCGCCCCTCCTGAGATTTGTTTTACTTTAGTTGTAATAACACAATGTAGAAAAGCTATGTTACATGTAGAAGTCATAATTTATTCAAAATGTTACTAAATGGCATGGAAATACTTATTGTCTCCGCCAGGCCAAAAGGCATGGCAAGAGAGTATGTTTTCCACCCCGTCCGTTCGTCCGTCCGCGTGTCCGTCCGTGTGTCCGTCCGTCCGTCCGTCTGTGACCAGCTAATATCCGGCACCGTTGTCTTGATCGCAGCGAAACTGTGCACACACACTCCCTGGATGCCAATTCAGAACCTCTGCCCCAAATTCTTCTCATGGGTCTTTTATAGCGCCACCAGGAGGCAGATTTGTGCAAAACATATTTTTTGACAGTATTCCTACAGATTTTGTCCAAAAGTCACGCAAATCGGTACACAGTATCTCTATAGTCATTAAACGAAACAAGACTTTCAGATTTCTCATATTCCATCCTGATTGGCTTAAAATGTCTTCCAAAGTTTGCAGGAGTGCTCCGTTTTGATCAAAATGCCTCAAATCATGAACACAGCATGCAATTTCAGTGAAATTTTGCACGCATATTCCCATTAGGCCGAGGAAGAACTACCATTTGATTTTTTTCAAATCAGCCTCATGGTAACAGGCCGATTCGTGATTTTACCTATAACTGCACCGATCTGTGTAAAACTTTGTATGCACACTCCCTAGAGGTAAAAAAAAAACATTTGCCCTGCATTTTTCACATCTGCCTTTTTTTAGCGCCACCAGGAGGCCGACTTATGTAAAACACATTATTTTATACTACTCCTTCCAATTTTATCCAAATTTCACGCAAATCGGTACACATGATCTCTATAGTCATGTGATCACGACGGATGTGTTTGATTTTTCATATTCCATACTGATTGGCTAAGATTAACATCTAAAGTTTGCATTATTGGCTTGTTTTGAACAAAATTCCGCAAATCATGAACGCACCGTCCGATTGTGGTCAAACTTTGCACGCACATTCACACTATGTTGAGGAACAAATGCCACTCTTTTAACACATCCACCGCCAGAGGTTAATCTCATAATGTACTCACCAGTGCCAAGGTTTTATTGTTGTTTTTTGTTTTTTTCACGTCGCCATAGACCCCGTTAAAATCCTTAAGAATGCGCGATGCACTGTTTGTAAACATCGTGCACATGTCCCAGTGTCTACCAGTGCAGACCACGTGTCAAAGGTGGCATCCATGCTGTAGTTAGAACGGTTTATGTTAAACAGTGACGACCGAGGAGAAAAAACTACAAGGGAGAAAAAGGAGTTTTAGTGTGCGCTTTAGAATGGAGGCCGACGGGAACGGCAAAACCGGATTGCAAATAGTTCCGTTTCCGTTGGTGTTACACTGAAAATGGTCCGTGTCGAAAATTTAAAAAAAAAAAAAAAAAAAGGAAAAAGCACTCGGACCGTAGCACTACGGTCTCGGCGCTTAACAGTTGGATTTAATGGACCGTAGGACTACGTTCTTGGCGTTTAATGTGTTAAGATTGGCCTGTTATAGCGTCACCAGCAGGTCTAATTTAGCGAAACAAATGTTTTTAACAAAATGCCTCAAATCATAAATGCAGTCAGTGTCCGATTGTCGTGCAAGGCCTAAGAAGAAATGGCACCCTTTTCACGTTGGCCTATTATAGCGCCACCAGGAGGCCACAATAGCCTACCTGACCTGGCGGAGACCTGTGCTCCGAGGAGCACTTTTTCTAGTTTCACTTTCAAACATGTTTTAGCTCATTTTAACATCTACTCAGGCTTTTGTGAGCACTCCAGGCAGTTTTTATGTTGCTTGGTTCAGTATTTAGATATTTGATATTGATTTTATCAGACACAAACACATTGTAACTACAAACTAGAGGTTAGGAAGGTAACCCCGGTTTGTTTAAATTCGGAGCAACATACTCACTATGGGATATCAGCGCCCCCTGGCGACCCACAGAGCTACATAAAATAAACTCCCGGGCCATCTCATTGGCTGTGAAGGGTATGTCACGCGGATGGAAGTCCTAGGGGTATAAAACCCTCACGTGACTGTGGCTCCTCCTCTTTAACAACAGCTCTCTGCACGCAGATGCGCACAGAAAGGGGTGTTAGGTGAGTATGTTACTCCGAATTTAAACAAACCGGGGTTACCTTCGTAACCTCGAGTTTGTCTTCAATTCTCCGTAACATACTCACTATGGGATTCATAAACCCCCCTGGGGCTATAAGCCATACAACCCTCACAAACCCGCACGCCCACCAGCCCACGAGGCCCCACCCCCACGGGCGTGACCTCCAGCCTCACGGGCGCCCCAGCCCTCCGGGCTAGGGTGCGGGACACAGAAAAAGTAGACCCTGACAGACCAAGTCTGCCTCATTCAACTAATGAAACAGACACGAGACTGCCCCATTAGTACAACGAGGGAACAGGGCCTCCTCCCCCAGGACCCAGCCAACTGGCAGTCCCGAGGGGACCTAGGAGAAGGAAGTCAGGAAAAAGAACAAGGCTCCAGGCCTGTTCAATCCCCCCTCTAACTAGAGACAACCGCTACACCCAGGACGGCGTGCGCCACTGATGACGCCGCCACAACCAGGCTGTACAAAACTGCAAAAGTCGATGGAGACGACCATTTTGCAGCCACGCATAACACCTGAACCGAAACTCCACTGGAGAGGGCCCAGGATGTCACCACGCCTCTAGTAGAGCGAGCCTTCAGTCCCTCTGGAGCTGGGACGCCACCATTAGCGTAGGCCAGTTTAATGGCATCCAAGGTCCACCTAGAAAACGTCGCCTGAGCAACCTGCCTTCCTCTGACCACCTTGGCCAAAGGAGAGAAAAACTGCGTCGACAATCGGCCGGCCGCTGTTCTCTGACAATAGAACTTTAAGGTTCTCACCGGACAGAGACAGTGCAACCGTCTATCCTTCGCTGAAGCGAAAGGAGGCGGATGGAAAGCTACCAGCTCGACTTGGGCATGGGTCACCACCCCGTTCTTAGAGTGAACGAACGCCATGTCAGGTTCAAAAGAACCTTCCTGTCGCCGTCCGGGAATCTCATGCACTCCGAACTTACTGAGAGCGCGTGCATGTCACTGACCCGTTTAGCTGTAGACAGGGCCACCAAGAGGACTCAACAAAGTTCAAACGGAGGGCGGCAGAGTGCATCTAGCACCACCGCCAGGACCCAATGCCGGGAACAGAGGCCTGTTAACCGGCCTGGCTCGCTGGCGCCACCCATGAACGACGCACCAGATGCTGGCCAACCGTCTTGCCATCAAAACCCTCGTGACAAGTGGAGAAGGCCCCCAGGTACATCTGTACATCAACCGTCGAGAAGGTCAGCCTGATTTAACCTGCTTTGCAGGACAAAGAGGATGCTGCGCAACTAAGCCTGGAAAGCCACCACCGACGGCGACTGTTCCAGACCCCAAGACACAAAAGAAAATCCATTTTATGTCGTAAGCAGCTCTCTTGGCACCGGCCCTGGACCCCTGTATGGTAGCTACCACGTCAGGGGACAGGCCACACAAGCCCAAAGTCGCCCTCTCATGGACCAGACCCACAGGGCCAGGTCCTGATGGCGGGGTGTAAGATCTGACGCTGTGGCGTGTCGCACCACAGCGTCCACTCAGATCGCCAGCTAGCTTTTCCAACACTGGAGAGGCCAGGCCTCCTTGCTTGTTGACATAGCACATGGTCGTGGTGTTGTTGGTTCTGATCAGGACATGACAACCTCAAAACCGAGCCTTGAAAACTCTGACCATCAGAAAAGACCGTCATCAGCTCCAGGTAGTTGATGTGGGCCGTCTGTAGACTGGGACCCCACACCCCCCTGGCCGAGCGGCCCCAGTGGACGACACCTCACCCCGTGAGGCTGGCGTCCGTGGTAATGACCTGACCAACCGCCTTGCCATCGAAACCCTCGTGACAAGCGGAAAAGGCCGCCAGGTACACCTTAACCGTCGAAAACGCTAGGTCCCGGTTTAACGCTAGGTCCCGGTTTAACGCTAGGTCCCGGTTTGCAAAATAAGGACGCAGTGCACCGGAGCTTTGAAAGCCACCACTGGCGGCGACTGCTCCAGACACCGAGGGCGGGGGTGGAAAATCACGTCCCCTCCCAGCCGTAGAAGGTCTGTGTATAGGGGAAGGGGCCAAGGCTCGGCGTAGAGGAGAGGAGTTATCTCCGATCTCCACACGCCGGCGCCACCAGTAGCACTGACAGACCCTGGAGCCTGACTCTCTCCAGTGTTGGGGGAATCAGCTCCAGTGGTGGGAACGCATAAAACAGTCGAGGGCTGCGTCTGACCACGGTCTAAGCGTGTCCACGCACCGTGGGGATACCCGGACCTCCCAATAACCTCAGATGGACGGGACTCCAAGAGCCCGCATCCACCTCTGGAGAAAGGTCACCTGTGGGGCTTGTCCAAATGAAACAGGTGTATGGCCGAAGTCATGAGACCCGCCGCCTGCATGCATAGCCTGTAAGTGACTTGTCGCCTCACGCGAGAAGACCACAAGCCGAAAAACTGCCTATCCCGTCCTGTGTGCCGCGCCACCTCCTGACTGCGGTGGATAGAAAGGAGTGTGGAAATAAGCATCATTGAGGTCGATGCTGGTCCACCAATCCCCTTGACGCCCCGTCCGCAGCAGCGACGCGGTCGTCAAAATCCGGAATTTTGAAAAACCATCAGGTATTTGTTGAGACCCTTCCTATTCAGAGAGGGTCATACGCCCCCCCCCCTTCTTTTCCAGCAGAAAAAGTTTTGAATAGACAACCTTCTTAGTTCTGATTCAAGATTTCTGTTAGCGTCCTCGCTCAGGGGAGAGAGAGAACCTCCTCTCTCAGAGACCTGGCTGCATTACCTCCTGCATGAGAGAAACAACACCTTGTCCGACATAGGAGGCTATGCATAAAGGCACGTGGAAAACACACCAGTACAACCACAGTGTGATGTTGTTGATAAGGGGAGCTGACCAGTACAACCACAGCGTGTCACTGCTGTACTGAGATGAGCAAACTCTCCAACAAGCTGCGCACTGAGCGAGCGAGTTAGGAGGGGGCTCTGATGTCACCCAGTCCCGCGGACAACGCACACGTTTGTCTCTGAATTTAAACAAACCGGGGTTACCTTCGTAACCTCGTGTTTCCAACGGGACCGGTGATGTCGTCACGTGATCCAGCGGGCCCGCACGTGCGGCGCCCGTTAGAAACCGTGGAAAGGTAGCGGTGGTCGGTGGCCACCGCAGTGTTGCCTTAGCGGGGCTGGCTATATATAGGCTTTGGGCCCTGTATAGACAATTCTCCCAGTAGTATTTGCCATGCCGGGAACCGTGCATGACAGACACTATGGGCTTATAAAGAGGGGTTATCGGCGCCTTTGGAACATGTAAAATGAAACAAAAGTAGGCACAGAAGCAGTAAACAGCATGAAACGTTTAGTATAGTCTTATGAAAAAAAACATCATGTGTCCCAATGGTGCCCGATGAACCTGTCTGCGTTGAAAACAGTTTCCACGGAGACCGGTGATGTCGTCACGTGATCCAGCGGACCCGCACGTGCGCGTGCGGCGCCCGTTAGAGACCGTGAACGTGGCCACCACAGTGTTGCTTTTAGCGGGGCTGGCCGTGCTGCACTAAAAACAACACTTCTATGTGTTGTTGTCAGTGAGGCTAGTCAGTCGCTAAGTGAAACAACAGTAGCCCGACTGGAGGCTATGTTAACCTAGCAGCTATCAAGCTAGTCAGGTCTAACTCACCACGAGCCAAGAAACGTTGACGTCCGTTACCATGGAGACAGATGACGTCATCATCCTGTCCCGGTCTGTCGGTCGCGCTGGAAGTGACGACAGAAAGGCCCTCCTTGAAGGAGGCGTTCTGCTGCCCTCCAGAGGCGAACGTGGCACAGTACACAAAAGGTTGTTGGCACCATAGATATATGGTTGACACGACAAGCCCTCTGATCCGCCATTGTGGGCCTCTCGTCCCACAGTGTCGTTTTGATGCCCCCTGGTGGACGAGAGGCAAAACTGGCTTGATTCTGGTACACTGTATTGGCTTTGGGCCCTGTATAGACAAATATCCCAGTAGTATTTGCCATGCCGTGGACCTGTGCATGACAGATACTATGGGCTTATAAAGAGGGGTTATCAGCGCTGGGGGACCTCCTAGGAACCCCCATGTGTCGATACCTCTTGACAGGGGTTGAGACAGGTAGAGAAAGTATCCCAACAGTGTCTACCATGCTGTGAACCAGGCGTGATAGGCACTTTTGGGCTTATAACAGGGGCTGGATAATGTGCGTATGTATTTTGAAACAAGTGAAATGAAACAAAAAAGGAGGCACAGAATACAGTGTAACAGCATGAAACGTTTTCACATACCTTATGAAAAACAACCATGTGTCTCAAAAGAGCCTCCTGACAGGGCTGCTAATGTGCTTATGTACTTTGAAACATGTGAAATGAAACAAAAGTAGGCACAGAAACAGTAAACAGCATGAAACGTTTTAACGTAGTCTTATGAAAAACCATCATGTGTCCCAATGGCGCCCGATGAACCTGTCCGTGGTTGTCCTGAGTCTAGCGCTAGGAGAAGGCGTAGTCTGGTACCTGGAAACGGCCTTGTACTTCGTAAAACGCCGGCTCGGTTGCGGTCTGTAGAAGCCCCGAACGGGGTCGTAACACAGAGTGGGAAGGCCAACAAGCTGGTGTTGTCCTAGCGAGGCAAGCCAACAAAACACCGCCTGACTAGGGCGACGTTAAACTAGCAGAGCAGCTAACGTAGCTAGTCTGGCCTAACTCACTCACACTCCCTCGTCCCTGTCGGCTTCCTCCCCTGGTAAACGTCCGTGGCGACGTGCTTGAGCAGGCGCGGGAACCTTGGAGGAGGGAGAGGGAACGCCGCTAGGCTGCTGCCTCCGGTGGGGTCCACCAGACACAGCAGCAGTGGGCGGATGGTGTGCCATAGCCGCTCTGCAAATGGTGGGTCCCTCCACTCACAGAGGCAACAGCTTGTTTGGTAGCATGGTGGTGCCGTGGCCAGCTGGCTACGCTATCCGGAGGCACCACGGCTACCGGAGCGGTAGCCGTGGTGGCCTAGTGGTTAGAGGGGCGGCCTTGATACCGGAAGGTCCCTAGTTCGATTCCCCAATTCATCACATCAATCATGAATCACCGCTGAATAGCCCTTGAGCAAGGCTTCCATGCAGGGTCCGGCTGGAAACAAGTTTCGTACTTAGTCCGACACCCTGGGTAAATAACAAACTTTGCTTTGCTTGCTTTGCTTTGGAGGGCCCATGGTCTGAGGCCGCACGCGGTATGGGCCACCACGCACGGCCCTCGGGCCAGTTTCGTCAGCACGGTGCGTCTCGGGAAGGGCCGCTTGGCCGGCTGCATACGAGGCCTCACCACTCAGTTGTACACCGCCCCATCCAGCGAGAGTCTCGCTCTAGCCAGGCGGGAGTTAAGGTGCTTCAAGAGAAAGTTGCAGTCAAACAGTACCCTGGTACGTTGCAGACTTAGTTGGTGAGGGTCGTCGCCGGCGATGTAGTGAGCGTAGCCCACGAGATCACACTTGCGAGGAGCCTCCATCGTGTTACAGCTAGCGTCGAGTGTTAAGCTAAGCTAAGCTAGCCTAACACTGGTCCGAACAAAGGGCTAAGCTAACCGGCTTTAGCAGCTAACTTAACCTGTTCGGGCTAGCTTGGAATAATGGGGAGGAAAACTAAGATGATAGAAAGATTGAAGAATAGCCGCGGGAGCGTGCTAATAGAAGATTTAACGAAAAGAAAAGCCCGTGGGGGATACAAGTATCTCCGCTTTGGGTTAAAGCTGGTTTTCTGATCAAAATAAATCTAATTCACTGTAGTATGTATTAATAGCCGTGCTGCATCAGAGTGCAGAGAAGCTGAAAGAGGAGGAGCCACAGTCACGTGAGGGTTTTATACCCCTAGGACTTCCGTCCGCGTGACATACCCTTCACGGTAACCGTCTTCCATGCCGACATCTCGCCACTCCGACTAGTGGCTTCCGCGTGCGGTTAGGGTTAGGGTGAGGGTTAGGTATAGGGTTCGTTAACGTCGGAAAGGCGACATGTCGGAAAGCCGCCATGTAACCACCCTTCACAGCCAATGAGATGGCCCGGGAGTTTATTGTATGTAGCTCTGTGCATCGCCAGGGGGCGCTGATATCCCATAGTGAGTATGTTACGGAGAATTGAAGACAAACTCTATTTTAACCATGATGGATTCATTGAAAACACCCGTCCTTGGTTCTGGTGACTGATATTGTCCTTATAATACATAAGGGGGCAGCGTTTTTTCAATTACTTTTGTTATTTATTTTTATATTGTTTTTGGAAAATGAATAAAATAAACGAAAAGAGTTTTACAAAAACATGGCCCCCTCACGTATAAGAAGGACAATATCAGTCACCAGAACCAACGCAGGGTGTTTTCAATGAGTCTACATGGTTAAAACGTAGTTTGAAGTTACAATGGGTTTGTATAGGAAACCGGTTAACAGTAAGGCATTCACAAATACAGATTTTTGGTAGTCGACTTTTAACTCTTTGCCTGCCACCGATGAGATTTCTCATCGGATTCTGCAAAGGCGCAGCCTGCCGTCGACGAGAAAGACTAGATTTATTTTGGTAATTGTTTTATAAAAGATTGCGCTGTTCTCTGTCACCCGAGTGATCAGGTTCACTTTCCATTCACCCAGATCCGGAAATAACGTTTATACAATGTTACTCGACAATAGTAATATTAAGTTTAGAACGTTAATAATTAACTAACAGTTCTTCTGACATATGGAAAATACTGTAAGTACTGTATGTTGTCTTGTCACTTTAATGGCTCTCTCAATATGATCACTGTAAAAGGATAAATAAAAGTGTTACTTACAATTACACAATGACCATCATTTAATGTTACCAAGTATATATGAGGGTGAACCAAAGCTCTTCTTTCCTATTGGTTGACACCCAGTCAATGTTAACCAATATTGAACTCCAAGCCTGTCAATGTGCCGCAACAAGACGCTCAACCACTTCACTCCAATGAAATGTCAACGGGTAAGCTTGGTGTGACCTTATTGGGGGTTCATTTAGTTTTTTTAGGATTTCGCTGGCTTGATTGAGATGGTCAAAGGGCCGGATTGGGTATGTTGTCCATGTGTAAAATCTTTTAGAATGTTCTAATTTTCTCCATAGATGTGAAGAAGGAAAAAAAGGCGTAAAGGAGCCCAAAACATTACTTATTTTCTATCATATACACACCCCCATGAAGCATTGAATTCAAGCCAATAATTTGATGACCGGCGGTCTCCGGTAGGAGACTCAAAGAGTCTCCTTTGAGTCTCCTACCGGATACGTTAGCATCTTTCTGCCGGTCTTCAAATTATTGGCTAAGGAATGTGACAAAAACTAAAAAATCGCCATGAATTCAAAGCTTCATGGGGTGTGTAATTGATAGAAAATAAATCATTTTTTGGGTGAACTACTCCTTTAAGAATAGAGAACCCAATACATGCACACGGCGTAGTGTCATCAGTGGGTCGTACCTAGGGGGGCGGAGTCTGCTTGGGGGAAAACACAGATTTCCCCCAGCTGGTATAGACCGAGGGATGTGGGGTTTTCAAACTCATATGCTGTAAAAGTATACCAATTTAAAAAGCAGGCGTCATGGCTTGCCAGATCACAGGCACAGAACCTTGTTGCCACTCGACAAGGAACGCTACATTAGCAAATTAAACAAGAGTCCGATTGGAATGTTGTCCTGACTGGACAGAGGATCCAACACAACAGAATGGCCTGAGGTTATCTGATTTAATCACCTGGTAAGAGGCACTATTACATTTTCTATAGATATGATCAATTAAACTTATCATAACATCAAAAAGCAAAATCCATTCATTCATCAATGATGTTTATAGAACACGTTTTAGTGAATTCCAAGTGCAGGAGACATCGACGCCATTACAGTTTGGAAACGCAGTTCAACATGCAGAGATTTACAAACAACACAAGCCAAACCCTAGACTATCCTCGTTTAAAAACCTACAGAAAACACAATTGTAAATCTGGCACTGAACACGGAGCTAAAGCAGTGTGTAAATCCTGCATGATATTAAATGGCGCACAGCGCACTTCGCCAAATGATAATGGCGTCGGTACGTGCCGTTCGTTCACAAAACAGTCTCCAAACTGTACTTCAAATTCACTATGAACATTATTGATGACTTAATGGCTGTTGGGTTTTGATATTATGGTAAGTTTAATTGATCATATCTTGTAATTGTGTCTCTACCAGGCGATTAAACACTGTGCATATGTTAAAATGTTTTGCAACACGGAGGGAGACGGGAGGTAACCAGAAGACTCGCCCCAAAACACGCTCGCCCCCATTTTTTTCCACCGACCAGCGGTTCTTGTATTTATGGGGCCAGGCTTCCAGCATGGACCCATATTGTTATTCGCATTATTCCATTTCTTCTTCTTCTTCTTCTTCTTCTTCTTCTGCCACTTTTGGCAGTTCTGGCTGAACCGTGCAGTCGCTTTTTATGAAACTCGGCCATATGGTAGATGGTCATGAAAAACGATCAAAAAATAAATCTCACAATCTTTCGTCAAAAGGTGGCGCTATAGCACTCAGTTGAAAATGACAACTTTGAACAGGTACAACTCATGCCCTGTTTCACCTACAGCCATGAAACTTCGATGCACACATGCGTCTCCTCATGCTGAACAACTTTCACACTCTGACTTTTGACCTCTGACCTTTAGATCTCCCACCATTTTGAATTATATGAAAAACAGTTAAAACCTATCTCCTCCTGGGATTTTTGAGTAATCTGCACGAAACTTTTTACACATGAACTTTGGACCTATACCAAAAAACGTTTGCAAAATATCTTCCATAAGTGAAAAAATGAAGCTTTAATGAGCCAATGAATATTGCAGTTTTATGACAATTATTCATCTGCCCCTAACGCATACATGCAGACTTACTATTCTTTGAAACTTTGCAGAAATGTAAAGGGCCATTCCAAATATCACTGAAACCAATCTTACTCCAATTGGTCAAACGGGGGCGCTATAGCAATTTTTTGAAAATTGAAACTTTAAACAGGCAAAAGTCATGCCTCGTTTGGCCGACAGCCATTAGACCTGCTTACACATGTGCCTTGACTAATGAGGAACACATCTATCACGTTGACCAGTAAGCACCGCCCTTAGATTGTCCGCAATCTTGAGCAGTTTGAAAAACACTTAAACCAAGGATTTTTCAGCTATTTGCGTGAAACTGTATGATCTGTGTGATCTCCTTTTTCACAGGTTCTTGTCTGTTGGTGGCTTCTCGCTTAAATGTGTGCCCCACAACCTGAAGGTCACCAGTTCAAGCCTCACTTGGTGCAGACTTCATCTGAGTTGCATTTCACACAACATGACTATCAATGAATACATCTGCAATTGTTAAAGATAACATGCAATACTTAATTGAGTGTTTTTTACATACAGCTGATCTACAATCTCACAACTTTTCAGATAGCAATGAGAGTATGTTTTTTCAATGTATAACATACTTCATTGTGAAAATAGCCAATGTACAATCTGACAACTTTTAATGGTTTGTGAGCTTGTAGATCGGCTACTTTCACTAATTTTGGTTCTGAGGAGATGTACAATTTCTTCATTGGTAAATGGTTTGTGAACGAGTGATCTTAGTGTTAGTGAAACAGGGGCTTGGGTCATGACAGAAGGCAAGAGTTTGTGATCCTCAACAGACAATATCAGCCTGGACAAAGATATAGCACTATAGGTAGTGTTGCAGCTACCTAAGAGTGCTTCATGACCGTAAGGTTGCCGGTTCAAGCCTCACTTGATGCAGACTCATTTAAGTTGAAATGCAAAAAACATGACTCAATCTATTCCGTTTCCATGTCTTTCTCTTCAATCTATTCCATTTGTCTCTCTCTCTGTCTCTTCAATCTATTCCGTCTCTCTCTCTCTCTCTCTGTCTCTTCAATCTATTCCGTCTCTCTCTCTCTCTCTGTCTCTTCAATCTATTCCGTCTCTCTCTCTCTCTCTGTCTCTTCAATCTATTCCGTCTCTCTCTCTCTCTCTGTCTCTTCAATCTATTCCGTCTCTTCAATCTATTCCGTCTCTTCAATCTATTCCGTCTCTTCAATCTATTCCGTCTCTTCAATCTATTCCGTCTCTTCAATCTATTCCGTCTCTTCAATCTATTCCGTCTCTCTCTCTCTCTCTCTCTCTCTCTCTCTCTCTCTCTCTCTCTCTCTCTCTCTCTCTCTCTCTCTCTCTCTCTCTCTCTCTCTCTCTCTCTCTCTCTCTCTCTCTCTCTCTCTCTCTCTCTCTCTCTCTCTCTCTCTCTCTCTCTCTCTCTCTCTCTCTCTCTCTCTCTCTCTCTCTCTCTCTCTCTCTCTCTGAGGGGTGGCCATAGCTGAGTGGTTAGTGAGCCCGCCTAGGGAGCCAGAGACTCTGGTTGCCCCAGGTACGATTCCAGGCCAGGTCAGCAAATGTGTCGATGAAATGAAATTTGTCCCTGAGCAAGACTTAACCCCTAATTGCTCACAGGCACTCATTGGAAACAAGACCGCAAGGACTTTCATGAACTGACCTGTTAAAGGAATTATCATTTATCTTTCTCTCTCCTGGCCCCATATTATCGCTGCTTGCAGCTATATTCTTGTATTTGTTTTACAGAGGAAAAGGTTTGAAATAAGTTCAGCGTTAGGCATAGTTTTACTGAGGTTCAGTTTAGGAATAAGGTTATGTTTTGGCACCGTTTTACTGAGGTTACGTTTAGGAATACCAGGTGAATCCCGGGGTGTTTGCCCGGGGCGACTGTGTTTTGGGGTGAGTGTTTTGGCATTCAGATGGATGGAGAGAGAGAAACAGATCTCCGATCTCAGTGGTGCTTATGCTGAAACTTGACTCATGCAATAAGATATAAGGATAATCTGATAAACCACATGAACCCCAGTTTGTGTAATCTGGGGGGAACATAAACCAAAAATTGCCAATCTAGCTCACAGTTACAACGCGTCGCGTTCCGACGTGCTGTGAGCTCATAGATTGGCAATGTTTAATCTTTTTAGTCACATATATCTTAATAATAAGTCAACTTTCCAAGGGCGAGTGGACTATTGTGTTCCAGCTGTCCTTCTGATTGATTTTTCTTGGCTGGATCGTCCATAAAATAGCTCTGAAAGTGATCCAAATGACCGCGTATGATGTAACTCTATGAGGCAGATCGTTCTGTTTTCCCCCAAGCTAAAATCGAATGGGGCGTTCCTGGGCGTTCCCGTCTATCTCCGTGCGTATCTATGAACCTTTGTCAAGTCAAAAGGTTATGAATTATTTTTTATTTACTAGATCAGTACTTCCCCACAAAATTGTATAATAATAAATAACATAATAAATAATATAATACATATACAACTAGAAAAAGTGCTCCTCGGAGCACAGGTCTCCGCCAGGTCAGGTAGGTTATTGTGGCCACCTGGTGGCACTACAATAGGCCAATGTGAAAAGGGTGCCATTTCTTCCTCGGGCTAGTGGGAATGTGTGTGCATTCATGATTTGAGGCATTTTGTTGCAAAAATGTGTTTTGGTACATTAGACCTGCTGGTGGCGCTATAACAGGCCAATGTGAAAAAGGTGGCATTTCTTCCTCGGCCTAGTGGAAATGTGCGTGCAAGTTTTCACAGAAATCGCACGCTGTGTTCATGATTTGAGACATTTTGTTCAAAACGGACCAATCCTGCAAACTTTGGAAGCCAACCTTAGTCAATCTGGATGGAATATGAAATATCGGACAGATCCGTCTTGATCACATGACTATAGAGATACTGTGTACCAATTTGGGTGATGTTTAGACCTGCAGCCAGGTTGCCTTACCTACCATCAAACACATCCCGATGAGAAGGTTCCTCTCCCATGACAAGACGAAGGCTGATCTGACTGACTATCTTGATACCAAAACTCTAGAGTACAACAGGGGATCCTCCAAGCTGATCATCACGTCTGCTTCTAGATACACTAGGAGCAACAAAGACCTGGTCTTTGAAGAAAATAACCACGAAGAAGCAGACACACTGCTGATCCACCAGGCTGTGCTGGCTTCACAGCAAAACCCACCTGATGCACAGTTGGTATTTTTCTCCCCAGATACGGACGTTTTAGTGCTAGTCACAGCAAACTACGACCTCCTGCTGAAGAACACGTCCATTTCTATGGCCTCTGGTGTTGTGCAGATTGAACCACTGTGGCGAGCTCTAGGTAAAGAAAGAGCAAAGGCTTTGCCAGCCTTCCATGCATTCACTGGGGCCGACAACACAGGGAGGTTCTCCTGTATAGGCAAGGCAACCTGGCTGTAGGTCTACCTCAAAATGGATGGAGATATTATCAAAGCTCTGCAGATGCTTTTGGATGAACCAGAAGTGACAGAAGGAATGCCGTCAACACTGGAGTCCTTTGTGTGTGCAGCTTACTCACCCAAGGGAATCAACATCAAGACAATCCCTGAACTGCGATGGCATCTGTTCTGCAAGCACAGGGCAGAAAGTGACAAGCTCCCTCCAACACCTGGAGCTCTGAAGCAGCATATTTTGAGAGTCCATGTCCAAACAAGGGCATGGGCAAAAGCAGCCATTGCTCTGCAGGATCCACAGCTGGATCCCCTGCAAAATGGGTACTTCAAACACTTGGGTGGCATGCTGAAACCAATGACCACAGAGGTCCTCCCAGCTCCAAAGGCCATCCTTGAGATGGTTCAATGCAAGTGCAAATCAGACTGTTCTTCTGGCAGATGTTCCTGCAAAGCTAAGGACTTAGCCTGTACTGAAATGTGTCAGTGCAGCAGCCAGTGCCAGAACGATGATGATTCCCAAGCTGTGATGCACGAAAGTGATGATGATGATGATGATGATGATGATGATGATGATTATGATGAATAGAGTCACAGTTAAAATAAATAAAAATAAAAGTTAGTATCTGACTGACTGCCTGGGCTGTGCTGTTTTTTACCCATATGGTGGATTATGTCAATGGG
Organism: Gymnoscopelus microlampas; assembly: GCF_963454915.1. Lineage (NCBI taxonomy): Eukaryota > Metazoa > Chordata > Actinopteri > Myctophiformes > Myctophidae > Gymnoscopelus > Gymnoscopelus microlampas. Next base: position 335,459 of record NW_028155810.1, on the reverse strand, counting down.
ATGATACAAAAAAATAATAACTAATAATAACTTGCACCATTGGATTCCTTGACCCTGAAAAAGTAGGTTTAGCAGTTAAAATCAATGTTCCAGCTTATTTAGAGGCCGAGATATTAAAAATCGTACATTTTAGGGTGGCCATTTTGTAATTGCCAATTTGGCCGCCATATACATATCTGGGCAAATGGAAACATTGATTTTCTGATTCCTTAGACAATAACCTTTCCAAAAATGTATAGTTTTGCAAATCTTCAAGAAAATCCGACAACATTGTAAATCAAAGCATAAGGAACCAGACTAATAGTGCTTCCAGCACCACGGTCAGGTCCCACTTCGGGAACAAAGGTCTGTTCACCGGCCTGGCTTGCTTAGCACCGGCCATGAACCGTTGCACCAGCGAGTGCTTACCCACCGACTCGCCATCGAACCCATTGTGGCAAGAGGAGATAGCTGCCAGGTACACCTTGATGGTAGAGTAAGCCAGATCGTGATCCAACCTGTCTTGCAGGTAGATCAGAATGCTCCTCACAGGGGCCTGAAAAGCCACCACCGGAGGTGTCTGCCCCAGGCACCAAGCATCGAACATGTTCCACCGAACGTCGTAGTGACTCCTGGTAGAGGCCGCTCTAGCTCCCTGAATGGTGGCCACCACGTCAGGGGGCAGCCCTAGTGAACTCAGACTCGACCTCTCACGGGGTACACCCATAAGTCCAGCGTCTTGGGGTTCTCGTGGAACACCTCTTTCCCGCCTTGCCTCAGGAGGTTCCTGAGCAGGGGGAGAGATCTCCGTCCTCCAAGAGCCCCACACTGGTGCCACCAGCAAGACCATCCCGCCCCGGACCCTGATTCTCTCCAGTGTTGGATGGATCAGGTCCAGGGGTGGAAATGCATAGAGTAGTACGCTCGGCCAGTCGTGCGCTAGAGCGCCTATCCCCAAGGACCGGTCCTTAAGCCCCATCGAGAAGAACCGCGAGCACTTCGCGTTCTCTGCTGATGCAAACAGATCGACCTGTGCCCGGCCAAACCGGGCCCGGATCAGATCTATCGCCCTCGGGCACAGTGACCAGTCCCTGTACCGGGTCCCCTGTCTGGACAGCAGATCCGCCCCGCTGTTCAGGTGGCCCGGCACATGGGTGGCGCGCAGCGAGGCTAGACGTTGCATACTCCACAACGTCATCTCGCGCGCTAGTCTGTCTAGGACAAGGGACCCCAAGCCTCCTTGTTTGTTGACATGACAGGTTGTGGTGTTTTCCGTTCTGACCAGGACATGACAACTCCCAGCAGCTCCAGGTAGTTGATGTTGAAACCTCTCAGGGAGGAGTCCCACAACCCCCGGGCTGGGTAGCCCTCGAGGACAGCCCCCCAACCTGAGAGGCTGGCGTCCGTGGTAATCACTTTCCACGACACTATTGCACCTACCCTGACTCCCTCGGACAGGAAGGGTGCTTGTGTCCAAGGTTCAAGTGATTTCACACACTGTCACCACCACTTTCCGTGAGCCCATGAAATGCGGTATCCTTAGAGACCTCATCCATCGCTGGAAAGGTCTCATGTGGAATCTGCCTTTGTAGCCGAAGCGCAGGAACTTGCGGTGCGGTGGGTAGATCGGGACGTGAAAATAGGCGTCCTTGAGGTCTATGCTCGTCCACCTATCTCCCTGTCGTATTATCCGTAACAGCGTCGCCGTTGTGAGCATACGAAACTTGAAAACCTTCAGGAATCTGTTCAAACCCTTCAGGTTGAGAATAGGTCTTACACCCCCCCCCCCCCCCCCCCCCCCCCCTTACTCAGAAAAGGGGGCACGGTGGCGCAGTTGGTAGCGCTGTCGCCTCACAGCAAAACGGTCCTGGGTTGGATTCCCGCCGGGGACGCTGTGGGTGCTGGGGGCGTGTCCTCTCCTCCGCGTCATCAGTGGCCATACCCTAGGTGGGGTTGGCGAAAGGGCCTACTCTGTGTGGAGTTTGCATGTTCTCCCCGTGTCTCCCAGGGTAGTTAATACCCTCACAAAAACATGTAGTAATCCAGGGGCCTGTTCCTCAAAAGGTGAATTAGAGCTTAACCCTCTAAGACCCAGAGATGCTTCAGAGCAACAATTATATTTTATAAAGAAAGGAGTTTAAATAATTTGTTTTTCTGTTATTTTTTCACCTCTAAATCCTCATTGGGTCCTATTGTTTAGTCTTACAATGCCATTGGCCAGGATATTTGCATATAAATACCCCCCACAGAGGCAGGAATCATCACAACTTGAAAAATCTCTGCTGGAACAGATCTCTTTTTTCTCTGGAAGATATTCCTCACAAAAACGTAAGTAATATGCCTGTAATAATTTTTTTGGTGAACATTACAATGTCTAGAACATGTATATATGTTATTATTGTGAAATATATGTCCCAAATTGAAATTAGAGCATGATTCATACTTGTTGCTTTTGGTCAACGTTGGGCCCTTGGGGTTGCAAAAAATACAAGGGTTCACCTGCTACTGTTCAGCCTTATATATAGTTTTCACAATAGATTTAAACAGTTATATGTGTATTTACATTACTATATAATATTATATATATATATATATATATATATATATATATATATATATATATATATATATATATATATATATATATATATATATATATATATATATATATATATATATATATATATATATATATATATATATATATATATATGATAATTGAGCTGTAAGCCTCAGAAAATGTCCACCCAAAGTTTCTCTTTCCCCCTAAACAATACATATTCAACCAATATTATTCCCTTGTTAATTCTCAGTAAGTTTAATTTTCTTTCAATACTACAAGGACAGTGGGACCAATGTGGTAATTCTTGGGGTGTTGTGGGGGTTGTTCATTATTCATTCGAGGGGTGGTGGGTACTTAGGGGCTTGTAATGATGATGACCACTTAGTGGCAATCAACATCAAACAATAGGTTGCCAGACAGTATTGTATGACTTGTGAAATGTTGTCCTGCAGTGAGCAGTGATGTGTAAGAACTTAGCATTACTAATGTACTAATGGTATGTCTTTATTTCATTTCAGAATGCCACAAAGACGGAAAGAGCCTCGCTTCTTAGCAAGGGATGTTCTGGATGCCGTGTTCAACGGAGAGAGTGATGTTGACATAGACATCAATGAGACTGATGAAGAGTCAGATGAAGAGAACTGTGGCTTGGGGTCCAAAGAAAACGAACCATCCGAACCACCCAGTGAACCCACTGACCGCCCAGCAGACATTCAGCTGCCCCAACTGACCAAACCCACTCATCGCCGTGATTCAAGATATCAGTGGCTGAAGAAGGACTTCATCAGCCCTAATACAGACTTTTCTGGCCCACCTCTGACCTCTGAAGATGTGAGTTCTATCCAAACACCACTGCAGTACTTCCGCCAGTTTGTGTCCAAAGACATGATTGACTCTCTCACAACGAACACAAACATTTACAGCCTTCAAACAAAAGGAACATCAGTCAACACAAGTCCAAAAGAAATTGAGCAAATGTTTGGGATGTATTTGAGAATGGGCCTTTCTCAAATGAATGGATGCCGGATGTACTGGGAAGCAGACACACGAAACGCGTCTGTAGCTGATGTGATGCCACGCAACCGATTTCAGTCTTTGTTGACCTCGTTACATCTGGTTGACAACTTGACCGTGCCACAGAAGGACAAGAAGGACAAACTCTGGAAACAGTTTGCATCCTTTTATCAATGCAAATCAGTGAGTTGGCCAGGCAGTATTGTGTGATCACTGACAATGGTTTAGGTTTTTAGGTTTCTTTACTACATATATTGTACTGATTTTCATTTTGTTCTTTTAATAAAATTGATTTAAGAATATGGCTTATTGGTGTTATTATTTATAATGTATACTGTTCTGAGGCCAAATATTATTCATAATTGATCTGAGGCCAAATAATAAACCATATAAATGAATCATTAAGTTGTTTTAGTGAAGTAATTACACATTTGCCATGTTATCCATAAAAATGGCCTATAGGAAATTTTGCTACCTGATGAACCCAACGTTGCTAAATGTCAACATTTGCATAAAAGCTTACCAAAACATTTTTTTTTTAAAAACATTATATTTTCCTCTTCAAAATACTCCTACAAGACCATCTGAAAGGTTTAATTTTTTTTTTTGCAAGTACAAATATATCCGGGTCTTAGAGGGTTAAGCCTGGCTTTAACACCTATCCTGGCTTAATTTAGCCAGTATTAGGGCTCAATCGGTTCCTCAAAAGCTGAATTATCTAGAAGATTAGTTTAGCCAGTTCACCCTGGCTAAGTTTAGCCATGACCCGATTCCTCAAAAGAGAATTGAAGCAAGCCTACTTTAGTTACTATGGCAATTTAGCTGTGAAGTTAGCCTGGTCAGGAGCAGGCTAACAGCCAAGCTTACTTAATCCAGTGCCTTTGTTCTTCAAGTTTGTCCACAATTAATTCAACACATGTGTTTGTATATGGACTCATTGAATGACCCTGCATTCAAATAAAATGAAATAAATACAATAAGATATAATCAAATGAATTATATTACTGAAATAGTGTGTGACCATGAATCATAATTGTTTCACAATGACTCATGTGATATGTCATTGTCACTCTGTTAACACTATAGTTCATATTGTTGTTAGATGCTTGATAATATATTACAGATTTGTTTTAATATTATAAAAAATGTCTGACAAACGTCAACCTTCTATCCCCCCACCCCACCCCCCCTCCGTGCGTCCCGTCGCGCGTCCCGTCACGGCCCCCGTCGCGGTCACTCCCCCCCCAAAAAAAATATCGGCATATAAATTATTTAAATAAAAAAAAGAAAATACTCAGAATAAAAACCTAGACGGTTCTGATCCGGAATTAGTTCTGTGATTGCACCCTTGCTCAGGAGAGCTGAAACCTCTTCCCTCAGCGTTACGGCCGCTTGGCCCCACGCGTGGGAGAACACTACTTTGTCTGATAGTGGACGTTTGCTCGAAAATTGAAACCTGTATGCTTTTAACACAGTGCGCAGCAGCCAAGGATTCTGTCTGCACTCTTTCCATTTGGAAAAGCAACGAGCGAGAGGGTTCGTGGGGATGGTGGGGGCTGCTGACGTCACCTGCCCCGTCGGGTTCCGATCGATCGACTGTGGGGAATTCCCGTGACGTAGATGGGGAATCCCACACGCCGTCGACATCCGCCCTGTAGCATCGCTTGGTAGCGCTACTCGGGCTAATGTTGTTGTCGTCACAGAGCGCGCGCCCGTTCCCATGGGGACGCGGGACGCTGCCAGCTCTCCAGATGCGGCCCTGAAAACCCCTCCCGCAGGGGGAGTGTTGATGGGGTGACACCGGGGCCCGTCGACTTGACTTCCGTACCACGTCGTCCGTCATGTTGGAAAAGTCGACTGGAATGGACCTCTTGCGTGGCGTTTGTGCACGGAGCGAAAACGCCGTCCCTCCTGGGGACCTTCATTGGTGTAACACCGGGGTTTTTTTGATACGTAAACTTCCGCCCCACCTCCGCCATTTTGGTGAGGTCTTAGGAGGCGTCCATTTTGTGCCTCCTCCGTCCCGCAGAGGAGGTTTGCCGCCCTCTGCCGGACGGAAGGAGCAACTGCTCTGGCGCAGTTGGAAACAAAGTTTCGTTTACACAAACCCCCTTCTTACACCGTTGTAGAGACATTTGATTCGAAATTAAAGGCTTTTCTACCTGAAATTGATTCATAATGTTTACAGCATGCACAGGATCTGTCCCTGCAGTGTTTGGGATGTCGCCCCGTTCTTTTGGGGGACATAACGAACACTGACGGCTCATCAAATGATGGCAAAGGCCCTGATTCCCACCGGGAAACAAGTGGCTTTGATTTTTCATGGTACGGGAAAAAATGAGCATTTGTGGCAACAGATTTATTTCACACACAGGCGGCACATTTTTTACAAATATTTCTGGAAAAGGACACACATGACTTTGAACCGTATTCATTGTCTTTTTAGCGTCTTTCTTAGTCTCTTTGCACTGGTGGACTCGTCCTCGACCCTGTCCGACCTGGCAAGGAAAGCGCCAGTCCTTTTTCCGCTTAAGTGCTGTACGAGAGCTGGCCCCGCACGATAACGGAGGAGCCATCGCGGGGCAATCAGCTGGTGCTCGCCCGGTGAAACCGGGAAATGAGTATCATTTACCCTTCCATCCTCCGCGCCGAGGCCCACTGTCCTTGCGTCAGGGCCTAGGCGAAGGGGGAGGCGGGGGAGCGTTTTTGTCGTTCTTGCGCCTCACGTCCTGGGCAACAAGAGAGCTGTTGGGTCGCTCCCAGGAGGTGGCCCTGGCGGAGGACACTCCGGATGCACCATGCTTACGGCCTGAGGTGCGTCTGCTGCCCGCGGCTCCCTGCTGTTGAGGGCTTTCCGCAGCGGGGGTCGCGGGGGTTGAGAGGAGGCCTGTGGCTGTCTCTTCGAGCTGCTTCTCCGCCGCCTGGGTCTTGGTGATCAAGTCGGCAGCGGTGTCGAAGAGGTTGTCCGGTTTGAGCGGTAGGTTCTTCAGACCCGAGGTCAAATTGGCCTTGCAACCGGAGGCGAGGTCGAGCCATTGTAGTCTCTCCAAGTCGGCTGTGAGGGCCATGGCTCGGCCTGTCCACATCCGGGCGGTACACGAGCAGAGTATTGCGAGCTGAAGCAGCCTTGCTAGCTCCGCGGTGTCCTCACCGAAGGCTTGGTGTACCTGGGCCGCTGATGCTGTCTCCTCCAGGGGCCGGGCTTGCATTTCAGCGAGCTTCGCCGCGGCGGAACCCTGGAAGAGTGACCCCACGTTCAGTACCTTGGCTGCCGAAGCCGAGGCCTTGTAGAGCGTGGCGTGTGTCAGGGTCCTGGACCTCCTGGCGTTGTCGGTGAAAACAGGCCCATTCCTAAGGCTGAGTCTCACCGTACCTTTCTTGGCCTTGTCGATGGCAGCGGCGAGTTCTCTCTCCATCGGCGGCATGCCAGTGACTCCCAACTCGGCCCCCGTCAGGATGTCGGTGAAGAACCCGGGATTCCCCGGCTCCAAACGCTCGGCCCAGGAGAACTGGATGGCTTTCCTCACGCCAGCGGCCTCCGGGACGAGTTTGGACCCCACGTGCCGAGAGGGTAGAGGAGTCAGGCCTTGAAACCCCGTGATCGGGACTCAGGACGGTCCGGGCTGGACATCGTAACCTCCTGAGACTGCTGGTAGGATGTGAGGCCTACATCATCCTCCTCATCCACCACGACGAGGTCCTCCTCGCCTTCCGAGTCGTTGCCGTATGGGGTGGGGGTGTCGCCCCAGGCGGCGATGGAGGTGGTGGGGGAGAAGATTTCGGGAACGCTGTCCTGGGAAGGCCCACTGGCTTCGGCAGCGTCCTCGCGGTCGGGGGATGAAGCGGCGGTTCTTGTAGCCCGATCATCCCGGACCTTGCTGACGGCTACGCTGGCGCGTGGGGCAGAGCGGAGCGGAGGATCCATGGCTCCCTGGCTGTTGCTGGCCGCAGGCTTCCTAGCCTTAGCCGGGGGAGCTTCTGGGCTAGCATCGCCGTTAGCGCTGCCACTAGCCTCGGCCGCCAGATCCATGGCCCGCTGCATGCGCCGGTCCAGCTGGACCTCGGAGAAGGCCATGCACGGCTCGCAGCCGCAGTCTCGTCCTCGCTCGCAGGCAAGCCAGGCGTGGCTCGGGCCGAGGCAGGAGATGCAGAGGCGGTGGTCGTCGTCCACGGCGACCAGAAGACTGCATCCCCGGAACGCGCATTGGCGAGGCGCCTCCATTCTTTCCTTCGTCCGTCACAACACGAGGCAAACAAACAAAAGGCTAGGTTGTAGTCAGCCCAGCCGTTAGCTTAGCTTTAGCGTTGGTTAGCTTAGCTTAGCGTTAGCTTAGCTTAGCGTTAGCATAGCTTAGCGTTAGCTGTTAGCGCGGTGCCTCGTGGTAAGAAAACGGAGAGGACAGGAAAGAAAATAATAATAACGATGAAAATTCGAGAACGGGAGAGTTATAATAAACTGAAACTGTTTTTAAACGAAAGCGCCCTTAGAGTAGCACGGCAGTGCCCTCGCTATGGGTTTTGCTGGATTTCGTCAGTTTCTCCGTAGTTTAAGCTTCTTAGGCTCCGTGTGCTTCGCGTTGCAGAGTGGAAGAAGAGGACGAGTCCTTATAACGCAACGGTATTTATACCCCCTCCGGTCGCCGGAGTTTTGCGTCACAAGACCCTCATCCAATGGACATTGGAGTTCCGGGAGTCCTGTTTTTGCTCTGTGTGATCGCCAGGGGGCGATGATATTCCATATTATACAACAGGTAGTTTCGACCAAGCAATCTGATTGGTTGAAATAGCTTTCTAGCCGTGCTTCAAACCAGCATCATAGCACGGGCCTAATCACATTAATAAATCACTCCGCAGTGCAGTCCAGTCCGCACCTGATTAGACCATTATATGGCACAGCTGTGCTGTGAAGTCACTCTGTCCCACGGTAGGAAAACAAACAGACAGTAGCCTGACCCACCGCCGCCACCGGAGAACAAACAGCTATGCAAAATGGACTATGTTGTTAATTTGGTGGATTTACGGTTGATCAATGGTTAGAAGGTTATAAATATCCTCCTGTGTAAAGTAAAATGACTCCCATTTCGTTAACAGTCCAGTAGGCTATATGCTCCGTCGTAGGCCTACGACCGTGTCACGCGGCCAAAATAGCCGATCTACAAGTTCACAACGCGTCGCCATCGCGACGCGTTGTCAGCTTGTAGATCAGTTATTTTGGCCGCGTGACACGGTCGTACGACGGAGCATATAGCCTACTGGAATTCATTCCATTGCGCAAGCATTGATAGCTCAGCTGTGTTGATGAGACGGTGCCTCAAACTCAAAGCACTGCTACAGGGACTATTTAATGTCTCTCAGTCAAAAACTCTTCTCTTTACAGGGAAACGGACAATAGCGAAACATTTTTATTATTAATTGCCCCACAATATGAATACATTTGGATGTGTTTTGTTGGTAACTGTTGTATAATCGCAATATTACACTCGAGGGTGTGCTTTACCTTACATTATTGGCACTTCAGTGATGCTGGCGGAACTCGGCTTCGCCTCGTTCCTGACCGCATCACTGGCGTGCCAATAATGACGGTAAAGCACACCCTCTCGTGTAATATTGCTTAAGTAAGCACTTGCTGAAAGCTACGCTATAATAACTAAAGTTTTCAAATAATTGCAGTGGAGTAAAAAGTACAATATTTGCCTCTGAGATGCTGTGGAGTAGAAGTAAAAGTACTGGACATTGGAAATATTCAAGTAAAGTACAAATACCTCAAAATTGTACTTAAGTGCAGTTCTTAAGTAAATGTACTTAGTTACTCCTTTAACTCCCTACAACACTCCTTTACCAGTCTTAAATTAACACTTAATGACAATAAAACCAAATTCATGGTCTTCTCCAAATCCAAACACATAGACTCCAATCTCATTATCACCACCACCAATGGATCATCAATAGAAAAAGTCACAGAATATAAATACCTTGGTATATGGCTGGACGACAAGCTTAATTTCAAACATCACATAAATAACCTGGCTGTAAAACTCCGTCAAAAGATTGGCTGCCTATATAGGAATAAAACAAGCTTCCCCATGCTCTGTAGGAAAAGGATTATTGAAGCCACATTTTTATCGGTACTGGACTACGGAGATATAATCTACCATCATGCAGCCGCCTCCACATTCAAGCCTCTGGACACAGTTTACCACTCTGCTCTGAGATTTATAACAGGTGATAGCTATAACACCCATCATTGTGCCTTATATGATAAGGTGGGCTGGTCTTCTCTGACTGGAAGACGCAATATATATTGGCATCTTTTTATTTACAAAGCACTGGTTGGAAAATTACCACCTTATATCGCATCCATGCTACGTCTGAAACCAAATCATATTCTAACCCGCTCCAGCGATTGGCTAATCCTGCTGGTTCCTTTTGCCAATTCGGAACAGGGAAAGGCTGCTTTCAGCTTTGTTGGTGCACCTGAGTCTTGGAACCTCCTACAACAAGAGCTTAAATTGAATACCCTAGTATCTATTGGTCATTTTAGGAATCTTTATAATAACCGTGTCTTACCTGTATGCAACTGTTTTAACTGATTGATGTTAACATGCAATTGTTTTAACTGTTTGTGTCAACTTTATAGTTTTTTTCTTGTTACTCTTATGTTATTTATTTGTATGTAATCTCGGCATCATTGTAAATGAGGGTCTCCCTCAATTGATCTCTCCGAGAATATTAGATAAAGGTTGAATGAATGAATGAACTTTCCACCACTGCATGGATGGGGAGATTAAGGGCATGTTACATTTTGATCTATGTAAGGCGTGGTCTGTCTTACAAAGAGACGGAATAGAAATCCCTTTTACGTTTGTGTGAGGTTTTGTTGTGTGTAGTTGTTGTGGAGCATATTGACCATCAGTTATCGATCATCAACATGAAGGCTCGTCTCCTCAGAGCTTCATGGTTCGTCTGTCTGTTGACAGCAGATGGACTCATCCTGACATCAAGTAGGTGTAAAACATTTATAACATGGACACACCCGACTCACATCTGTCTTAAAAAATGGTTTCAAAATCAAAACGATGGCGTTTTGATTGTTTCAGTGCATCAAAGTTATACCAGTAATAGTGTTTGCACCTATTTGCATGTGGTACATTTACGATACACTTCCATACAGCAATGTGAAGGTGAAATACACTCGTGGCCATTTTAAACAAACCTACTGCCAGGCAGGTACAATCCTGATTGGTCCCCCCCATCCTTTTCAAGGTTCGATGAGTTGCATATTAACCCATTAAGACCGGGAACGTATCTGTGTGTCATTTTAGATTTCTTTGGCTATTCAAAAATAGCAGATCTACAAGCTTGTAGCGCGGCACTCCGAGCTTGTAGATCTGGTATTTTTTTGTGAAAATGTGTGCAAATCTTTGAATATATATATATTTTTATATACAGTTTAAAAAAAATAAAAAAAATATATATATATATATATATATATATATATATATATATATATATATATATATATTAGGGCTGGGACTCGATTAAAAAAATGAATCTAATTAATTAGAGGCTTTTTAATTAATTAATCTAAATTAATCGCATGTTTAATCGCATATCAATATTTGACCTGAGAAGCAATTTCTTTTCAGTTAAAACAGATTTTGGATTTTTTGAGTGAATACATAAGTTTAAGCAACAAAAAATTGTTCTGCACAAAACCGTGTTTTTATCCACCCTTCCATCAGAGAGTTTTTTAAATCTAAATTTCCCATCCACTGGGCCAAGCAAAGCAGTCTGATTGGCTTCTTGTCCCATTGCGTGCACTGGGGTGTGTTGGCTGTTGGTTGGTGCACTGGTATGATCGGTACACCTGAAACTCGTCCAGGTTCTGTGGTGCATAAACCAAACGCGATTAAAATGCGATTAATTTTTTTTATCGTGTTAATTTTCTGTAATGAATTAATCTAAATTAATCAGTTAAAGTCCCAGCCCTAATTTATATATATATATAGCTATAATATCAATGGTGCTCAAACTTTTTCATGTCAAGGACCACCCAAAATGATGTATTTGGCCAAACACCTGACCAGACACCTCATCTCAAAATATTTTGTTCCAGGGACCCCCAGAAGCAAAGATTTGAGTTAAACATTTATATATATAAAGATTGCACAAAATGTCACGATTCTTTAAAAAAAATACCAGATCTACAAGCTCGTAGTACAGCACTCGGTGCCGCGCTATGAGCTTGTATATCTGCTATTTTTGAATAGCCAAAGAAATCTAAAAATGACACACAGATGCGTTCCCGCTCTTAATGGGTTAAGAGATGCTGCAAGCTCATCTTGCATAGCTTGTAGATCTGCTATTTTCGCCATTGTTTTACTGAGTTAATTGTGTACTTTAGCTTTCAAAAGACCGGCCGTTTTACTCACCTCTCATCATTCAGAAGGTGACTCAATGTTGTTTTATGCTGTCGTGTAATTGAGGCATTAACTGCGGATAGCAGGCTGGTAGATGTAATAAAGTGGAGGAGAAGACACGTCTGGACCAAGGTTTCCACTCATTCATTTATTCGGCATAAGCAGCATCATACAGCATAGCAGAGAGCCAGGGCAGAGCCCTGGTCTCCCGCACAGCCTAACGGCGTGTGAGACTGTCCCTGTCCTGAGCTACATTTTAGTTCACCTTTTAAACTGTGTCACTTCACATTAGAATGCAGATAGTTCATGTGGGGTGGGGGTCAATGATCCCCCCACCTGTTGATCAAGCAGCTGTTGTGAGGAAGGCTAGACCTGGTGACTCCAGGTTAAACAATGGAGCTATGATTGCTTTTCACACCAGGGCTCTCTAATCAAGAGTCCTTGATTATATATGCAAACTGTGTCACTCATGATTCTGCTTTAGCAAGGTTACATTTCTTTAGTATCATTCTATATGTTTTTACTTGCATACTGTTTCATAACTATAAGCCATACAGGCTAATATACGACAATGCCTAATAGGCCAACTGTATATTCTCAGTAAACTCTACACACTGTACAGCAGTGATTCACAAACATTTTGATTTCAAGGCCCACAGTTTTTATGCATTAGACCACATACCCCCTTTGATACATGTGTATTTGTTTATATCTGGGGCCCCAATATACACTGTAAAATCCAGTGTTAATTTGACTCTTAGTGTTAAAATGGAGCACATTACAGGTCCATTTTGTTACAATTGTGTACCCTTGGAGCTACGGACCTGTAAGGGTCAATTTGGTTCATAACTATTAATAATTTAGCTGGGGAACCTCTGGAACCACGACAAGGACACCTGGGGGTCCCCAGACCCCACGTTGAGAACCAGTGTTGTACAGGAAGGTAGCTATTTAGTCACTTGTGTTTCCTAAACAGTGGGTCGGGACCTGTTTTTGCGCTTCAGAGCCATTTTGATGGGACGCAAGAGAATATCCCGTTTGCTTTTCTTTACATTTGCTTTACAGTTACACATTCTTTACAGTGCAAATGTGTTGCACTATGTCTCCTGTTTGTGTTTCATTAGTGTAACTATAAAAAAGCGCCCTTCGGGCACATGCATGTTGTAGCAATGAGAAATGTGTATCAATGCAGAAGGGTAGGTGACAAAGTGTCTTCCCTAAGGCGGTTCTTGATCAAAGACAAAGATTTTAGAGAATATGGGTTTGTGCTGCAGGAAAGATTGCTGAGGGAGTGATCTGGCCACTCACCTTGAATGGATTTGGTCCTTTGAAGTCTATTATCGTACTAGACCAGGGGTCATCACCATGGCAGCTTGTGATGGACATTTTCATTCATATTTCATTTTTGCCACAGACATGCAAAATAATCATCTTACCAAAAACACGGTGGCCTAGCCCTAAATGTATACTAATGGACTCCTAATGTGTCATAGGGTCTATTCCAAAGTGCTGCACATTTTAAAACTATAGTATGTCTGCATTAAAGGGGAATACCACTCATTTTCAACATTGAACTATGTCTTTAACACTTGCGTGACTAAGCCATCAATCTGACCGATTTTGAGAATTTAAAGTGGATTATCTTCTCTCATGAAGCTCGGAGAAAGTTCCCCTTGCATGACTTTACCTAACTATTTGTTTCAAATCATCTCAGTTTTTTTTTTCTGAAACGTATTATTAATATGAAATTAAAACCATATATACCATCCCAGCTGTTATATTTCGGCTAATTTGACCGCTCTCACCCTCTCTCCCCCAGGGAAGAGCAGTTGACACCTCGCGACCCCCCGCAGCGAGTCTATGTTGCCATGTCTTCTTATTATAAGCGACTTTGGGCTTGTTTTTCACGTCTTTCTATTATTATTATTATTATAATTATATATATAATTACATTATAATGGTAATCATTTTCTACTCCACTACAGCTCAGAGGCAAATCTTGTACTTTTACTCCACTACAATTATTTGAAAACTTTAGTTACTAGTTACTTTGCAGATATAAATATCTTTTCATACTTGTTTAGATTAGAGCTTCATGCATGTCCTTTTGTAAATTATTTTTATTAGGTAAATATTTATATAGAAAGGTCTAACCAGGGACTGGGGTTGCAAATTAGCCTCGGCTATAAACCCCATTCATGCCTCACTGTTTTCTCAGGGCACAACGACGCATGCTGTAACATTTTCATAGATCTGACAGCTTATTTCTCTCGCAAAATTTGGCAACCCACTTCACTGCAAAGCGGTGGAAAAGGATAGGATCTACAAGCATACAGCTTATCACGCAGCAACTGTTTTATGCTTGAAGATCAGATATTTTGCGCAGGATTGAGCACATGTGTGAAGCATACCGATGTGTTCGCTACATATCGCGCTGTTTTCTAATGCTGTTATGGTATATACAGAACTATATAATGTATTATTGGTTAATAACAGTATGAGATTTAGGTGACCTGTTGGAGTCAAGAGAGTGAGAAGACAGTCACTAACAGCAGGATGGCAAACCCTTAGATTTGAGTACTGATGTTTTTGCATTTTGATTTAAATCAGTCACACCCTGAGGATCCTGGTCTTTGTTCTGCAACAGCAGAACCCAGCTTTAGGTGTGAACTAAAAGCAAGTCACAGAGCCAAGTTCTTTGTGACCAAGAGGCTGATTTCAATACTATTGTCTTTATGCAAGGGTGATGGCAAAGGTGAAATGCATCTCTCTCTCTCTCTCTCTCTCTCTCTCTCTCTCTCTCTCTCTCTCTCTCTCTCTCTCTCTCAAAAAAAAAAACCTCTGGTAAAGTCATGCAGACTCAGATTGAATTTATACTGTATTATTTGTATTTCTTGGTAAAAGCTTATTTTGTAGTATGTACACAAGTGTGAACAAATGTGGTTGGGGAGAAACCAGCATGTAAACTTTTCTTCTTGAATCTAAGAAAAATGTCAAGTCCTCTTATATCATCTCTTTTTGTTTAACTCATTCATACAAGGTTGAATACATACATGTGTGGGCTAGGGCATTAACGACTTCAGATTTATTCAGGTCGACTCAACTCACACTAAAGTCGAAGTCGAGTCGACCTGTCCCGCGTGGACCCCCTGCGCGCGCGCGCGATTTTTTTCGGTTATGGTTGGGGTTTTCCCCCTTTTTATGTCGGGTTTTTCATATTTAATTCGGTTCCTTCGGTTCATTCGGTTCAAAAAAATGTACGTCGCAGCCAAGGGGCGCGCAGAATGGTCCATGCACATTTATAGCAGAGAGGTTCACATTTAACTATAGCCGTACTCATTCAATTCTGAACCGATTCTTAAAATTTAAAATTCTCTATGAGATGTGAAGGGTCTTCTTTCATGTGTACTACTGATCGTTTCGCCATCAACAATATCAAGCAAAAGGGAAACCAGCGCCATATAAGGAGAAACCACACTGACACACTGCTGTCCAAATTAAGCAACTTTACTTATTGAAAAAACTAGAAGCTCGCCCCCGCTACGCGGGGGCTCGCGTCTAGCCCGCGGCCACGCCCACGTAGCGCCCGCGGCCACTTGGCAACTCATATAAGTGGCGTAGCGTCATGAGGGTCAGTGGGGCCGTGGCTCGGTCAGTGAAGACCCTGTAGTGCGGATGATATGTGGCATAGAGGGGCAGATTGTAAATCCCCAGAGGAAACATCCGTGGGCTACCATTGGTTCAGCGATGTGTGCGGTCGCCCTGCGGCCCCTCCTCCTCCACCAATGTGCAGTATTGAGAGCCCTGACGTCACAACAATTGGAGCGATGGGCACTGCACTGTGGTTGGTTAGGGTACACCTAGGGCCCAGGTAGAACCCAGTTAAAGCCTGCATGGGCAAACCCAGGTAGGACCCGCCTTGGTCCCACATAAACATGGGTAGTTGGGGCCCACCTAAGGGCCAGGTAGAAGCTACTTATAGCCTGCATGGGCATCGCAGTTGGGACTGAAGTGGATGCCGCTGACATTGCTGACATGGGGTCCATATGGTTTAGCCCACCTTGAAACCATATGGGAACTACGCTGGCATGCTGGCTGTAATGCAAACGCTGCATCATACCTGCAGTGTGTAGTTTGATGTTGTGTGTGTAGCAGATATACCTGCAGTGTGTAGATCAATGTCCATATGAAAGTCAATGCCCAGCAGTGTTTTTTTTCCCCAGCAGAGTTTCTAGTGTCTCTGTCTCTCTCTGGAAGAGGTTGCACATGAACTCTGCAGCCGCACTGAGGCGCTTCAACACAAACACTCTGACATTAAGCTGCTTCACACAACAAACATCAGCACGATGCTGCTGTTTGTCCAAAAGACACAATGTCCTCTCCCACCGACGTCATGTGTTCATTTATCGACAGCCGTACAGACTCCTTTTGACACATTTTACCTCGTTTATCCAGCTCTCACTGACTCATCGGGGTGTTATTTTGCTGCGATTAAGTCAACGATGTGAGAGATTAGCTATCACAGACGGACGGACAGGGGGTGAAACATAGTCTTGCGCCATGCCTTTCGGCCTGGCGGAGACAATAAAAAAAGGAAAGTAAAGGAAATGAGCATTTCTGCAACAAAAGTAGTCAACAAACTATACTATGAAAACATGGGCCACATTGTCAAAGAATGTAAGAAAGAGGCAGTCATGTAGAAAATAGCCGATCTACAAGCTTACAAAGCCTCTCAACGTGAGGCGTTTTGAGCTTGTAGATCGGCTATTTTCACAATATGTACTTGTGGAACGGAGTCAAACAGAATGGGGGGGTCCCCAGATCAAGTACGTTTATTTGGGGGGGGCGGGGGGGGGGGGGGCGGCGTGAAAGGGTTGATAAGCACTGCTGTAATCGGAGCGAAATTATCTGAAATTACTACATGACCATAATGCAGCCTAACATGCGTTGCACGGGGCGGTCCTGCCATTACGTTAGTTACTGTAGTTGCTGTGGAGCTATAGTTCTCCAGAAGACACACACAAACATACACCATCTACAATGGACTAACTGAGCAGCAATATTGACATTCACCACACGAACGTGCATTGTTGACAAAGTGATTGCACAGCCGCTGCAGGCATGACAACCACGTTAGCGTTAGCGACATGGCAGCTATCACAGCGCCCTGTCCGTCGTCGCTGGGACTAACTGTGATGGCTACAGCAGTAACAGCAAGCTGTCTGCGATGCCATTGTCTGGAGACTGCTCTTAGCGTGACACGACCAATGAGAGTGAGCGCTGTAGTTGTTGCTAAGATACGGTGGCGTCTCTGCCCCATAGCTTGTAGATCTCTCACGCATGATTGGCGTAGGCTGCGTTGCCAGGTCTGACTGTTTGTATAAGCGATTTTGGGCTTATTTGGGTGCACTTTTGGGCTCGTTTCCATAGACCACGGCAGCGCTTATTTCTTTCCCGTGACCGATGTGGCAAAAAAAGTGCAAAACGAACCATCCGGAAGTAAATTGCGAGATGAAATATATAGCACTTTTTGATTATTAGAGAAGGAGACACATGTGAAGGTTGAAAATGAAAGGTAGTTGATTATATAGTTTTTCATGAGGGATTTTTGTAGCAAGTTGTGAGAGAATTGGGCCACTCCTGTGGGCGGGGGGCTGATTAGAACCATTGGGGTTTGAAAGGAGACGCTCTCTGTTTGAGTGATAAGATATGTCTTCACTTTCACAACATACAATCATGTGCGTTTTCATTGCATTTCTTTTCTTTTCTCTCTTTCTTTTTTTTTTACCAGTAACAGCTCAGAATCAAAACACAGTACACTGACTGAAATAATAATAATAATAATCAGATGAGATGGCAAAAATCCACACCCAAAAACAACAGCTTGCCTTTACAATAGGCCAATGAATAGAATAAGCCAGTTAGAGATAATTTCCATGGTGAAATGTAATCGAAAATCCAAGGTTTAAAACCCCAAAATAAACGTCAGCTTGGCTTTACAATAACACCAGTTAGCGCATCTTTCAGACATTAATAAACCAAATTGAAGGCTTTAATTGCACACCACAAAACAAGTCAGCTTGAGTTATAATAAAAAAAATAAACGAAATGTAGCCAAACCAAACATTAAAGCTTTTTCAAAATGCGCTGCCCATGGTCAGCTCTCAGAAGACAACTTCAACTTATACAAATAAATAATATAATTCAAAACTCACCCAGATATCCTTTAGAAATGAAACGACAATCAAGTAATCCCAATAAAACGTTAAATAATATTCCAATGGTATTAAAGTCCACTGTCAATAGCACCAGTAATCCTATTCTGCGTCGCTGTCAATCTCTTTCACAATCTTGGCCTTGCGCTCCTGGTTTTCATGGAGGAAGATGAGGGTATCAACATGTTCAGGATGAAGGCTTGCCCGCTGCCGGGTGATGGTATTCCCGGCCAGAGAGAACACCCTCTCGCTGGGGGTGCTGGTAGCTGGCACAGCCAAGTATCGATGAGCCAGTTTGGCTAATCTAGGGAACTGGTCCTGGTTCCGGGCCCACCATTTAAGTGGGTTCTCCATGGTGGGAATGTGAGGTGTTGCGAAATAATCCCGCAGCTCCTCGGCTGGAGTGGAGCGACCCTCTTTCTTCCCGCTTTCATAGTGTGGTCCAAAAAGTTCCTCAAAGTCACTTTCCATTCTGGATTTCTTCATCACCGGGCCCGGCGCAGCACCAACGTCCTCAGCTTGGATATCATCTTCATCTTCGCCGTCATCATTTTCAGCTGCAACGGCAATTAATAACGCTGATCAGTTTCTTCACAAACAACCACATATACGCAAGAATAATTAGGTAATAATTACAGCCAAATTGTATAAAAGATCAGACCTACATTTCAATAGCCACCAAGGTAATTATAGTTTTACGAAATAAATATAAAAATGAACGAATTATTTTTTTGTATAATAAATTAACAATAACCTGGATAGCTACGAAAGCAGCTGTAGCTTTTGACGTAGGCTATTGTGACAACATAAGTAATTTCACTTGACAAAATGATAGACTGGACTGTAGGCCTAACTTTACCTGTAGCATCTGTGGCAGGCGCCTGGGGTGGGTCTGTCTCCTCTCGCAGCAGCTTATGCAGGTGGTCGTGGGCATCATCTCTCGTGCTGGATGGGAGGAACAGCAGATGTTTGAAGCGGGGGTCTAGCAGACAGGCGATGATGGGAATGGACTCTGCCAGGCCTTCAGACTCTAGTTTGAAGCGTTTTTGTAGCTGTTTTTTCACAGTGGTTTTGAAGGAGCGGATCGCACCCAAGTCCGACTCCTGGACACCGAGGGTGGTGTTGATGACGTTTAAAATCACGGGATAGATGAAAGACAGGCCAACGTGCAACTCGCCACACATCACTTTGGTAGCCTTTGCCAGGGGAGCTAACACAGGAATAAGTTGCTCTATGAGCTCCCAATGTGACGCTCGCATGGTGAGGGTCTTCAGAACACTTGGCTTTGTGACTGTTTCATCTGCCAGAACAGCCTGCACAGGGATTCTTTGCTCGTGCAAGCGCTCCAGCATCATGAAAGTGGAATTCCACCTAACCGCACAGTCATTTTGGAGCTTATTTTGTTTATTTTTGGTCACGTTCAGGTCAGACTGTTTTTTCTTCAGAGCGCCACTTGCCACGCTTGAGTGGCGAAAATGACTTACAATGCGTCTGGCTGCATCGACGGACTTGGTGATTTCAGGTAGGACTAATCCAGCTTTTATTGCCAACTGAAGAGTGTGCCCGGTGCATCCTAGGTCTTGTGGGGACATCTCGCACATTTCCAAGGCCAGGTTCATGTTTGAGGCATTATCGTGCACCGTACAAAACGCCTGTAGTCCCCACTCTTTTATTGTTGCATCCAGGCGAGCTGAGATGTTGACAGCTGTGTGTCGCTCCGTCATGAGAGAGGTAGTCAGGACTCTGGCTTTCATGTTCCACCCGTCTGTAATATAATGAGCAGTAATTGTGATGTAAGGCTCCATGGTTGGGGATGTCCATAAGTCAGTTGTTAGCGACACGCTCCTGCCTTTCATCTCCTCCTTGATGCTCTTTTGCAGGGCGTCACACTGCCGGTTGATATTAGCCCACAGTGTTGTGTGGCTCGGGACGGTGTAGTCCGGTTCAAAATATTTCAGTATTTCTTTGAAGCCTACCCCTTGCACTGCAGCCAAAGGTCGCACGTCTTTGACGATGAAATTAGCGAGCAAACCCGTGATGTGCTGTTTTTTCTGATCTGTTAGATGCTTTTTTGTGTAGTTGCTCATGACCTTCTGCACCCGACCACTCGCACTCCCACCACTCCCTTCATTATTTAGGTTAACTGGATGCGTTTTCAGATGGCCGAGCATAACGCTCGTATTGTTGTTATACTTGTAGCACTTCTTGCATAGTGTACAGGTCACTGTACGTTCTTCATCATCTAGAGTGAAGTACTTCCACACAGATGATCTGTGACTGTGTTGTTTGTTTTTCTGCGTATCTGATTCTGAATCCTCTATAGCCGCCATGTCTGTATTGTTGTTGTTGTCTGCTTCTGTTCATTTTCCCTCCACCGCGCTAAGTACCGCCCCTTGATTTTAGACATGAAGTGATTATTGGTTAAAGGTAGGATACACTATCAGGGTAAACCAATCAGAGACCGGATTTGCAGTCCGCACCCACCTCCCTCCCACACACACACACATGGAGAAAAAAAAAACTTGAAAAAAAAAAAAAAAAGAAAAACAACTTTCGACTTCACCAGGTGGGAGTCAACTTGTGCTAATTAAGTCGACTCAAGTCGAAGTCGACTTTTTGGTGAATGCCCTAGTGTGGGCTTATTTTGAAGGTAATAAGATGTTAAACAATGATTTCATAATATGAGCTTGTGTAAAAGATAGATACGTGTTATGTGTTAAAACCAAGACAGATTGTAATCCATTATGTGACTGAGAAGGTCCACCCCAAGAAATCTTTTGTTCCTGGAAATCAGTTTGTGAGTGGTCAAGAAGGAGATAGTAGGATGGTCCTATGTGGAAATGTCAGTCTGTTTATATTGTGATGTTGTTGTGATTCAGACACACTCTGTGGATTGGCTATGCAGGTGTCAGCGTCTATGGAAATAAATACATTTCTGTGGACAAACCCTCTTTTCGAACTGGATCCTTGTTGTATTCTTGCACTCAGGGAATAGTTATGGAATAGTGTTTTTCCTGTCTGATCAATGGACCAATATACGACACTGTGCCAACAGATCTGATCTACAAGCATAGGGCTCGTCAGGCAGCGACTGTTTTATGTTTGTAGATCAGATATTTAGCGCAGCCTGCGCAGGAGTAGAGCAGGAATGAGCGCATTTGTGGAACACAGCGATGTGTTCACTTGCTGCGCTGACAGGGAGGAGGAGAGGAGACGCGTTTGTCAGCGAAGTGGACAGCTGATAGAATGAGAGCTTTACGCTCAGACAATAATGTGAATATTATTATTATGAATGATAATAATATTATTAATAAGAGATATCCATGTGTTTTGGACAATGGAGATAGTCACGTAATTAGACAGTGGCTTCAGCGTTCATATAGGCTCATGTTTCACTGAAGAGTTTAATGTGACGCTACAGATCACGCTGTTTTATACGCTTTTTATTATAAAGATTTTACATACAGAATCTGCAGTTACCATTACAAGTTAGCCTATTTTATAATGTTTCTGCCTGCCTACAACAACAACATATGTGAGCTACTGACTGAGCAGAGTGCAATTGAAATGTTAATAGCTATTTAGAAGACAATGGAACCCCCACTGTGTGGGGGAGAAGGTTTGAGCTCGTCTGGAGCACAGAGGGGACACATTGACCAATAGAATAGCTGGAAAAACTGTCTTTTTGACCCCCCAAATCAGGCAGTGTGTGGGATAATGAAACCCCAGTCATGCTAGTGTTAATACACCTTAGAGCTGTTGTGTGGAAATAAGAAAGAAGTCCCACTCCCCTTCATGTATTAAAGACAGTTCAATGTTGAATGTAATTCCCCTTTAACTACTGAGCCACTTAACGACCAAAACATGTAAACCTAATTATTTTGGATAATAATAATTGAGTCTCATCAGTACAGGCAATGCTTCCATCGCCACAAGGGCCTCTTAGCTGCGAAGGCGAGTGAGTGAGTGAGTATTATACATCATAATGGCTAATATAGTTATTGCTGGCTTTTCAACAGTGTTACTCCACAGTGTTACTTGAGGACAGAAGGAGATCAAGTTCTACCAGTTAAACCATTGGTTTGGTTTGGCACGGTGCGGTAGCTAGTGGATTCCATTAAGGTGATTGCGTATTCTCTGTTGATGAGAAAGTCCAAGGCATGCACATGTAACAATGGAAAAAGACACACACTACAAGCTACACTTGATTTGATTTGATTTATTAGATGTAATAACTACATGTTAAATGCGTCTCACAGAAAAGTCAAGGATAAAATGCCAATGGGACACTGGAACAAGAGGAAAAAAGGATGAGTGATTAATGAAGGGCATGCCAGGATTTTAATTGAATGCCGTGTCACAATAGTTTAATGCGAGGTACCTGACTTTGATCAGAGGTGAGCTAACTTTTAGGTTGGAGGAGGTCCTACGCTGTGGATGGAGGGTTACCATGGATTATGATTGTGGAGTGTTATTGTAGTTGTCTCTGCCAGGCCGAAAGGCATGGCGAGAGAGTATGTTTTGCCCCCTGTCCGTCCGTCAGTCCGTCCGTCCGTCCTTCTGTCTCTGACCAGCTAATCTCCGCCGCCACCGTTGACCCGGTCGCTGTGAAACTGCGCACACACACTCCCTTGATGCCAAAGCAGAACCTCTGCCCCACATTTTTCAGATCAGCCTGTCATAGCGCCACCATGAGGCCGACTTTTGTAAAACACATTTTTTTATATTACTCCTACAGATTTTCTCCAAAAAACACACAAATCGGTACACAGTATCTCTATGGCCGCATTTTTGGAACAAAATGCCTCAAATCATGAATGCAGTGTCCGATTTTCGTAAAAAGCCTAAGAAGAAATGGTACCCTTTTCAAATTGGCCTATTATAGCACCACCAGGAGGCCATAATAACCCACCTGACCTGGCGGAGACATGCGCTCCGAGGAGCACTTTTTCTAGTTGTTCTAATTGTCATTATTGGACACTTTGAAACACTCTCTCTCAGCTAACGACAACCAGCTTTACTTGTCCAGTTCTGCCCTCCTTTGCCTTGGTAGCAAATGGCTCCTTCTGAACCAGGAGTCATCAACTTGTCTGTACATGGACTAATATGTCTGTGGCAAGACTTGTATACATGTATGTCCGTGGCACTCTTTTTTTCCTTTCTGTTTTTAAAGAAATATATACACATAGTGTTCATTATAATGTAAAAACAAAATTGAATCTTAAAACATTTGTTTGAATAATTTTGGTGACTCATAAAGTGTCAGGATGATATTCTCATTAATATAATGCAGGAGATTTGTGGTATTGTATGTAAAGTTAATTTATGTCAGTAGAGAGAAAGTTTTCAAAGTGTCCAATAATACCAATAACAACTATAAATATAGCTGCAAGCAGCAATGAGCGGTTTCGAGAATAATGGCAGACTGGCAGACTGTGACAGAGTGGCAGACTGGCAGACTGGCAAACTGTGACAGAGTGGCAGACTGGCAGACTGGCAGACTGTGACAGACTGTGGCAGACTGGCAGACAGACAGACTGTGGCAGACTGGCAGACTGGCAGACAGACAGACAGTGACAGAGTGGCAGACTGGCAGACTGTGACAGAGTGGCAGACTGGCAGACTGTGACAGAGTGGCAGACTGGCAGACTGTGACAGAGTGGCAGACTGGCAGACTGGCAGACTGTGACAGAGTGGCAGACAGACAGACAGACAGACAGACAGACAGACAGACAGACAGACAGACAGACAGACAGACAGACAGACAGACAGACAGACTGTGACAGAGTGGCAGAGTGGCAGACTGGCAGACAGACAGACAGACAGTGAGAGAGTGGCAGACTGGCAGACTGGCAGACTGTGACAGACTGGCAGACTGTGACAGAGTGGCAGACTGTGACAGAGTGGCAGACTGGCAGACTGGCAGACTGGCAGACTGTGACAGAGTGGCAGACTGTGACAGACTGGCAGACTGGCAGACTGTGACAGAGTGGCAGACTGGCAGACTGGCAGACTGTGACAGAGTGGCAGACAGGCAGACTGTGACAGAGTGGCAGACTGGCAGACTGGCAGACAGATAGACAGACAGTGACAGAGTGGCAGACTGGCAGACAGACAGACTGTGACAGAGTGACAGAGTGACAGAGTGGCAGACTGGCAGACTGGCAGACAGACAGACAGACAGTGACAGAGTGGCAGACTGGCAGACAGACAGACAGACAGACAGTGACAGAGTGGCAGACTGGCAGACAGACAGACAGACAGACAGTGACAGAGTGGCAGAGAGAGAGAGAGAGAGAGAGAGAGAGAGAGAGAGAGAGAGAGAGAGAGAGAGAGAGAGGGAGGGGGAGAGAGAGAGAGAGAGAGAAAAGAAAGAGACAGAGAGAGGGAGAGAGAGAGAGAGAGAGGGAGAGAAAAGAAAGAGAGAGAGAGAGGGAGAGAAAAGAAAGAGAGAGAGAGAGGGAGAGAGAGAGAGAGAGAGAGAGAGAGAGGCAGTGAGAAAGAGAGGCAGTAAGAGAGAGAGCGAGAGAGAAGAAGTGAACATGCATTAATTAACAAAGTCATGATTTTTGTTCAGTAAATTATATTTGGACCGGTTAAATTGGGGTTTGAACCAGGGACCTATAGACTTGTGGGTAGACAGTGTAAAGGATAAGGATAATTCCAGGTCCGTTCATGAAAGTCCTTGCGGTCTTGTTTCCAATGAGGGCCTGTGAGCAATTAGGGGTTAAGAGTCTTGCTCAGGGACAAAATTCATTTCATCGACACATTTGCTGGCCTGGCCTGGAATCGTACCTGGGGCAACCAGGGCCTCTGGCTCCGTAGGTGGGCTCACTAACCACTCAGCTATGGCCACAGTACAGACTGAGCCATTGGATAGACAGAATTGGATTTCATATGTGCTAAGTTATCATACAGCATGGGTTGCTTATTATATACATACAAGCTCATAACGCGTCACATTGTAGATCAGCTGTATGTGGTTACTGTAGGTGTTGTATTAATAATTACAACTGCAAAGTAACAAGTAACTAAAGCTGTCATCTGCTGTAATTGTAGTAGAGTAGAGTAGTAAAGTAAAAGTACCTAAAAATTGTACTGTGCATGTAGCAGGTGTGATTGGTGATGAGTGAGAGCAGGTGAGAGGGGTGGATCCAATCCATGGGAATAGGGGGAATTCCAAATGATGATCACCTGAACGCATTGTTGGGGACAGGGATCGAACCAGCGACCTATGGATTCACAGGCTGCCTCTCTTCTCATTGAGCTAAAGATATGGCCTCCCTGATGGTGTCTGTTGATATCTATAGGTTTTTCCGTCCTATAGGTTCTTCCGGTGTGAGATTGTAGATCAGCTATTTTCACAAGAAAGTATGTCATACATAAAAAACAACTACTCTCAAAAGCATTTCATGTTATTGTTTAAAAATTGCACATGTCTGAATTAACAGGGTCATGTTTTGTACAATGCAATTTAAATGTAAACTGTGACGAGTGGGGTTTGAACCATGGACCTCTGGCACATGAGACTAACAGTGTATTGATCAAGCTATTCAATGCACACAGCCTTAGTCAGTGAAAAAGGAGAATCCAACAAAACAAAACAAAAGAGGGAATGAAGTACGTCATACATTGAAAATAACTACTCTCAATAAGCATTTCATTTATCAATTGCATGTTTATTCATTGATAGAATCATGTTGTGTGCAATGCAATTGAGTTGAAGTCTGCATGAGGTGGGAATTGAACCGGCGACTCTGCAGTATCAAGGCAGATGATTAAGCCATTGGGCCAACAGACCTGTACTACTGAAAAGGGAGTTCACACACATGACACACTTTCACGCAAATTGCTCAGAAAACCTTGGTTTAAATGTTTTTCAAACTGCTCAATATATTTCGGAATGGAAACTAGTGGAAAATAGTCCATCTACAAGCTCACAACGCGTTGCTATCTAAAAAGGTGTGAGATTGTAGATCGGCTATTTTCACAAGAAAGTATATCATACATAAAAAACAACTACTCTCAAAAGCATTTCGTGTTATTGTCTAAACATTGCACATGTCTGAATTAACAGGGTCATGTTTTGTACAATGCAATTTAAATGTGAACTGTAATAAGTGGGATTTGAACCACGGACCTTCGGCACATGAGACTCACACTCTACTGGTGGAGCTATCCAATACACAGCCTTAGACAGTGAAAAGGGAGAATCCAACAAAACAAAACAAAAGGGCGAAAGAAGTACGTCATACATTGAAAATAACTACTTTCAAGTATGCATTTCTCGTCATCTTTAACAATTGCACATGTATTCAATGATATAGTCATGTTGTGTGCAATGCAATTATAATGAAGTATACCTGAGGTGGGATTTGAACCGGCTACCCTATGGTTTCAAGGCAGATGATTAAGCGATCAAGCTATTGAACCAACACACCTGAACCTGTGAAAAAGGGCATCAAACATGTATTTGACACAGTTTCACGCAAATTGCTCAGAAATCCTGGATTTAAATGTTTTTCAAACTGCTCAAAATTGCAGACAATCTAAGGGTATAGCTTACTGGTCAAAGTGATACATGTGTTCCTCATGAGTCAAGGCACATGTGTAAGCAGGTTTAACGGCTGTCGGCCAAACGAGGCATGACTTTTGCCTGTTTAAAGTTTGCATTTTCAAAAAATTGCTATAGCTCCCCCCTTTGACCAATTGGAGTAAGATTGGTTTCAGTGATACTTGGAAGGACCCTCTACAATATTGCAAAGTGTCAAACAAATGTGAGTCTGCATGTATGTGTTAGGGGCAGATGAATAATTGTCATAAAACATGCAATTTTCATTGGCTTATAAAAGCTTAACGTTTTCACTTATGGAAAATCCGCTTGCTTAGTTCTGTCGGCATTGGTCCAAAGTTCATGTGTAGACAGTTTCGTACAGATTGCTCAAAAATCCCAGGAGGAGTTTGATTTTTACTGCTTTTTACTGCTTTTCATAGAATTCGAAATGGTGGGAGATCTAAAGGTCAGAGGTCAAAAGTCAAACAGTGAAAGTTGTTAGGCATGAGGAGACGCATGTGTGTATCAAAGTTTCATGGCTCTAGGTGAAACAGGGCATGAGCTGTACCTGTTCAAAGTTGGCATTTTCAATTGAGTGCTACAGCGCCACCCTTTGGCCAATGGTTGTGAGTTTCGGGTTTTCGCCGTTTGGCATAGCCCTCTACCATATTGCCGAATTTCATAAAAAGTGACCACGCGGTTAGGCCAGAACTGGCAAAAACGGCGGAATAATAATAATAAATATAGCTGCAAGCAGCGATAATACGGGGCCAGTGAATAGCGAGAGAGAGAGAGACATGGAAACGGAATAGATTGAAGAGAGAGAGAGTGACATGGAAACAATAGATTGATGAGAGAGAGAGATGGAAACATAATGGTTTGATTGGACATCTCAACCTACTGCCATTAACAGGATTCGAACTCTCAACCTTCAGACTAATAGGCTGCAACACTACCTATAGTGCTATAGCTTTGTCCAGGCTGATATTGTCTGTTGAAGATCATAAACTCTTGCCTTCTTTCATGAACCAAGCCCCTGTTTCACTAACACTAAGATCACTCGTTCACAAACCATTTACCAATGAAGAAATTGTACATCTCCTCAGAACCAAAACTAGTGAAAGTAGCCGATCTACAAGCTCACAAACCATGAAAAGTTGTGAGATTGTAGATCAGCTATTTTCAGAATGAAGTATGTCATACGTTGAAAAAACGTACTCTCAAATAAGCATTTCAGGTTATCTTTACCATTTGCACATGTATTCATTGATACAGTCATGTTGTTTGCAATTCAACTTAAATTAAGTCTGCATCAAGTGAGGCTTGAACTGGCGACCTTGAGATTGTGAGGCATTCATTTAAGGGAGACGCCATTGGCCCAACAGACAAGTAACTGTGAAAAAGGAGATCACAGAGATGACACAGTTTCACGCAAATAGCTGAAAAATCCTGGGTTTAAGTGTTTTTCAAACTGCTCAAAATTGCGGACAATCTAAGGGCGGAGCTTACTGGTCAAAGCGATAGATGTGTTCCTCATGAGTCAAGGCACAAGTGTAAGCAAGTTTCACGACTTTCGGCCAAACGAGGCATGACTTTTGCCTGTTTAAAATTTGCATTTTCAAAAAATTGCTATAGCGCCCCCCTTTGGCCAATTGGAGTGAGATTGGTTTCAGTGATATTTGGAATGACCCTGTACATTTCTGCCAAGTTTCAAAGAAATGTGAGTCTGCATGTATGTTTTAGGCACAGATGAATAATTTTCATAAAACTGTAATAGTTAAAATCTATCTCCTCCTGGGATTTTTGAGCAATCTGCACGAAACATTTTACACATGAACTTTGGACCACTGCCTACAAAAATTTCCAACGGATTTTCCATAAGTGAAAAAATGCAGAAGTTAGGAGCCAATGACTGTTTTTCATATAATTCAAAATGGTGGGCGATCTAAAGGTCAGAGGTCAAAAGTCAGACCACGAAAGTTGTCGGGCATGAAGAGACGCATGTGTGTATCGAAGTTTCATGGTTGTAGGTCAAACAGGGCATGAGTTGTACCTGTTCAAAGTTGGCACTTTCAATTGAGTGCTATAGCGCCACCCTTTGACGAATGAGTGTGAGAATTATTTCTTGGTAGTTTTTCATGAGCATCTACCATATGGCCGAGTTTCGTAAAAAGCGTATGCACGGTTAAGCCAGAACTGGCAAAAACAAGTATTTTTCAAACTGCTCAAAATTGCGGAAAATTTAAGGGCGGAGCTTAATGGTCAAATCGATACGTGTGTTCCTCATGAGTCAAGGCACATGTGTAAGCAAGTTTCACGACTTTCGGCCAAACGAGGCATGACTTATGCCTGTTAAAAGTCTGCCTTTTCAAAAAATTGCTATAGCGCCCCCTTTTGGCCAATTGGAGTAAGATTGGTTTCAGTGATATTTGGAATGACCCTGTACATTTCTGCAAAGTTTCAAAGAAATGTGAGTCTGCATGTATGTTTTAGGCACAGATGAATAATTTTCATAAAACTGTAATAGTTAAAATCTATCTCCTCCTGGGATTTTTGAGCAATCTGCATGAAACGTTTCGTACTTGAACTTTGGACCACTTTCTACAAAAATTTCCAACGGATTTTCCATAAGTGAAAAAATGCAGAAGTTAGGAGCCAATGACTGTTTTTCATATAATTCAAAATGGTGGGAGATCTAAAGGTCAGAGGTCAAAAGTCAGAGTGTGAAAGTTGTTCAGCATGAGGAGACGCATATGTGTATCCAAGTTTCATGGCTGTAGGTCAAACAGGGCATGAGTTGTACCTGGTCAAAGTTGGCATTTTCAATTGAGTGCTATAGCGCCACCTTTGGACGAAAGATTGTGAGAATTATTTTTTGATCGTTTTTCATGACCATCTACCATATGGCCGAGTTTCGTAAAAACCGACAGCGCGGTTCAGCCAGAACTGCGAAAAGTGGCAGAAGAAGAAGAAGAAGAAGAAGAAGAAGAAGAAGTGACAGAATAATGCGAATAACAATACGTGTCCAGAGCAGAGCTCTGGCCCCGTAAATATAGCTGCAAGCAGCAATGAGCGGTTTTGAGAATAATGGCAGACTGTGACAGACTGTGGCAGACTGGCAGACAGACAGACAGGCAGAGTGGCAGACTGTGAGAGAGTGACAGACAGACAGACAGACAGACAGACAGACAGACAGTGGCAGACAGACAGACAGTGACAGAGTGGCAGACTGGCAGACTGTGACATAGTGGCAGAGTGGAAGACTGGCAGACTGTGACAGAGTGGCAGACAGACAGTGACAGAGTGGCAGACTGGCAGACTGGTAGACTGACAGACAGTGACAGAGTGGCAGACTGGCAGACAGACAGAGTGACAGAGAGTGGCAGACTGGCAGACTGGCAGACAGACAGGCAGAGAGAGAGAGAGAGAGAGAGAGAGAGAGAGAGAGAGAGAGAGAGAGAGAGAGAGAGAGAGAGAGAGAGAGAGAGAGAGAGAGAGAGAGGGGGGAGAGAGAAAAGAAAGAGAGAGAGAGAGGGAGAGAAAAGAAAGAGAGGGAGAGAGAGGGAGAGAGAGAGAGAGAGGCAGTGAGAAAGAGAGGCAGTAAGAGAGAGAGCGAGATAGAAGAAGTGAACATGCATTAATTAACAAAGTCATGATTTTTGTTCAGTAAATTATATTTGGACCGGTTAAATTGGGGTTTGAACCAGGGACCTATAGACTTGTGGGTAGACAGTGTAAAGGATAAGGATAATTCCAGGTCCGTTCATGAAAGTCCTTGCGGTCTTGTTTCCAATGAGGGCCTGTGAGCAATTAGGGGTTAAGAGTCTTGCTCAGGGACAAATTTCATTTCATCGACACATTTGCTGGCCTGGCCTGGAATCGTACCTGGGGCAACCAGGGCCTCTGGCTCCCTAGGTGGGCTCACTAACCACTCAGCTATGGCCACAGTACAGACTGAGCCATTGGATAGACAGAGTTGGATTTAATATGTGGTAAGTTATCATACAGCATGGGTTGCTTATTATATACATACAAGCTCATAACGCGTCACATTGTAGATCGGCTGTATGTGGTTACTGTAGGTGTTGTATTAATAATTACATCTGCAAAGTAACAAGTAACTAAAGCTGCCATCTGCTGTAATTGTAGTAGAGTAGAGTAGTAAAGTAAAAGTACCTAAAAATTGTACTGTGCATGTGGCAGGTGTGATTGGTGATGAGTGAGAGCAGGTGAGAGGGGTGGATCCAATCCATGGGAATAGGGGGAATTCCAAATGATGATCATCTGAATGCATTGTTGGGGACAGGGATCGAACCAGCGACCTATGGATTCACAGGCTGCCTCTCTTCTCATTGAGCTAAAGATATGGCCTCCCTGATGGTGTCTGTTGATATCTATAGCTTTTTCCGTCCTATAGGTTCTTCCGGTGTGAGATTGTAGATCAGCTATTTTCACAAGAAAGTATGTCATACATAAAAAACAACTACTCTCAAAAGCATTTCATGTTATTGTTTAAAAATTGCACATGTCTGAATTAACAGGGTCATGTTTTGTACAATGCAATTTAAATGTAAACTGTGACGAGTGGGGTTTGAACCATGGACCTCTGGCACATGAGACTAACAGTGTATTGATCAAGCTATTCAATGCACAGCCTTAGTCAGTGAAAAAGGAGAATCCAACAAAACAAAACAAAAGAGGGAATGAAGTACGTCATACATTGAAAATAACTACTCTCAATAAGCATTTCATTTATCAATTGCATGTTTATTCATTGATACAATCATGTTGTGTGCAATGCATTTGAGTTGAAGTCTGCATGACGTGGGATTTGAACCGGCGACTCTGCGGTATCAAGGCAGATGATTAAGCCATTGGGCCAACAGACCTGTACTAGTGAAAAGGGAGTTCACAAACATGACACACTTTCACGCAAATTGCTCAGAAATCCTTGGTTTAAATGTTTTTCAAACTGCTCAATATATTTCGGAATGGAAACTAGTGGAAAATAGTCGATCTACAAGCTCACAACGCGTTGCTATCTAAAAAGATGTGAGATTGTAGATCGGCTATTTTCACAAGAAAGTATGTCATACATAAAAAACAACTACTCTCAAAAGCATTTCGTGTTATTGTCTAAACATTGCACATGTCTGAATTAACAGGGTCATGTTTTGTACAATGCAATTTAAATGTGAACTGTAATAAGTGGGATTTGAACCAGGGACCTTCGGCACATGAGACTCACACTCTACTGGTGGAGCTATCCAATACACAGCCTTAAACAGTGAAAAGGGAGAATCCAACAAAACAAACAAAAGGGCGAATGAAGTATGTCATACATTGAAAATAACTACTTTCAAGTATGCATTTCTAGTCATCTTTAACAATTGCACATGTATTCATTGATATAGTCATGTTGTGTGCAATGCAATTATAATGAAGTCTACCTGAGGTGGGATTTGAACCGGCTACCCTATGGTTTCAAGGCAGATGATTAAGCGATCAAGCTATTGAACCAACACACCTGAACCTGTGAAAAAGGGCCTCAAAAATGTATTTGACACAGTTTCATGCAAATTGCTCAGAAATCCTGGATTTAAATGTTTTTCAAACTGCTCAAAATTGCAGACAATCTAAGGGCAGAGCTTACTGGTCAAAGTGATACATGTGTTCCTCATGAGTCAAGGCACATGTGTAAGCAGGTTTAACGGCTGTCGGCCAAACGAGGCATGACTTTTGCCTGTTTAAAGTTTGCATTTTCAAAAAATTGCTATAGCGCCCCCCTTTGACCAATTGGAGTAAGATTGGTTTCAGTGATACTTGGAATGACCCTCTACAATATTGCAAAGTGTCAAACAAATGTGAGTCTGCATGTATGTGTTAGGGGCAGATGAATAATTGTCATAAAACTTGCAATTTTCATTGGCTTATAAAAGCTTAACGTTTTCACTTATGGAAAATCCGCTTGCTTAGTTCTGTCGGCATTGGTCCAAAGTTCATGTGCAGACAGTTTCGTACAGATTGCTCAAAAATCCCAGGAGGAGTTTGATTTTTACTGCTTTTTACTGCTTTTCATAGAATTCGAAATGGTGGGAGATCTAAAGGTCAGAGGTCAAAAGTCACACAGTGAAAGTTGTTAGGCATGAGGAGACGCATGTGTGCATCGAAGTTTCATGGCTGTGGGTCAAACAGGGCATGAGTTGTACCTGTTCAAAGTTGGCATATTTCAATTGAGTGCTACAGCGCCACCCTTTGGCCAATGGTTGTGAGTTTCGGGTTTTCGCCGTTTGGCATAGCCCTCTACCATATTGCCGAATTTCATAAAAAGTGACCACGCGGTTAGGCCAGAACTGGCAAATACGGCGGAAGAATAATAATAAATATAGCTGCAAGCAGCGATAATACGGGGCCAGGAGAGAGAAATGATAATTCCTTTAACAGGTCAGTTCATGAAAGTCCTTGCGGTCTTGTTTCCAATGAGGGCCTGTGAGCAATTAAGGGTTAAGAGTCTTGCTCAGGGACAAATTTCATGTCGTCGACACATTTGCTGACCTCGCCTGGAATCGTACCTGGGGCAACCAGAGCCTCTGGCTCCCTAGGCGGGCTCACTAACCACTCAGCTATGGCCGACCCTCAGAGAGAGAGAGAGAGAGAGAGAGAGAGAGAGAGAGAGAGAGAGAGAGAGAGAGAGAGAGAGAGAGAGAGAGAGAGAGAGAGAGAGAGAGAGAGAAACGGAATAGATTGAAGATAGAAACGGAATAGATCGAAGAGACAGAGAGAGAGACATGGAAACGGAATAGATTGAAGAGAAAGACATGGAAACGGAATAGATTGAAGAGAGAAAGAGAGAGAGAGAGAGCCATGGAAACGGAATAGATTGAGTCATGTTTTTTGCAATTCTGCAAAAAAAAAATTCGGCTTCGAGCCTATTGGCCTCGAAACCTTAATAATAATAATAGTGAAAGCCAAGGAATGCAATAAGGCTTCGAAGCCTTACAGGCTCTCGAAACCTTAATAATAGTGAAAGTGTAGAGATGTAATAAGGCTTCGAGCCTATTGGCCTCGAAACCTTAATAACACTCCACAATAATCCATGGAAACCCTTGATCCACAGCCAAACCATCAGACCTCCACCACACCTCTGATCAAAGTTAGGCACCTTTGCATCAAACTATTGTGACACTGCATTCCTCATCATGTACATAATTATCTGTTTTTTTTTGTTTGTTTTTTTTATCCCTCGATTTTTTAACCCTTTTTTCACCCGGTGCCAATTTGCTAAGTGATCCTGGGCACTACACTCCCCCCAGCCTAGGGAGGCCAGGGCCGAGTTCATGCCTCCTTCAATGCATGAGAGCCAACTGACCTTCTGGTCACCTGACAGGGGGGAGTTTCCCTGGTTGGACGTAGCGCGTGGAAGGAACACGTTATTCCAACCAGTTCCCTTCCCCTCCATCAGGCACCCCGGCTGACCAGGGGAAGGCAGTATAGTGACCAGGATTGCTACATGTTTTTGTGAGGGTATTAACTACCCTGGGAGACACGGGGAGAACATGCAAACTCCACACAGAGTAGGCCCTTTCGCCAACCCCACCTAGGGTATGGGCGCTGGTGACGCGGAGGAGAAGACACACCCCCAGTACCCACAGCGTCCCCGGCGGGAATCAAACCCAGGACCTTCTAGCTGTGAGGCGACAGCACTACCGACTGCGCCACCGTGCCCCCTATGATTATCTGTTTTGACTCTGAAGTCATTTTCCTTTGTTCGATTTGGCATACCTTAGACTTTATCATCAATATAGCTAGTAGGCCTACCTGTTCACCTTAATGGAAACCACAACTATTAAAGTTGACACACAAAAAACTAGTTTAGCTGGTAGAACTTAATCTCTTTCTCTGTTCAAGTATGGCCCTTTTGCTCCTGCACTGTCTGTACTGATGAGACAGGTATTATTGAATTATTATTGACATCCCAAATATCTATATACTTGCTTGGACTATGCCACATTTAATGCCAACTGCCAGACTGCCAACTGCCAGTATACAGTGGATAACTTCCCAGTCTCCAGGTTTTCGAAAGTATAGCTACCACTTTAACCCTGACATCCCAATTTTGGGCATGTCATTATAGGCTAAAAAATATAAGAAGATTACTGATCTACAAGCTCACAACATGCTGTGATGTGTTGTGAGTATGTAGATTGGCTCCCCCCCCCAAATAATATTTGTTTTATTTATTTGATAAGTGGCTTGTTTTAAAATGTGTAGTGCTGTGGAATAGTGCAGACAATATGGCACACCAGTCCATTATTATGTATTATTTAGGGCTATGTGATTCTGGTAATATAGCTTTTTTTAAAGCACATTTTGCTATTTTCACAGAATTGAGGCAGCCATTAGCAATCATTTCTTGTAGCTGTCTTGTTGTCTTTACGTAGTGCAATTGTGTGTACAGGTACCATGTGCAATAGGCCTACTAATTCTCCTGGCAGAATCTTTCTTTCAGTTGATGATAAAGGCGTGAAAATTGGCATGAGCAGTCTCCATGGGTCACTTGACAAGAAAATTGTCTGAGCCATTTGTAATTTCAAGATGGCGGCCATTTCTCAAGATGGCCGACACCTTAGTGGGCAGTTAAGTCATATGATGGTTTATTTGGTGATACAAGCATGAAAATTGGCATGAATAGTCTCTGTGGGTCACTTGACAATAGGCCACCCACAGCTACTTGAAATTTCAAGATGGCGGCCATTTTTCAAGATGGCCAACACTTTAGTGGAGCATTTAAGTTATATAATGGTTTATTTGGTGATACAAGCATGACAATTGGCATGAGCAGTCTCTGTGGGTCACTTGACAATAGGCTACCCACAGCTACTTGAAATTTCAAGATGGTGGCCATTTTTCAAGATGGCCACCACCTTAGTGGAGCAGTTAAGCTTAATACATCATTTGGTTGGTGATACAAGCATGAAAATTGCCATGAGCCGTCTCAAAAGGTCATTTGACAAGAAACGACCTGTCCAGTTTGGTAAAACCTGTCAGGAGTTGCCTCCCACTGGCATAGCTCTCAGGGTTCACTGAAGTACACAAGCTCCCTTACCACGACAAGGTAACAGTCACAAGGGAGGATTTTTTTTTTTAACTAACAGCCATTACATGTGTCAAATAAATACTAAGAGATGGGGAAACAAAACATACGATTAATAAATGAGCAAAGTTGTGGTGCTGAACGGACAGTGCTCCAAAATTATAATTGAGCAATGGCTAATACTGAATGGCAGTAGCCACGGAACCATGACAAACTATACTAAGGAACTAAACTGAAAATGTGCTTCACTGTTACATATGAAGGCAGTGAAAGCAATGTTACAAAGTAACAACTGAAACTTACACACTAATAGACTGGTGACAAAGTAAAACATGATGCGCCGATGTGGCGAGGGGAAGCCGAGCCATAGGCCTACAATTGAAAACACAGAGGACAACGGG
The DNA here is from genome assembly GCF_963454915.1 of Gymnoscopelus microlampas. NCBI lineage: Eukaryota > Metazoa > Chordata > Actinopteri > Myctophiformes > Myctophidae > Gymnoscopelus > Gymnoscopelus microlampas. Next base: position 299,219 of record NW_028155810.1, on the reverse strand, counting down.
GAAAAACTCAGGCAAAATAAACATGCAAATAGGTTCTAGCAGGGGCAACTACATAGGCATGTGCAACTGAGTCCATATCTGAAGCACTTACACCTTCCAGTACATGCCTTGGTGCACCCACATTTGGTCAACTCCCAACAACTCTCCGCAATAGGTGGAAGTGGAGTCCAGAAGACTTTCCACTTCTCGTCCTGTTACACCCATCCCCAGTCAGATGGGCTCGGCATTTGTGGATGTCGCTTCAATACCTGTCCCCACACGTATCCAGCCTCATAAAAAGCACATTTGGCATGCTCTTTGAGTGCTGCTTGAGTTGGTGGGACCAAGTCATATTGTCTTTGCCTTCTGGCAAAGAGATCAAGCCTGGCCTCGTTCACAGCTGTGACATCGCTGGACCTGTAATACATTAGATCTCCTTGGCCTCTTGACATGGATATCTTTGGTATCTTCGGTGTCTTCAGCAGATGTAGATGCTCTCTATTGGGCCCTTTCCAGCTCTGTGTTGTTGAACCTAAGTTTACAGCTTGAATTATATTTTAATCTGTTTCTTGTCAATGTGCTTTCTGTGCCATCACCTTCATCTAGTCGGGTTGGACTAAGTAAGATAGGCAGAGCATTGATCTTATGAAATAATGGAACATTTCTTGCAATGGTATCATAACCAGTACGATCGTGCTCTCTGTTGAATAAACTCGGCTGAATGAGTTTTTCCTTGGTGACCTGCTGACAAATGAAACATCTGTCTCAGTTAGTTTTCATAACTGTTATGATGGCTTCTGCCATGTCTGCAGCATAGGCAGAGGCAGAGGGTTTATCCTTTTACCACCTTTTACCAAGCACTTTGATGTATGGGATACAACTAAGTTCATTCCTTAACCCTGCACTTAGTCCGATCGTTCATCCAATGGCATTTAAATCCTGTGCGATCTGTACACCATCCGGTTAACTAAAACCCCATTAACTTTGGCTCGGCCTCCCGCGCTGGCACAACCTGTCAATTCAGGTTGCGGCTATCTAACTGTTTTGGGGTAAATTAGACAGCATTTGGGATACTAACTTTCAATTAGCTGACATTGAACCCCACTCTGAGTTTAACAGCAGTGATGACCACCAGTGTGTCCTGGTAGTGCAGATATTCACTCTTAACTCATTCAATGCCAATGACGTCTTTTGACGGCTGTTTTCAATTGGCCATTAGTGCCAATGACGTCTTTTGACGTCTCCTTAAAAAAAAAAAAAAAATCAAAATACATTTTTTATTTTTTTTATTTTTTTATTTTTATCTCAAAGGAACTAGGAGAAAACGATTTTCAAAAACGTATTGCTCCATCCACTTCAATGTTAAAAAGGAAACGGAGAAAAAAAAAAAAAAATCCTACCATTGTAAACCCTGTATTTCTGAGTGTGCCATGCCACTTTCAAACATCAAAAACGAATGTCAACGAGGTCACAATGACCTCGTTGAAATTTGTGAAACCACACCTGAAGTGACTCAGTGATTAGCAACCATCAGGGGATCAATCACACTGAAGACAAACACTCTGTGACCGATTGAAAAGGTAAAATAATAGCCTTTTTCATGGCACAGGGATCAACAAGCTTGAAAAAGCCTGCCACTGAATGAGTTATCTAATCTATCTATGATCAACAAATCAACACAACTGTATTGTGATGTGTTAAAAGTTGTTCTTTAGCATAATAATAATAATAATCGTATAATCGTCCATAATGAAAAAATAACATAAATGTCTATGAGAAATGTATCTTTTGAGGATCCGGGGGGCGGCCATCTTGAAAATAGACATTTCAAGTGGTTGGGAGTGTTTTCTTGTCAAGCAACCCTTAGAGACTGCTCATACCAATGAGCTAAAGTGTTGGCCATAGGGGTGTGCCGATATATCGTCCTGCGATATATCGCGATACGTTTTCGCGACGATATGTATCGTTTTGGGGGAAAAAAATATCGTTTTGAAAAAAAAAAAACATTTTTTTTTTTTTTTTTTTTTTTTACACCAATCAAAATAATCAGGCATGCAAACAGCCCCGAGGTGAAAAGGGTGACAACATGTTGTTGTTTTTTTCGGGTCAGGTGTCACACTATTGCCCTATTTGGATTCAAAACGGCTGAAAAGCTACAAGTTTGCATGTCTGAATAATGCAAAAACAGAATTATTTGTTTGCATTTCCTTATTTTTCTCCCCCATTTATTTTCATAATAAAAAAAGTGCGTATCGTATCGTATCGAAATCGTATCGAAGTTGTGAGCCAAATATCGTATCGTATCGTTTCGTGAAATTAGTGTATCGGCACACCCCTAGTTGGCCATCTTGAAAAATGGCCGCCATCTTGAAATGTCAAGTAGCTGAGGGTGGCCTATAGTCAAGTGACCCACAGAGACTGCTCATGCCAATTTTCATGCTTGTATCACCAAATAAACCATCATATCACTTAACTGCCCACTAAGGTGTCGGCCATCTTGAAAAATGGCCGCGATCTTGAAATTACAAATGGCTCAGACAATTTTCTTGTCAAGTGGCCCTTGGAGACTGCTCACGCCAATTTTCACGCTTTTATCATAAATTGAAAGATCGTAGCACTTATCTGCTCCGCTATTTTTCCCTCTACACCAAACACCTCTTTGCCAAAAATAGCCGATCTGCAAGCTCACAACGCCTCGCAGCGCGAGGCAATGTGAGCTTGTAGATCTGCTACTTCATCACATGACGATGTTGCTTGCCGAAAATAGCAGACATCGTGTCGCAAGACATTTGTGATCATTGGCTATTTTTTTCGCGCGCACGCGCAAATGCATGTGTGGCGCTCGTGCATGTGATGTCACATGACCTTGCCATACCTTAGCTTTTGCTGAATTGATGCCGCTGACTGACTGACAGCTGATAAATAAGTATGAGTCCAGTGTGCATCATGAACTAACACCATGCTTCATTTGGTTTTGTTTTAAGGACAATATCAGGTGATCGGGTCTTCTCAGGAGATCCTGGTCAAAGTGGGAGATGAGGTGATCCTTCCATGTCTCATTAAACCACCGTTCAACATGGGCAGGAGCCAGACAGTGGAGTGGTCCAGACCTGACCTGGATCCGTACCTCATACATCTCCTCCAAGATGGACATTACAAACATGACCAAAAACTGAACCCGTTGTACAAAGATAGAACGTCTCTGTTCCGTAATAAGCTTCCTAATGGTAACATGTCACTGAAACTGTCCAGGGTGAAGCTGTCAGATGAGGGGACCTACAGATGTTCTGCTCCACTACAGGACAGCTTCACTTTGATCCAGCTCCTTGTTGGTAAGTTTCATTGTCCTAGTGATGCTGTGACCAAAGATCCAACAGGCCTGAGTCACACTTCAACACAACATACTTCACATCAAAGACAACACTGCACATAGAGCAAAGAAACAACCATTAATAAACCTCCTTCTCACAACACTGTAACCTGTGTGGTGTTATGAGGACCCAAAGATTGGTAACTTACTACCTGCCTGTTAAGAAAACCCTTAAATACCTGTATCACTCATACATATAGCATCACTTTATCTCTGCCTTCTTCTAGGGCGGGCGGGCAGGCAGGCAGGCAATATCCCAATCTTAATCTTCCGTTAAAAACCTAGGTGTCACCTTTGACCTCAACCGAAGACGTGAAGCGTCCGTAGGCCTACTGATAGCACAAATAATATAACTTTAGTTTATAAAGACATAAGACAGAGCTGTCTTCCATCATTAAGAAATAATAATGTATATACAAATTAAGGAACCTTATAGCTTCACCTGCCGCTGTTACATGCATTTAGGGGAAACACTGTTGTTAATGAAGTATTCAATCAATCAATCAAACAAACAATGTAATTACAGTAGAACTCGAGCTGTGTCTGTAAATAATGTTTTACATATTCTCTCTCGTTGTAGCATCCATAGCTTTAGATTTTAGATTTGTAAATGTTGTCAGCATTGTAGATAGCTGGATGGATGGATGGATATATTGATTATCATATTTATATTTTTATGTTTTTGCAGGGAATGTGTCTCATCCAGTGATCTCTTCAAATGGACCAATAGACGGTGGTTTATCTTTCACATGTGACTCTGGGTGCTGGTATCCACAACCTAAGATGTCTTGGCTGGACCGTGATGGAAACCTCCTCCCTGCTGGACCCTCAGTGACACAGAAACCTTCTCCAAACTGTTATGATGTCCAGAGCAATGTGACAGTGACACTACCAGGTCATGTGACCTGTAGAGTTCACCTGCCACACTTCAACCACACTGTTGAGACACAGTATGCCATCTCAGGTAATGTTTATGTTTATTAAAGAATCCCCATTAGAGACACATGAATCTAGTCTTCCTAGGCTCCTGCACAAATCAAATACAATACAGACATACATACATACAAGTAAAATACTAATTAAAGTAAAAAAAAAAAAAAAAACTATAAAATAAAAATGAATACAAAATCAGTTACACCATATCACAATCACAAATCGTCAATCAGAAAAACGCTAAACACAAATGCATAGTAACCTCAGAAACTCCAATAAGATTTACAGAACACATTCCTTGTTATAAGGGTTTGTGGGAGAAATCATGGTTTAAGCTCTGTGCTTGCACGGTGTTGAGTTGATAAACACCATGCAACCACTACTACTATAATACGCATAGACAACAATGATTATGTCAAGGTGTCTAAACACTACCTTGAGGTAAATCATGGTTCACCTCATCTCTGCACGTTGTAGGTGTTGAACAAGTTATTGCCACTAGAGGGGGTAACCTCCCCACATTGTTATCTCAGAGAGAAATGTTCTGGATGTATCAACTCCAGGGCTTAAACCATGATTTATCCTACAAACCCTTCTTATAAACAAGGAATGTTTTGATGTTTGAGTCCCTGATGTGGTCATTCTGTGCCGCTTTAGATGATTTGATGATGTTGTATACTCTGATGTCTAAAAAAGAATCCTACCACTCAAACAGAGAGCGTCTCCTTCCCAAACCCCAATGGTTCTAATCAGCCCCCCGCCCACAGGAGTGGCCCAATTCACTCACAACTTGCTACAAAAATCGCTCATGAAAAACTATATAATCTCCTACATTCCATTTTCCACCTTCACATCTGTCTCCTTCTCTAATAATCAAAAAGTGCTATATATGTCATCTCGCACTTTACTTCCGGATGGTTCGTTTTGCACCTTCTTTGCCACATCCGTCACGGGACAGAAACAAGCCCTGCCGTGCTCTATGGAAAACAGCCCAAAAGCGCGCCCAAATGAGCCCAAAATCGCTTACACACAAAGCAGACCTGGCACCCCATTTCTACGTCACAGCAACATGCAGCCAATCAGCGTCGACGGCAACGCAGCCTACGCCAATCATGTGTGAGAGATCTACAAGCTATGGGGCAGAGACGCCGTGTGCCATGCATCGTATCTTAGCAAAACATAAAAGTATCAATGCTGTAATAATATGTGTGAAGTCAGACTGGTAATCAATAGCCTACTTAAAGTAACAAAACAAGTAAACATACCCATTGAGCAGAATGTCATGTAAAAAATGCATAAGAATATTAAAAAATAGGAGATCTATGGTCCATTTGTACACTCAGAGTTGCAGACCTGTAAGGGTCCATTTGGTTCCGTGTGTTACCGCTGTAGTTTGTCCTGGTGTATGTGTTTCTAGTTAACATGCCACACACTCAGAGCCATATCAAAGCTACTGGAATGAATACAAAATGGGCCACTGTTCATTTAATTCAATTTTGGGTTCCGTGTGCTGGTGTCTGTCGCCCGCCTCTTCTAGTCCTCTTCTTCCAAAGCCAATGGAGTTCCTTCATGTGGAACGCGTCACGTGAGCCACCCAACGAACGCCAACTGAGAGGGAGAGAAAGGAAATAAATTAGACAACGGTGGAGTTGGTACTTTAATAAGGACCCCCAATTTAACATGCATTAGGTCTACAGACCCTGTTAATGGCATGTCTATCTCTGAGACCCCAATTTATATAGTGAAATGTATGTTAATTTAACTCAGTGTGTAGAAACCCTTGATACATTGATCAGTTCCCCTCTTCTAATGCCTCACTAAATTTCCACACCAACACCAGGCCTACAATGTAACTTGTAATTTTCACATAATGTTCAACTATCATAACAGAGATTACAAGAGGGTTCAGGGATTTGTGGTAAAATAAATGTGACGTGCTGTGAGCTTGTAGATTGGCTATTTTGTGTAGTCACACCCTTACCTTGCAAAACGTGAGGTCCAAGAGGTTCTTGAATGTGGTCACTGCCCTCACCAGGTCAAACAGCGCTGCGTCTGGAACATACAGACACAGGGAGAGTGTGTAAGTAATCGAACCGTTTTTTTTTTAGTCAGGCTCTACTTTATACTGTTATGCTGTACATTACTTCTAGACTCATGTTAAACCTACCATGGTTTTATAAGCTTGGTCATCACAGACGCTCCTCGATCTTTTCATCCCCACTGCTGTGACGCAGGAAATGACAAGCAGAAACATCTGAGAAAGAAAGAAAAGTAAAAAGAAAAGGAGAAGGGTTAGACACAATCAAAGTATCAAGCTCCATCGCACAACTGCTTGTAGATTGGTACAAAACAGATGGATTAGACTAGTTAATACCTGGTAGAGAGAATTTGGACACACAAAGTGTTCTCATACTCCACAGGGAGGGTTGGACAGTTACAATTATAAGCACAGCAGCAACCCAGAACGCCACCTGAGAGAGAGAAGGGAGATATATTAGACAGTCAATAAAAGTAATATTCTAAGCATGACTGTGATGTTGTCATTTTAATGTCAGACACCCAGTTATGCATTTAAGCCCTAATTTAGTGGCAATTCTATCCGAGATGTTTTGCATCGAGTCTGTGTGTCATGCAGATAAGGCGTGAACGGCCCAGTTTTAGCATTACTGTAGCTATAGAAATGTGTTGACGATCCAAGCGCCATTGTCCCATGGTGAATTTATTTTCTTTGTTAGGGGGAAAACTAGTCAGGAAAAAACTAAAAACAGTAACATACTAATATCAATGCAGGGTCTTAACATTTTCTGGGGCCTGCATTTAGCTGCTAACCAGTGTTTAATAAAGTCATGTTTGTTATTTTATTTTATGTAAAGGCTCAGCAACATCAGAACTCCACAATGAAAATATATAAACGTTGCCTTCATACCTGAGGAGAACTCCTGTTGTCAAAAATGGTACAGCTGGGTTCCATGATGCTAACCTGGAGGTTATGCTGTATAGAGAGAAAGAAAAGAGAGGGAAAAATACATTTAAGATTTCGGCTGTGGCATAAGATTGTAGATTGGCTATTTTCAGCCTTATTCTAGCCTTCAGCTAACACGAGCTCGGCGATCTATATAAATAAAATAAGTACAAGTATCCATAACACAGATTTGCCTACCAATCCATCGATCAACAGTTAGTATCATAACTCTGTGACGTGATTAAAAGTAATGTGGGTAGCAACCAAGAAAAGTCTAGTCAGTTAGCTACAGTAGGCTAGCCAAGCTAGCACGCTAACATGTAAACAAACATGTCAAACATTTCTAAAACGACATATTTAGACTACACACAGCAGGCATACATCCACACAGATACAAAATAATAGTAGGTTAATATACTAACCTTTAAATTACATTTCCCCGGAGGAAAATGATCGATATATCAGCTGTGATTTTTCCCTCCGTCGAGAGAAGGGTCAGGGTACTGGCTTGGTAGCAACCGGATGTCCTATCGTTGCTCACGGAATGGACAGTGTTGCCATGTCTGCTTATTATAAGCGACTTTGGGTTTGTTTGAAGACGCTTTGTGAGCTTGTACATCGGCTATTTTCAATATATATATATATATATATATATATATATATATATATATATATATATATATGTATATGTATATGTATATGTATATAGGCCATGTGGCCTATTAGTCGCCACATGACTATAGCCAATACACAGTTTTGGGCTTGTTTTCATAGACCTGGCTGCTTATTTCTCTCGCAAAATATGGCAACACTCTGGTCAGTCATTTGATGTAAGCATCCGTTGCGTATATCCGGTGTATACCGCCACCTACTGAACTGGAGTATATTGAGTCCCTGTAAGGCCTAAATAAAGCATGTTTAGTGCTAATAATGAATTATACTACTTGATAATAATAATAATAATAATGATATTGATAATAATAACAAGACACTTCATTATATAGATTTTGTTTTAAATAAGCAAATACATCAACTCTAAATTAGAATTAACAATGCAAGGAATAAATATAATAGCAACAGAATAAGAATAATAAAAACAACAAAGCTAAAAAAAACAACAACTGAGGAGCAATTAATCCTTGGAATTATTCAGTAGTACTATTATCAGTATTATTACTGAGGTCACCTTATTTTGTTTTGAACACTAAATACCATTAATATACACAATTACAAATGGCTTCAGGTTTAGGGGGGAAAATGGCAAAAAAAAAAACCTTTTTTTATGGCCATTGGACCCCAGTCCAATGGCATTTCTATCTTTGGGACCCAAATTCATCTTTATCTTTAATTCAAATCATTGTTAATTTAACTCTGAAACACGTACAACATACACGTTTCACAGGTCCATTTGGTTCCATGTCTATACACTTTTACTTACAGACCCATAAGGGTCCATTTGGTTCCTTCCTATCATTTAGCTGGGGACCCCCTGGAACGCCCTCAAGACCCATGGTGGTCCCTGGACCCCACTTCGAGAACCAATGGTTACAGAATGTATAGGGAACATTTTTTTTAAGCCCTTAACAAAAACATTGAAAAGTATAGTTTTGTTTTGTTCCATTTTTGCTTTGGTAATGGGGAAAGGGAGAGAGAGACCCCCTCTTTAAACAAAGAGTGAATTTGGATGTCAAAGGAAATGGCCAGTCTCCTGCTGGGTCTTTGTCTGGCAGAGGAACGGTAAATCACTGATTTCCAAAGTATATAGACGAATTTCACAGTAAACATTTTCAACTGTAAATTTCCAATGACGTACAAAAACACCAGCAAACTGCGCGTTCACTGAGCAACTGTAAATGCCCAAAAATGCCCGTTAATGCCTCTTTTCTTGCAGTGTTTGCCTCTTTCTTAAATTATTTGACAATGTGGCCAATGTTTTATAGTATAGTTTGTTGACTACTTTTGTTGCAGTAATGGTCTTTTCCTTTACTTTAGCTTTTTTATTGTCTCCGCCAGGCCGAAAGGGCTGGCGCGAGAGTATGTTTTACCCCCTGTCCGTCCGACGGTCTGTGGATAGCTAATCTCCCGCATCGTTGGCTTGATCGCAGCGCAACTGTGCACACACACTCCCTGGATGCCAATTCAGAACCTCTGCCCCATTTCTTTCACATGGCCCTGTTATAGTGCCACCAGGAGGCCGCTTTTTGCAAAACACATTTTCTCACAGTACTGCTACATATTTTGTCCTAACATCACGCAAATCGATACACAGTATCTCTATAGTCATTAAAAAACACATGGTCTTTCAGATTTTTCATTTTCCATCCTGATTGACTAAAAATGGCTTCCAAAGTTTCCAGGACTGCTCCGTTTTGACCAAAATGACTCAAATTATGAACACAGCATGCACTTTCCGTGCAACTTTGCACCCACATTCCCACTATGCCGAGCAAGAAATTCCACTTGAGATTTTTCTAATCAGCCTCATGGTGGCGCCATAACAGTCCGATTTGTGTTTTTACCTATACCTGCACCAATCTGTGTAAAACTTTGTATGTGCACTCTCTAGAGGTCAAGGAAAAACCTTTCCCCTGCATTTCTCACATCTACCTTTTATAGCTCCACCAGGAGGCCGCCTTATGTACAACATATTTCTTTACATTACTCCTTCCGATTTTATCTACATTTCACGCAAATCGGTACACATGATCTCTATAGTCATGTGATCAAGACGGATCTGTTTAATCTTTCATATTCCATCCCGATTGGCTAAGATTCACATCTAAAGTTTGCACAAAATGCCGCAAATCATGAATGCAGCGTCCGATTGTGGTCAACTTTGCACGCACATTCACACTATGTTGAGGAACAAGTGCTACCATTTTAACATTGGCCTGTGGGGGCCAATGTTAGTCAGTTAGAGTCAGTGGGGGCTCCCCACTGACTCTACCTGGCCCTTAGGTGGGCCCCACCTAGGCAATTCTATGTGGGGCCGAGGTGGGTCTTAACTGCGATGCCCATGCGGGCTATAAGTCGCTTCTACCTGGCCCTTAGGTGGGCCCCAACTAGCCACGTTTATGTGGGACCAAGGCGGGTCCTAACTGGGTTTGCCCATGCAGGCTTTAACTGGGTTCTACCTGGGCCCTAGGTGTACCCTAACCAACCAGAGTGCAGTGCCCATCGCTCCAAATGTTGTGACGTCAGGGCTCTCAATACTGCACATTGGTGGGGGAGGAGGGCCCGCAGGGCGCCCGCACACATCGCTGAACCAATGGTAGCCCACGGATGTTTCCTCTGGAGATTTAAAATCTGCCCCTCTATGCCACATATCATCCGCGCTACAGGGTCTTCACTGACCGAGCCACGGCCCCACTGGCCCTCATGACGCTATGCCACTTATATACGCTGCCAAGTGGCCGCGGGCGCTACGTGGGCGTGGCGGCGGGCTAGACGCGAGGCCCTGCGTAGCAGGGCCGAGCTTCTAGTTAAAACAAATAGTGCTGGGGTGCCCAAAAGGTAGATCGCAATCTACCAGTAGATCAAAAATCGCACCCTGTGTGAAGGAAGCGGTGCCTTTGATGAGTGGCCTCCTGGTGGCGCTATAATAGGGCGGGGCGGGGCTTCAGCAATTAATGCTCGTCCCTAGTGGTGGTGTAAGTCCACAAACCAAATTCGGACTTGGTGGCATGCTGCTAACTGGAGTTATGGCTGTGTGTAGCCCAGCCAATGGCAATACAGAGGGGGCGGGGCTTCAGCAATTAAAGCTTGTCCCTATTGGTGGTCAAAGTTCACGTGGTAAATGTGTATTTGGTAGCATGCTGCAAAGTGGACTTATGGCTGTTTAAAGCCCAGCCAATAGGAAGACAGAGGGGGCGGGGCATGCTACATTTCAGTTCGTCCCTATTGGTGGTCTGAGTCCACGTACCGAATTTGTACTCAGTAGCATGCTGTGAACTGGAGTTATGGCTGTTTAAAGCCCAGCCAATGGGAAGACAGAGGGGGCGGGGCTTATGTAATTACAGTTGGTCCCTATTGGTGGTATTAGTTGGACTTGGTGGCATATGCTGCAAACTGGAGTTATAGCTGTTTAAAGCCAGTGGCCTCCTGGTGGCGCTATAATAGGGCGGGGCGGGGCTTCAGCAATCAATGCTCGTCCCTATTGGTGGTCTAAGTCCACATACCAAATTTGGACTTGCTGGCATGCTGCGAACTGGAGTTATAGCTGTGTAAAGCGCTGTTTAAAGCCAGTGGCCTCCTGGTGGCGCTATAATAGGGCGGGGCGGGGCTTCAGCAATCAATGCTCGTCCCAATTGGTGGTGTAAGTCCACATACCAAATGTGGACTTGCTGGCATGCGCACTGCAGTTATAGCTGTGTAAAGTGCTGTTTAAAGCCAGTGGCCTCCTGGTGGCGCTATAATAGGGCGGGGCGGGGCTTCAGCAATCAATGCTCGTCCCGATTGGTGGTGTAAGTACACATACCAAATTTGGACTTGCTGGCATGCTGCGCACTGGAGTTATAGCTGTTTAAAGCCCGTGCTCAAACGGACATCCGGGCTCAAACGGACAAACGGACATACGGACGGACATAGTCAAGTGTAGTGGCCTCCTGGTGGCGCTATAATAGGGCGGGGCGGGGCTTCAGCAATCAATGCTCGTTCCTATTGGTGGTCTAAGTCCACATACCAAATTTGGACTTGCTGGCATGCTGCGAACTGGAGTTATAGCTGTGTAAAGCGCTGTTTAAAGCCAGTGGCCTCCTGGTGGCGCTATAATAGGGCGGGGCGGGGCTTCAGCAATCAATGCTCGTCCCAATTGGTGGTGTAAGTCCACATACCAAATGTGGACTTGCTGGCATGCGCACTGCAGTTATAGCTGTGTAAAGTGCTGTTTAAAGCCAGTGGCCTCCTGGTGGCGCTATAATAGGGCGGGGCGGGGCTTCAGCAATCAATGCTCGTCCCGATTGGTGGTGTAAGTACACATACCAAATTTGGACTTGCTGGCATGCTGCGAACTGGAGTTATAGCTGTTTAAAGCCCGTGCTCAAACGGACATCCGGGCTCAAACGGACAAACGGACATACGGACGGACATAGTCAAGTGTAGTGGCCTCCTGGTGGCGCTATAATAGGGCGGGGCGGGGCTTCAGCAATCAATGCTCGTTCCTATTGGTGGTCTAAGTCCACATACCAAATTTGGACTTGCTGGCATGTGAACTGGAGTTATAGCTGTGTAAAGCGTCCGGGCTCAAACGGACATACGGACGGACATAGTCAGGTGTAGAGCGGCTGGCACCGCTAAAAAGGCTGTGCAGGTAGACCTCATGGCATGCTCCTAGTCCTAAAAATATATACCATTTAATGATTTAAGTATTAAAAAAAACTATTTTTGGCATCTGCCACTTGAATTATGGTGACGTGATTGATTGACATCAAAAAGGGCCTGTCAGCTAAAACCCACAATGCAATACTTTGTATTCACGAGTCTTGAGCAAAACGTCAGTACAGTAGCATTACAAAGTTATATATATTTATTTTGCATTCCATTTCGTGTGTTTGTCTACGTCAGTGCCACTATTCCAAAGCCCCCCCTCAAGTAATTTTTTTAAAACTATTTTCAGAAATGGGATAATAATTCTTTGGGTGGGTAGATGTTGTTGAGCTGATCATTTTAAAAGTAGTTCTCAAGTCAAAAAAAGTGTGGGCACCCCTGAAATAGCGTCTCTGATTTCTTCATGATCTGTGATTTTGTGTACTGATATTGTGAACTGCTGTATTGATTGTGATTGTGATATGGTGTAAGTGATTAACTGATTTCCAAGCAAGGACCCCCCCCCCCCCATCTGCTCTGGGGAAGGCTGAGGCTGAAACGATATAAATGAAAAATAGTGTTTATCTGAGCCATCCTTTGGAGTGCTGCTTTTCCCACTTTGGTGGTATTTGAACCTAGTTATGCACAGTGTTAGTGTAACATGTAGGACACATGTTAATAGAGACCACAGTGTTATTGTAACATGTAGGACACATGTTAATAGAGACCACAGTGTTAGTGTAACATGTAGGACACATGTTCGATCAAAAACACTCTCGTCTTAGTAGATTAAGATCACCATTTATTGCCACAAATGGAATACAGTTAAGCTTAGCGTTAAAGCTCCGCTCTTGGGAGAATATTCACTGAATTTTGTCGAAGCAGCCTGCTAAGCATATATTCAGAGAATGCTTAAGCAAATCCCCCATAGGGATGCAATGTGAACAATACGCAGTATAGAGACATATTAGATGACTTAGCAGATATACATGATAATCACCAGTATTTCAGCCTATACAGACTTTAAACAAGCAGATATACATTATAATCCCCAGTATTTTAGCCTATGCAGACTTTAAACAAGCAGATATACATGATAATCACAGTATTTTCGCCTATGCCAGACTATAATCAAAAAAGGTGGAGGCTGGGGTGGAGGAGGCAGCTTAGCAGAAGTGGTCAGGCAGCAAGACCAGCAGAGACCTAGAGAATTTGAACCGTATTTGTGAAGTCAACTTGGGAAATCCTCACTGGAACTAAAAGGGTTAAAAAGTCGGGCTGATTGACAGAGTGGCAGCTGTCTGAAATCATTCCCCAATCACTAATCAGCGTCGCTACACTATAAAGCACCGCACCTGAAAGAAGCCTGTAAACCAAACCACAGTGGAAGAGAAGGGAGAAGGAGGAGAATCCTCCACACTCCTCCATTATTATCAAACAAAGCGTGCGTTCTGCAACAGCAACGTCGCGCAGAACATCAAAGCAGCACTGGTGCAGCCATAAAAAGCTGGAGAAGCAGCCGGTGAGAGACGAACTGTTTGTTTGTTTAAGAGTCATAAAACTTGCCGTTTGTGGCGCACGTCAGAACGTGCGTTCAAGTTCATTGTCATTTGTTTGTTTGATGTCCTCAAGTTAAAGCAACATGATTGTTGTTTTAAAAACGAATGTGATTTGTTTATTGAGAAATGTAGATTGATAGAAACCGTTTAAATGCTGCTAAAATTCAGTCTATTATATTTGCATTTCATATGAGACTGCATTTTTTAGAAAGAAAGTAAAAACAATATTCAGAAGTGTTAAAAAATATATGTATAGCATTAATATTTTGCATTTATTTCATGTGCATTGTATTTACAGTAATTATTTCTTATTTTTCATTTAAGTTTTTCACCTTACCTATACCTTACAACCTTACAACTACACACTACCTGCATAACCTGTACTGCAACAACAAAAACTAAAGTAAATAAGAACTAAAAGGAAAACCAAAGTTGTGGTCATTGTATGAGTGAAACCCAGTCAAAACCTCCTATGGACTGTACCATCCCTTTCAAACGGGGGAAACTGCAAATATACTAGATAGCTTGACAGTATTTAAAGGAACCTTTCTGCTAATGTGTGAGCTGTGATTGGAGTATGAGTGAGTGACGTAATGACCAGCTGAGGTGTGGATGGGGAATAGAAAGCTGATGTTCACATCAGCTGACTGACCGCTGGTTACAGCTTTGGCGTGCACGACTTCCGTGTCTTGTATGAACTAACGCTATGCTTCATTTAATAGAGACCACAATGTTAGTGTAACATGTAGGACACATGTTAATAGAGTGTAACATGTAGGACACATGGATGTTAATAGAGACCGCAGTGACTTAGTGTAACATGTGGGACACATGGATGTTAATGGAGACCAGGCAGGCAGCAATCAAACCTTTGAGCTTTGGACCACAAAGACAGTGGATAGAACCATTTAACACAACTGTTGATTTAATTGATTTAATTGTATAATGTTGTAACAGTTGTGTCATGACTCACACAGACCACAATCAAAACAAGGCTTTTTTTTTATGTCCAGGAACATTATCTTGTGTCATTGTAGTTCTGTACCGTTTGCAACTTGTTAATAAAGTAATCAATCAATCAATCAATCAATCAATCAATCAAACTCACTGTGTTTCAGAGAGTGACATTCCCACAGATGGTGGATCAACTGGAGCTGTGATTGCAGGGATTATTACACTGATCATCATCTTAGTGGCAGCAGGACTGGGATATTTATACTGGAAGAAGAAGCATCCTGGTGAGTCTTGAACTGATTATTTATTTAAAATCTATGTTTGATAAATCATCCATCTATATATATAATAAGATAATAAATCTATATTTGATAATCATACATCTATGTATTTATAATGATAACATTGTGAAAATGTAAATTATTAGTGTCTCCACACTGACTGATCACTGTCTCACATCTCATCTTGTACACATCAGGTCAAAACTTCTTCTATATATTTATTATATTGATCAAACATGTATTCATTTAGTAAATATATATATAGTGTGTAAGAGTTAACAGTATGTGTATAATACCTTTCTCCCCTGTAGAAGTGAAAAGGACTGATGTTGAAGATAAGATGAAATCCATGATGTACTGAGTTCCACTGCATGCAATCAATTGCTGTACTGCATCTCTAATTTTATTATGGTTAAAAAAAAATCAGTCTAAATAACGATTAAATACATATTCATTTGCTCTATCCCTTAAGCAACAATTTAATTAAATGTAATATTCATGAAGTGTTACCAAACATACTGTAAGCTCCAGTCAACCGATCAAGTACAGATCAACAGGATTTTACTCTAATGTGTTTCAGAGATGAAACCATTGGTGAATCCAGCAGACCAGCCCATGATATATCCAGGTAGGTCAGGGGTGATGCAACTTTGATGATGGAGAGGGCCACTATATTTCCAAACTCACTCCAGAGGGCCACATTGCATATACTGTCGGGCAGACACCTCTTATCTCCGTATTTTAACTTTTTCGTAAATGAATGCCGTACTTTGCCATTCTCACAAAAGTAGCAAAAATGTACAAGCAGTGCGACGCGTTTTGAGCTTCATTAAGCTACTAATATAAACTATTTTAGTTAGTTTGTTTTCATTTGTCGTTGTCATTTAATGTCATGATATATACTATTTTATCAGTGTGAATTGATTTTTTATAATTATTTTGAAATACAGCAATCTAAAGTGTTTTAAAATATGAGATTTCATCAAAACATGTTCATACTTAGAAAAAAAGGGAGGGAGGCTGTGCAGTGCAACATAACAGTGATCAGTGTTTTTTGATCACTAGGTGTCCTGACCCATAGTTTGATAACCATGTTTTACATGGTATCACTGTACTCCTTGACCATCTAATAGAGGTAGACATCAGCTATCAGGAACAAGCACACCATTCAAAGTAATAGGGTGACACAAAAGAACATGGTGACCATCCATTGAAGTTCAATGTGACACCATGTTATAGTTATAGTTTTGGAGCTTGAAATCTACATAATTTTAGCATCAAAATATACTTTGAGCACCAAAGTAAAAGTTCTCAGATTTTCAGAAAATAGCAGATCTACAAGCTCATAACCCATCACATTGTAGATCGGCTGTGTGGTTACTGTAGGTTTTGTATTAATAATCAAATCTGCAAAGTAACAAGTAACTAAAGCTGTCATATGCTGTAATTGTAGTGGAGTAGAAGTAACACAAATGGAAAGGAAAATAAAAGTACCTCAAAATTAAACTGTGCATTGTATGCACCTGCATTGTACTTGAGTAAATATACTTAGTTACTTTGCAGCACCACTGAGCAGCCAATGACTGACTCTAGCTATCAACAGGTGTGCTGATTGCTAGAGTGTGCTAGAGTGAAGAGAGACATGGGTTTATATTAATGGTCTTATCTCAAAATGTATACATCGCACAGCTTAGATCTTTGGATTAAATTGGAGAGCAGACCTGTGCGATCTTGTTGATGTAAAAAGGGTGTTTTCAGTTGAAATAACATTGACTTTCCCATTGACTTTGTGCGGTGTTTAAAGTTAAATATTTAAAAAACTACAAATTATTTCAAAGAGAAAAGTACAAGCACCCATGTCCACAGTAAGCTGGATTTTTTTACAGTTTGAATGGAGTTTCTAAGTGAAAGTATGTGGGAGTAGTTAGCTGCCATACTTTTGGGAGAGAATAAATAAATAGTGACAATAGCTATAGTGTGCTCGCTGCTGCTGCAGCAAGACCACAATTACGTATAGAACACCGTGCTTATGTTTGAAACCGATACCACAATGGGTGAATGTAATGCACACCGGGGGGGGGGCGTTTTTGTGATGGCTCCATCTGAAAATGTTCAGGAACCCAAACTGTACAAGTGAGCAAGTGTCACGCTTTTATGAAATTTTTATTTTTATTTTTGGACCTATCAACCAGACTTAGTATTATTATAATTTGTCAAGGCAGACAGAGAAACCAGATGCAGACAAAGACCAAGGAAACATTTTATACAAAAATCAAAGTGTATTTAATAAAGTCAAAACAGAACTTCTCAAGCCAAAGGAGGCAACAAAGTCCAAAAAGAGTCAACTCAGACAGCTTCTCAAGCTGATGAATACAAACTTCAGGCCTTGTCTTCAAAAGGTAGGAGCTGTGTGGGTAGCCTCGCGTGGCCAGACTATATCACTGCGTGGATATGAGTCTGGTGCTTCTATTTTTTTCCAAGGGGCGGGATCAAAAGAATGGAGTCTGCACGCAATTGATTAAACCTACAACCAACTACCAATTAGTCTCCCATATTTGAATACTGTGCCCTGATTGGTCACCCCAGACTTCGGGAGCAGGAAATGGATTCACAACGGAGCGGTGCCAGACCCAAATCGCAGAGGGCAATCTTATTTTTGCACTGGCAGATTCGTCTGGTCCCAGGCTACTGTGTGGGAGCCAGTCAAGAGGAACAGGTTCACAAACTAAAGATCTGCTGATCTAGTACTGAAAGACGTGTGCACTAGCTGTAGGAATATTATCACTGAGCACAGCGTTCAGTCACAGACAGGTATTAGTAGACAGACAGGTGATTTCTGGATGGAAGACAGACAGGTAACTGCCAGCCCCTCCCCCCTTCAGGTGTGGAATGCAGCTCCAACCTGGTAGACAGAACAGACAGGACAGTCAAACTGCTACAATATGACAGTCAAATCACCAATAATTTGACTGATATTAAAAAAGGGTGGGGAACACATTGCTGACTAGGCCTGTTGTTACACCATTTAGCCAAATAAAATGTGTGTAAAATACAATAATTCTAGTAAGAGTGATGATAGCTTTCTATAACTTGAGAGCCTAAACATTAAGTGATGCAATACTTAAACGCTCAATCTGTTGCTATAACATGATAACACACTTCAAATGATAAAATCATAAATTACGGATGCCGTCATTGATGTATTTCTTTCTTTCTTTCTTTCTTTCTTTCTTTCTTCATTTATCAGATCTCATAACAAATAATGAAGAAATTCGGATTGTGCTGGTTGGGAAGACTGGAGCCGGAAAGAGTGCCACAGGAAACACCATCCTGGGTCCTGAATCTCCTGAAGCATTTCAATCCAATTTTTCACCCGATTCTGTGACATTGAGCTGTAATAAGGCCAGTGGTGTAGTGGCTGGTAGAAAGGTTTCTGTTATTGACACTCCAGGCTTGTTTGACACTGGGTTCAGTAATACTGTAACCATTAAAGAGGTCAGAAACTGTATTACTTGTGCTGCTCCTGGTCCTCATGTGTTCCTGGCTGTGATCATACTAGGGAGATTCACAGATGAGGAGAGGAACGTTGTGGCAAAGATTCAGAAAGCATTTGGACAAAGTTCAGATAAATACACCATGATTCTCTTCACTCATTGTGACAAGCTTAAAGGTCAAACAATTGAAGATTTTTTGAATGATTCTCCAGAACTACAAGGATTAATCAGCAAATATAGTGGTTTTTATCATGTCGTAGACAACGAAAGTAAGGATCCCTCTCAGGTCACTGAGCTGCTGAAGAAAATCAACCAGATGGTGGAGAAGAACGGTGGAAGCCACTACACCAACCAGATGTTCCAAGAAGAAGTAAGAAGACAAGGTGAGAGAAACAAGTCATTACTCAAGCTGATATTGGAGGAGTAACTATAGGTTACTACCGTAACCCCGGTTCTATGAAATATGGAGCGAGAGGTCTCGCTATGGGAGAGTGCCCCCTGTGGTGAAAACAGAAGCATTTCAGGATACACTTCCAGACAATATCGTTGGCTGGATTCTGATTCGCTCCCCTGACCGGAGGTCCCACCCTCCGTCCTAAATAATTAGGGGGCAGATCTTAAGTCGTTCCTTCAGAATAACACTTCTCGTCTGCCTTTAACAAGAAGGGGGTCTTTGCAAGACCTCTCGCTTTGTATTTCATAGAACAAAGGTTACAGTAGTAACCTATAGGTCTATATTCAATAATCCGCTTCGAGGTCTTGCTATGGGAGAGATTTGATAAACTCCCTGATTGTAATCCCGAAGTTTCGAGTTACCAGCCCAAGGTATACCTAATGTCTGGAAGTGACACTGAGGACCGTATGTACCACTGGGGGCGCAGTTACGTCCAAGCTGCAGAACCTGGCAAAGGTTAAGGGCGAAGCCCAGCTGGCTGCATCACAGATGTCCTGCATAGAGACACCTATAAACAGAGCCCAGGATGCCGCCACAGCACTCGTGGAGTGTGCCCTCAGACCCACTGGGGGCAACGTACCACTACTGGAGTAGGCCAACTGAGTGGCCTGCACAACCCAGTGGGAAAGTGTTAGTTTCGACAAAGGTTTACCACGCATGCGTGGTGCCCAAGCCAAAAACAACAGATCCTTGATCTGTTTACATACACTCTCAGTGCCCTCACCGGGCAGAGACAGTGCAGTCCGTGGTCACCACCTCTTCGGAGACGATCCCGTCCACCGGAGCCCCTACTGAGAGGAAACGTAGGTTCCCACAGTGGTAGGGTTGAACCACCTCTCGTAGTGTGTGCCGCTGTGTCTCGGCTCACGAGACTGCTTGTAGCACCAAGTTGTCTGTGTGCGTCGGTAAACACGAGCCTCCTCTCCTCAGAAGGGCAATCGTCGCTGGTGCACGTTTGATGGGCGCTTGTGGGCTGAGAGACAAGTGGAGCGGCAGGACCGTGCGCTCGTAAACCCTGCCTTTGAAAACTAACCCCAGGGGTCCTTGTGTGGCGGATGAACGAGAATGTGAAACTATGCGCCCTTTAGGTCCATGGACGTAAACCCGTCCATGGAACGTCCAAACAGACCCTACTGCTTCACGGGTTGGTCCATGACGCCAATCCGTTCCATCTCGGAGAGGTGGGAGAGGTCTAGCCACCTCGCTATTTCCGTGGTGATGAGGAACGCCATGGAGCGGCCGGTGGCGTTGGATCTGGGCCTACGCCTGGTCCCGGACACCATGCTCTTAGCTCAGCCTCTGGGGCTTTGACTAAGGCATGGGTGGGAAGTGAGGTCGGCTCTGGGCCTCGACTCACTCTTCTGGGTAAACTCTGAGGAAGGCTCCTGCCAACGAGTTTCCCGTCATGCTAGCTTTGGTAGCTAGCAGGCCGCAACATGTGGAGTCAAGATTAGCCTCGGGTTAACCAAGCTGCAGTGTGAGATAGCCTAACAGCTATTGCACATTAGCCACTCGCTAGCTTTCCGTGCTAACAAGTTCTACCAGGCTAAGCTGGAGTTAACTTGTTAGCGATCAAAGGTAATACGTAATAAACGCTAGGAGCGAGCCTGAAGCTACTAGCTCAGGAATATTACGGAAAGAACCTTGTGTTTTAGCACTTACGGTAGAAATTCAGAATCACCTGGATTTGTTAGTGTCTCGCGGTCACAGAAAATGATCCTGGCCAGTTGAAACTTAGTTAAGCGAACAAATCTTTTGGTGAAACTGAGGAAACGCTCTGCTTCCAGACGATAAGTCCTGATTATATTGGACGGAGGGCGGGACCTCCGGTCAGGGGAGCAAATCAGAATCCAGCCAACGATATTGTCTGGAAGTGTATCAAGAAATGCTTCTGTGTTCACGCCAGGGAGGCGCTCTCCCATAGCGAGACCTCGAAGTAGAGTATTGAATATATAACTGGTAGAAGAGTCTTGTCATACAGGGTAGGCCTCACGATTTGATTTGATTAATATTTGTCTGTTAACTATTTGATTTGATCCTACGATGCATCAACATGCATCTACATTTTCTTTATTACTGCACATGGCTACTTTTTGTGTGCTTCCTGTTCACAAATATATGTTCTGTGAGTAGACAGTAGCCTGGAATCACTTATCCGTCTGGCAATCATCCTGTTTGATTTCCAAACGTCACTGATTACATAGGTAAACAAGACTGCAATCTGTCAATTGCTAACTTGCGCCTTGAGAATTAATGTACAATTTAAACAAAGAAACCAAAAAAAAAAAACTGACGACGAATGGGGTTGGCCAGGAGTTTGAAGGGGGTGGGGGGTTTGGGTGGGGAGTCCATGAATGGAGTGGGGGAGTCCCGACGAATGGGGGTGGCCGGGAGTTGGAAGGGGGTGGGGGGTCTGGGTGGGGAGTCCATGACTGGAGGTAGAGGGGCCATCGGAATTCAGCAGATTAGGAGGGGGGCACTCAGGCACAGAAGAGTCAAAAAAGGCAGCGAACCTAAGGGTTAAAGCTTGGAGGTCCGCCCGAGCAGCGGCACGTTCAGCCCTAGCATTCGTACTTTCAGCTCTAGAAGCGTCCAGCTGATCGGAGAGCACCCGAACCTGGAGCCATGCTTATTCTTTAGAAAAAGGTTAAAACCCCAGTTCGAAGCCTGACCAGAGAGAAAGCCAATGGTAGCTGTGACCCGGGCAACACCATCAGGCAGTGGAGGAGGGACGGACATAGAATAAAGGTCACATAAAATAAAGGTCACAAGCGGCCAGAAACCGACGACAACCTCCTAAGGTGCCACAGAATGTGGGGGGGAGATGGCCAAAGGTGGAAGGAGAGAGGAGGTGGTGGGAGTCAGGAGTGACGGGTTCAGGAGTGGCGGGTTCGAGTCAAAAAAGGCAGCGAACCTAAGGGTTAAAGCTTGGAGGTACGCCCGAGCAGCAGCATATTCAGCCCTAGCATTCGTACTTTCAGTTCTAGAAGCGTCCAGCTGATCGGAGAGCACCCGAACCTGGAGCCATGCTTATTCTTTAGAAAAAGGTTAAAACCCCAGTTCGAAGCCTGACCAGAGAGAAAGCCAATGGTAGCTGTAACCCGGGCAACACCATCAAGCAGTGGAGGAGGGACGGACATAAAGTAAAGGTCACATAAAATAAAGGTCACAAGCGGCCAGAAACCGACGACAACCTCCTAAGGTGCCACAAAATGTGGGGGGGAGATAGCCAAAGGTGGAAGGAGAGAGGAGGTGGTGGGAGTCAGGAGTGACGGGTTCAGGAGTGGCGGGTTCGAGTCAAAAAAGGCAGCGAACCTAAGGGTTAAAGCTTGGAGGTACGCCCGAGCAGCAGCATATTCAGCCCTAGCATTCGTACTTTCAGCTCTAGAAGTGGCCAGCTGATCAGAGAGCACTGGTCCCGCCCCCTCACCACTGACCAATCAGAAGCCGCGGCTTGTGGGTGCCCGTCCCGCCCTGCTCCGTCCCTTGGACATAGCATGATTTCTAGACTGAGAAGCGAAGTGAGAAAAAAATCTGTTGATCGGAGCGAATCAGTCTAATTAGTATAACCAAATGGACCTGTGAAGCCTTGTCATACGATGGTATCACTCACCAATGATAGCAGACCTACAGGCTCATAACGTGTCACATTGCAATGCATTCTGAGCTTGTAGATCTGTCGAATGTTTGAATATCAATACTTTTGTACATTTAGAGCTATCACACTTTAAATCAGATGGAGATCTCACAGTCTTTTGAGGGTCAACATAACACCACACACCCACGTGGCCAGGGCATATCATGAAATTGTCAAACATTTCCCAAAATGTTACCCCCCCCCCCCCCCCCCCCCCACACACACACACACACACACACACACACACACACACACACACACAAACCACCACCCGCAAAGAACAACAACAACAACAAATATACAAAAATCTAATAATTTAAAATAATAAATGAGTGGAAATAGCTGACAACAAGCTCATAATGTAACATGTTGTGAGCTTGTAGACCAGCAAGTGTTATTTGTCGTACAAAGAGGTGATCAGCAATGATTTAATACATTATTAATATTGTGTAATATGAAATTGTCTCTCGTGTTTCAGGGCTGAAAACATTGATGGATTCACTGAACCTGACTGCAGCATCTTCAGGTGGGTCCTTTGTTTATTGAATGAACTGATATTCAGACAGACCTAGAATAAACTAGAAAAAATGCTCCTCGGAGCACAGGTCTCCGCCAGGACAGGAAGTTGCAATAGAGGTTGTGTTGTGTTTGTAACAATATAAGTTTTATAATCAGCGTATCAACCTGTCATTGATAGTTTGCCTATAATGTGTTTGCTTGCTGACGAAGGCGGTCACACTTTTCTTTCCTCCTGACCCTTATCTCTCCATACTCCTCCACCTCGCTTCTCTACACTGTACCCACGAACAATCCCGGGTGAAAAACATGGAAATTCTTAACTGGTCGTTAAACGCCATAGACCAAATTTTCTCAACTCGGAAAACTGGACCTGAGGACCCCAAATGCCCCGATGGGACCTTTCTGGCAGGATACATGGGCGATGCCCACTACAAGTGGCGAGTTCTGTGTCTGTCCATTTTGTCTATCGAGGACATTGAAGATATTTATAATTTCGTCTTTATGAACAGGTTTTTTTGCTGATTGGAGCGGGCATTGCACTTGTGTATCGGAAAATTGGCAAGACAGCTGCCCTGGACGGAGCCCCCAGGCTGCCTGTAATGATAATGGAGATGGGCAGAGTGCTGACAACTCAGGCGGGTGTGACCGCTGAACTGAAACGCGACACGAATAACATCGTGGACAACATCACTGAACTGAGGCGCGACACGGATAACATCATCAACGAGAGAGTCCACAAGCTGGACATCAAGCTGGACACCATCCTGGCATCGATCTTGGAGAGAGTTTAAGCTAGACACCAAGCTGGCGTCTCTCTCTGAGAAAGAACACATGTGGGACAACATCAAGACATCGATCTCGGACCTGAAACGCGTTGTGGACGACATCTCGGCCAGTGGCCGCACAACGGAGATCGTCGCTGACCTGAAACGTGTTGTGGACGTCATCTCAGCCAGTGGCCGCACAATGGAGATCATCGCTGAGAGAGTTACTGCTCTGCGGGGCGATATGAACATGGTTAGAACCAGGCTGGATAAGCCAGGATGGGAGTAGATAAATTGTCTGCTCGGGAATACTATGGATTATGGATTATTGGACCCCCCCCCCCCCCCGGTTCTTCCTCCGGTGGCTACAATGTGGAGATGACCGAGAGACCGCGTGTCATAAGGAGGCGCGATGTATGAGTTCTGGCCGTTTATGTTAACATGGGAAATGCGAGGAGAAAAAACTACACGAGTCAAAATGGAGGTATAGTGTGCGCCTTAGAATAGAGGCGGACGGGAAACAATTACTTCCGGGTAAATTCCGGGTCACTTCCGGTGGTGTTACACTGAAAATGGTGCCCGAAAAAAAAAATCGATTTTTTTTTTTTCTTTGAAAAAAAGGAAAAAACACCCGCACCGTAGGACTACGGTTTCGGCGCTTAACAGTTGGATTTAACGGCCCGTAGGACTACGGTCTTGGCGGTTTTAATGTATGAAATATGTTTTGCTGACTCTTGCTGTAAACCCATTCGCCCTTTTTGGGACAAATAAAGTAAACCTTGAACCTTGAACCTTAAGCATGAGAAGGTCTATACATCACAGTGCATTATGCATGGCATTAAGGTTTCATACGTTTCTATATCATGCAGTATTATATATTGAGTAGCAGTTAATAGCAATTGACAATGACTTACAGTAGATGGTACTTTAGTTTGTTTGTAGTTTGTTGTAGGTAGAGGATTTATTATGACAGGATCACAAACACAAACAGTACATGGTTGATGCATTGTGTGCTTGTAAATCAAGTATAGAATATGTTTTTCCAAAAATAAAAGCATGCTTTACAAGATTAGGCATAAGTGCATGTGTGTTAAACATTGTGCATAATAGTCAACGAATACAAACAGTGGGTCAGACATAACCAAAACAAATGGAAGCTGAAAGATGTGACAATATACCTGTTGATAACATGACTACAGGAATAATGTATACCAACATATGTAAAAAGCATTACGTATTCCTGATATTGAGTAATGATTACACAATGACTCTTAAGTAGTTGAAGACCATACATTGTTAAAACAATTCCTCAGTCTTCTATACTGCTGTCTTCTGTTTACATTGTACACTGAATATCTGTTCTGGAAATAGTTGATCTACAAAATACAACGCGTTGAAAATCAATGTGTAGTAAGCTTGTAGATGTGCACTTTTCAGCAAAGGTTTACCTCAAAATATGTAGGTATTTAACTGGTTAATACAACCATATGGTAAATGCCTGAAGTCCTGCTTTATGAGGACAACTGTGAAGAGTGTCCTTTTGTATATTAGATGCTCAATAAAAACAACACTGCTATCTGAAAAAGAGCATTCCTTGTGGGCACTTCAGTTGAGCTCAGCATGTCTGAAAAACTGAGGTCATAAAGACAGTTCAAACGTGTGTGTGTGTGTGTGTGTGTGTGTGTGTGTGTGTGTGTGTGTGTGTGTGTGTGTGTGTGTGTGTGTGTGAGTGTGACACACAATTGAAAGCAGTACAATACCATACAATGAATGTGTCTTTATAAGTTATGTGCATTTGGGCCCAAGTAGTAGTGAAGGCATGCATTGATTTAATAATAATAACTATTATTATTAATACAACTGCTACTACTACTTTACAACTTCTATTATCAGTGTACTACTACTACTATTACCACCACCACCACCACCACCACTAATAATCATAATAATAATGAATGTTGTATGTTTTGAGGCATTTTTTTCAAAGCTGACCAATCCTGCAAACTGTGGAAGCCACTGTAAGACAAATAGGATGGAATATGAAATATCGGGCATATCCATCAGAATCACATGACTATGGAGATACTGTGTACCAATATGAGTGATTTTTGGACAGAATCTGAATGAATAATATCCAAAAATATATTGTACATAAATCGGCCTCCTGGTGGCGCTGTAAAAATCAGATGTGAAAAATGCAGTGCAGATGTTTTTCTGTGGCCTCTAGGGAGTGTGCGTGCAAAGTTTCACGCAGATCGGTGCAGTTATAGTTACAAATGCAAATCGGCCTGTTATAGCGTCACCATGAGGCTGATTTGAAACATTTCAAGTGACATTTCTTCCTCGGCCTAGTAGGAATGTGCGGGTACAATTTTATGGAAAAGGCAAGCTGCGTTCATGATTTGAGGCAGTTTGTTCAAAACGGACCAATCCTGCAAACTTTGGAAGCCAACCTTAACCAATGAGGATGGAATATGGGAAATCGGACAGATCAGGGTTGATCAAATGACTATAGAGATACTGTGTATCGATTTACATGAGGTTTGGTTAAAAACTGTAGGAGTAATGGGGAAAAATAGGTTTTGCACAAATCGGCCTCCTGGTGGCGCTATGACAGGCCCATGTGAAAAATGTGGGGCAGAGGTTCTGAATTGGCATCCAGGGACACACACACGGACGGAAGGACGGACGGAGGGTAAAACATACTCTCTCGCCATGCCTTTCGGCCTGGCGGAGACAACTATACTGTTTACTAGTACAACACAATTATTGTGTAGTTGTGCTGATGTTATGATGGTATTATGTAGTTTTGTTAATGTTGTGTATTTGTGTTGATGTTGTGATGGTATTGTGTAATTGTGTTAATGTTGTGTATTTGTGTTGATGTTGTGATGGTATTGTGTAGTTCTGTTAATGTTGTGTATTTGTGTTGATATTGTGATGGTATTGTGTAGTTGTGTTAATGTTGTGTATTTGTGGTTCATGTTGTGTTGATGTGTTGATGTTTTGCTGATGTGTGTAGTTGTGGAGCGTTTTTTAGAGAAGAGAGAAGAGTCTAGGACGTGTGGAGCATTGTCCAGGGTGTTTTAGAGAAGAGAGAAGATTCTAGGACGTGTGGAGCGTTGTAGAGGGTATTTTATGGAAGGGAGAAGAGTTTAGGACGTGTTGTTACATCAGCTCCCAATCCTTCTACCTCTTCCTAATTCTCTCTGTGTGTGGATTGGGTGACTAGAGACAGGGGTGTGGCGGCTAGTTGGAGCCTCCTCAGCTGCACCTCTTCAGCAATCTAGTTGCCTCTATATAAGCTCTGCCCTGTTCTCCAGTTCTTGTCAGATCCTAAATGTTTCGTGCTCTTTCTGAAACCAGAACCTGTTGGATCCCTGTCCTGTTTTCGTGGCTTCCCTGGACCTCGCCTCGCCTGCTCTGCCAGCCTAAGCCTAGGCCTCAAGTTTTGGCCTATTCCTTTTTTGACCTTCTTGCCTGCTTTTGCCTTGATGTTTTTGTTTGCTCTCTGGGCTGGCAATAAATCTATATTCTTTGAACTTATCCTTGCCTCCGTGTCTGAGTCTGCACCTGGGTTCACCTATAGACTTTAACCGTAACACGTGTGGAGCGGTGTCCAGGGGTTTTTAGAGAAGAGAGAAGAGTCTAGGATGTATGGAGCGTTGTCCAGGGTGTTTTAAAGAAGAGTCTAGGACGTGTGGAGCATTGTCCAGGGTGTTTTAGAGAAGAAAAAAGAGTCTAGGACGTGTGGAGCATTGTCCAGGGTGTTTTAGGGAAGAGAGAAGAGTCTAGGACGTGTGGAGCGTTGTCCTTATGGAAGGGAGAAGAGTCTAGGACAGGTGGAGCGTTGTCCAGGTTGTTTTAAAGGAGAGAAGAGTTTAGGACGTGTGGAGCGGTGTCCAGGGGGTTTTAGAGAAGAGAGAAGGGTCTATGACGTGTGGAGCGTTGTCCAGGGTATTTTATGGAAGGGAGAAGAGTTTAGGACCTGTGAAGCTGTGTCCAGGGGTTTTAAAGAAGAGAGAAGAGTCTAGGACGTGTGGAGCGTTGTCCAGGATGTTTTAGGGGAGGGAGAACATTCAAGTACTTGTGGAGCGGTGTCAAAGGGGTTTTAGAGAAGAGAGAAGAGTCTAGGACGTGTGGAGCGCTGTCCATGGTGTTTTAGGGAAGGGAGAAGAGTCTAGGACGTGTGGAGCGTTGTCTAGGGTGTTTTAGTGAAGGGAGAAGAGTCTATAATATGTGGAGCGTTGTCCAGGGTGCTTTAGAGAAGAGAGAAGAGTCTAGGACGTGTGGGGCGTTGTCCAGAGTATTTTATGGAAGGGAGAAGAGTTTAGGACGTGTGAAGCGGTGTTCAGGGGGTTTTAGAGAAGAGAGAAGAGTGTAGGATGTGTGGAGTGTCCAGGGTGTTTTAGAGAAGGGAGAAGAGTCTAGGACGTGCGGAGCGTTGTCCAGAGTGTTTTAGGGAAGTGAGAAGAGTCTAGGACGTGTGGAGCGTTGTCCAGGAGGTTTTAGAGAAGAGAGAGGAATCTAAGACGTGCGGAGCGTTGTCCAGGGTGTTTTAGAGAAGAGAGAAGAGTTTAGGACGTGCGGAGCGTTGTCCAGAGTGTTTTAGGGAAGGGAGAAGAGTCTAGGACGTGTGGAGCGTTGTCCAGGGTGTTTTAGAGAAGGGAGAAGAGTCTAGGATATTTGGAGCGTTGTCCAGGGTGTTTTAGGGAAGGGAGAAGAGTGTAGGATGCGTGGAGCATTGTCCAGGGTGTTTGCGAGAAGAGAGAAGAGTCTAGGACGTGTGGAGTGTTGTCCAGGATGTTTTACTGAAGAGAGAAGAGTGTAGGACGTGTGGAGCGTTGTCCAGGGTGTTTTAGAGAGGAGAGAAGAGTGTAGGACGTGTGGAGTGTCCAGGGTGTTTTAGAGAAGGGAGAAGAGTCTAGGATTTGTGGAGCGTTGTCCAGGGTGTTTTAGAGAAGAGTCTAGGACGTTTGGAGTGTTGTCCAGGATGTTTTACTGAAGATAGGAAGAGTGTAGGACGCGTGGAACGTTGTCCAGGGTGTTTTAGAGAAGAGAGAAGAGTGTAGGACGTGTGGAGTGTCCAGGGTGCTTTAGAGAAGGGAGAAGAATATAGGACTAGGACGTGTGGAGCGTTGTAGAGGGTGTTTTAAAGAAGGGAGAAGAGTCATAGATATAAGGTGCATCAACATAGCAGCAGGTATGTACTGTTCATGATATATCAGCATTAAATCATTCTTATATTTATTTTATCTTTGTTGAATTTCATATCACCACATGATGACCCAACAACATCTTGCCTGAAACAGATGAAGAAAAAGGTGAGAGTTTTCCATTTCAGTTCAATACTTGAACCAGTGAGTTGGTTGATACCTATGTGTGGATGTAGAGATGAAGGAGCTTCATTTTCTGTGATGCATTTATCTCAACCACCTTTCTTTTTTTTATTCCTAACAGCATCTTTTGTGATGCAGCACAGGACACAGTTGATTCAAGACGTTCCACTTTCCATAGTCATGTCTATAGTAGACAGTCTAGGAACCAGGGTCCACCCTGAGCTCTATGCTGAGATTAAAGCTGCAGAGATGACCGTGGACCAAATGAAGAGACTGTACACATCACTGCTAGACCCTGGAGAAACATCTGTTAGAGCAGCCTTTTACAATGCTCTTACACAACACCTCGCTGAGACATCTGGTAAGATCCACATGTATTACTAAATGACTTGATTTATTTTTATTGACATTTATTATTTTTTTCAAAACACGTACATAACTTTAATTTAAAATAAAAAACACAATAACCTAAATATAATTTGTAGTAGCATTCGCACACATTTTTGAGACCTTGAAGGATAAAATACCTTTTAAATAATGGAATTATGAAATACTTTTAGTAATGATTTTTAATCTGATTTAAAGGAGTCTGATGGTGTGGAATCACAGAAACAAAACGTTAGCCTCATAATTGCCTACGTACGTTTTTGGTCAACATGACATATCTGCCTAACTCTACTCTCCTAACACTGCTGCTTCATTGAGCCTTATTGCCGTTGTCCTCAGCCTATCAGAATGCTTGTTACATTGCAAAATCACTTTCTGCTTAAGTGATGACTTAAGTAATTTTAAGTACATTTTTTGACAAGCATTCTGATAGGCTGAGGACATAAGCAATAAGGTAGAGTGAATCAGCAGTGTTAGGAGAGTAGAGTTATGCAGATATAAATAAAGGCAGATAAACATGACTTGGGCAAAATTTGTTTTTTCTCATGATTGCCTAAGTCAACTAGATCAGTGTTTCTCAATCTTTTTTGGCTTGAGTACCCCCTTTTCCTGATTTCTGAATCCAAGTACCCCCTTTGCCGGACATCAATATTTTGCCTATAAAACTGCAATTAAAAACATAGCTAGTGGTGTATGATGCTATGATAACCCCTCTTTTCAAGTATATAACATCACAAATAAAAAATAGAGTGAAAGAGTTTCAAATGGTGCCTCCTGAGCAGATTTATTTTAAACACTGTGGCCATAACATTTCAGTCCAGTTTTCATGTTAATAACTTGACAATAATAACAATACATTCAAACAACTTTCAAACACATCCCAGTTCCCTGGTACCACGTCATTTGGGTTAGCAACTACAGATCAGGCTCACTCCAAGTTTCTCCATTAAACAGTAAGTGTTTTTCCCCTCCTAATTAATTCTGTGCTTCACGCGCTCGCACACGTACGGAACGCATGCACGTCCCCTTCGGATGTTCTCCACGTCCGTGGTTATCATGTTATAGCAACAGATGAGAGTTTAAGTATTGCATCAGTTAATGTTTAGGCTCTCTAAGTTATAGAAGAATATCACTCTCACTAAAATGATTGTATTCTACACAAATTTTATTTGGCTAACTGGTGTAACAACAGGCCTAGTCAGCAATGTGTTTTTTCCCCCTTTCTTTTACTATCAGTCAAATTATTGGTGATTTGACTGTCCTGTCTGTTCTGTCTACCAGGTTGGAGCTGCATTCCACACCTGGGGGGGGGGGGGGGGGTGGCAGTTACCTGTCTGTCTTCCATCCAGAAATCTGTCTGTCTACTAATACCTGTCTGTGACTGAACGCTGTGCTCAGTGATAATATTCCTACAGCTAGTGCACACGTCTTTCAGTACTAGTTCAGCAGATCTTTAGTTTGAGAACCTGTTCCTCTTGACCGCACAGCTCCACACAACCTTTTGAAGACAAGGCCTGGAGTTTGTATTCATCAGCTTGAGAAGCTCAGTTAACTCTTTTTGGACTTTGTTGCCTCCTTTGGCTTGAGAAGTTCTGTTTTGACTTTATTAAATACACTTTATTTTTTGAATAAAATGTTTCCTTGGTCTTTGTCTGCATCTGGGTTCTCTGTCTGCCTTGACAAATTATAATAATAATAAGTCTGGTTGATAGGTCCAAAAATCTTTCTCTTTTTCGTAAAAGCGTGAACGTTTTTTTTTTTTAATTATTGGCCATAACCAATTGATATATCCTCCTATAATTTCACAAACCTCATGTGGCCATCATGTCAGCAAAACTCTGTGCCCGTTTCTCCTCACTGGCTGGAGCAATTGATCTGAATTTGCACACTTAAGGTGCATCAACCATTCACCATTACGATCTGGGCGCAACTGCGAAGCCCGTTTCTCAATTTCATCAAAACTCAGCTGTTTATTAGTGTTTTAAAAAACAACGGGAGATCAAACTGCGCATGCGTCGAATCAACACACCCACTCTGTTACAGTGTTTAGACCGCATGCCTCGCCTGCCTCAAGCACACACACACACACACACACACACACACACACACACACACACACACACACACACACACACACACACATATATATATATTAACCCGACCAAGTTCACAGGGACACTGGGCACAAGCGGGTTCTTGGGGATAAAACCAGGTCTGGTTTTAATTACCACCCGGCTGTTGCCATCACTAAGCTGCAGACACTCACCATGTGTTGACAAGGCGTGAAGGTCACTGATTCTCTTATAGTCCTGTAGCAAGTCATCAAAAAAGCCCTTAGTTTTTGAGTTACCCCTACCCGAGTTAGAACAAAACACAACCATGTTTTTTCTTGTCTTTAGGGTCTCCCATTAATGAAATGGATTGTTGTTAAATTTTATTTTAGGGCAAAATTCGTTTTTTTGGCTATTCTTTAGAACTACCCCAATCTCTGAAAAAGGCAAATCCGAATAGGGCAAAGGTGACCAAAAATGCTATAACTTGAGAATGCTCACTCTTATCTTCATCAAATTTGCTGAGGTATGAACCAGGTGTCTACCCTACATCACCAAAGAGTCAGAATGTCATTTACATAACGAAATACTGAAATATAGTCCTTTAAACATACCTTTAGTTTAGGCGGAAATTGTACTTTTGTAGTGAGGACTCCTCTACTTTCCCCCATTTAGAAAAACAACATACATTTATGTCAAATAAGCTGTTACTGCATAGCCTAAGATGATGTCAAATAAGCTGTTACTGCATAGCCTAAGATGCTATTAAACAATAACCAGTGGTTGTGTGGAAAGATCTAGTACAGTTTTATTGCAAATTAGACTTCTTTAGACATACCCCTTCACTGGAAATAAAACATTGTAGGTGGGTGCAAATATGGTTTGACCCAAAAATAAGTAGAACAAAAGGTTTCTCAATGGTTTATTGTAGTATTAGGCGTATTTAATAACATATCAAAAGTTTACCAAAATCTGATCATTAGAAATGTCAAATTTCCAAGATGGCCGCCACTAGTTTCTTAAAAGACCATTACTCCCTCATTATTTGCCCTACACAAGTCATTTTGGTGATCTAGGAATCCAATTAGCATATATCAATTATACTCAAGTGATTATAAGTACAATTATAAGTTAAAGCAATTGGTTATAAGCATATTTAACTATGTCATTTGACATTTCTCCATTTTCTACATGTCATAATGCCCAGAATTGGTGAATTCATCACATATTATACATGTAATTCACATTCTGTTGAAGCTTTCAAGATTTATTTTGATACCAATAAGGAATAAATTAATTATTACTGGGTGGTACTGTGACAGTTGTAAAAACATGGCTGCCATGATAGACTGGGAATATTACACAAAATCTTTGAAGAAATTCCTTACCGAGAAATCTCTTCACCAATTTGTTTGTAAAGGTGTCTGGTTCCCAAACTGGGGGTCCCCAGATGGTTAGCTTGATGTGCAACATTGTTTTCTCACTCAACACTAAACAAACCAACATACAGTATAAGTGTATACAGGGTATCTGCACATTTCTAAAGTTACAATTTAATTACTCTTAAGACTCAATAGTATCTCAAATATTAGGTAAGAAAGAGGAAAACATTGTGAAAATAGCCGATGTACAAGCTCACAACGCTACACTCAAAAAGAATGGCCACTTGTCTGGTCTATGGGGAAGATGGACTCCTCAGTGGGGATACAGTGGAGAGAAATGGCCCCTTATGGGCCTAGAGAGGATGTGCAAGTCAGTACAGAGCTATCACAACATGTATCTAGTGTCTGGGTGTCTAGTCAGGGGTGGTGGAGGAGTGTGGCGTGGATAAGGTGCAGATGTGCTTGTCACAAACATCTCCTTATTCCTGAGACTAGTAGTTGTGTTAATTTTACATGTCTTTATTCTGTGATTGGTACTGCTGGCAATAAGCTTGAACCTTGATATTTTTTTCTCGATAATTTTAACAGCAAGAAGGTACGTATAGGGGACAGCCCATGACGCACTGGGCTCCAGTCACCCCATAGAATCCTAATCTAACCGACCTCCACGCCCATAAGGGGCTGTGTCTCTGCTGCTATCCAACAAACAAGCATTGCTTTTGGCAAACATCAAGTTTTTGTTCTGGAGCTGTTCTGGAGAGGGGAGAGGACGCTCTGAGCCATAATGATAAGTCACTGGGGGCCCCTGGGAATATTAACGGTCAGCCACCACCGACTCTCCTGTGAGCCAGTCCGACATACACCCTTGTCTGCCTGACACACATTCATGCACCACCACGTGGAGGTCTTACAACCACCACTATGGGGGTGGCCGACCCTCCTCACGAACGCCTATGCCCACTCACGAGCGCCTATCTCGGGCATAGGAGCCAGCCAGACCCGCCAGGAGGTCTATTTGGGGCCAGCATACATACATATATGACACAGTCTTGCAACATGTGGAGGTCTTACAACCACCACCACTGGGGACTGTCCTCACTACCTATGCTAACTCAAGAGAGCCTATCTCGGGAGTGCCTATGTCGGGAGCCAGCGTGGGACCAGTGGGACTATCCAGTGAGCCAGGTGACATAGGGACACTCCTCTCAGCCTCACGCATTAGCTTAATTCCAATACCTTAATTTCTGCCTCCTCCTCACTCCGTCCTCCAGCATGCCGTGACTTAGAAATGGTTAGCATCCCAAATGCTAATTAATTTGCTTTTGGAGGAGCTGAGAACAAGGAGAGTGCAGGCTCCCTAAGCTACTAGTAGTGAGATCTGGCAAAGATACAAGTTTATCTTTCATGTATCGTTTGCAAAACTGTCTTTGTTGAAATGGCGTATAATTTCTGTTGGAGGTTTTGCACGTCGGACATGGGGGAGAGGAGAAGCTCAGGGTCTCCTTGGCTCCTAACTTTGCTCTTCTGCGCTCCAAGTGCCCAGGGAGCAATCCAGTGACCTCCATACCCACCTGAGGGGAACCCTAGGCCCACTAAACTCTAGACCAGATCCACCCCCCATACTCCCCTCTGTCTAGGCACCCAGTAGATACTCGGTTCTGATAGCTCTACACTAACCTCCATAACCACCCCCACCCCTCTTTGCACACTCAAACTGATTGCCTTCCCAATGTGTTAAAAGATCTATTTAATGTTTTTCAAAATCTTGTGTCTACAAGATGACACTGCGCTTGTCCACGAGAAAAAAAAAATTCTTGTGTATGTAGGGGAGGAGTTATGAAGTTGGGTGGGTAAGGGGAGGGGTGCAGAGAGATTGGTTCATAATGCAAGACATTTATTTGGGGTGGAGTATAGTCAAAGATGAATTTGATCCACAGAGCTATCCAAAACCTTTCAATATTGAAAACAATACTATCTATCAACTGACAATATTCTCTGCCACCACCTTCTGAATTACTGCAAATTGTGACTATTAGTTTTGTTGTGTTTGAGGATATCTTGAAGCCTTGTTCCAGTAAAAAAAATACATATAAGTAGTTGGACATTTATTATGTAATTAGTTAAACGGGTGACCATTTTCAGAGTGTTTTAAAAATATTGGATTTCGCAATTATCTAATTGTATCTCTGCAATTCTGTCCAATGAATTCCCAGGCCCCCAAAACATGGGATTAGTACACAAAATGTACTTGTCTAGGATAGATAATGAAGGAATTATGCTATTTTAATGTTTTTTTGGCCATCTCGGACGCCATCATGAAAATAACACCTTAAAAGTGGTCAAACTTTGGTAAACATTTAGTATGTTATTCAGGACACCTAATACTACAAAAAGACTGTTGAGAACCTTTTTTTTTTTTTTTTTTTTTAGGGTACGGTGCTTTTTTTCATAAATGCACCCGCTTATTATTTTTATGTTGGAACACTTTACTTTTTGTACTTTATATATACCAAATAAAAGTCCAAATTGGCATTGTTTAACCCTCCCTGAATATCTATCTAATGTTGAGGCAATGCATGTGAGCAAAGTACATCACCATATTCAATCACACTCACACATGATTGCTGTGTGTGGCAGGGGCAACATGAAGCCATGTCATTAATTAATGGAAATATGAATTTATGATTTTAGTAGTAAGAACCTTTTTATATACACATCCAAACCAAAGGTGCATAGATTAATTCATTTTGTTGAGAATTGCAGGCCTCAATACAGAGAAGCATTACACAATGAATACTGTGATTAGGGATATGTCTAAAGAAGTCTCATTTGCAATAAAACTGTACTAGATCTCACCACACAACCACTGGTTATTGTTTAATAGCATCTTAGGCTATGCAGTAACATCTTATTTGACATAAATGTATGTTGTTTTTCTAAATGAGGGAAGGTAGAGGAGTCCTCAATACAAAAGTACAATTTCCGCCTAAACTAAAGGTATGCTTAAAGGACTATATTTCAGTATTTCTTTATGTAAATGACATTCTGACTCTTTGGTGATGTAGGGTAGTTCTAAAGAATAGCAAAAAAAAAACTAATTTTGCCCCAAAATAAAATTTCACAACAATCCATTTCATTAATGGGAGACCCTAAAGACAAGAAAAAACATGGTTGTGTTTTGTTCTAACTCGGGTAGGGGTATCTCAAAATCTGAGGGCCTCTGCTACAAGACTATTAGTAGAAACTAAGGCCATCAGTAACACCGTTATGAGCGCCAGATGCTTCATGCTAATCTGGAGCATCGGTTCAAACGGTGCCCTTGACAGAGCGTCCAGCACCAGACCCAGGTCCCAGGATGGCACCAGGGACTTGGATACTGGCAAGAGATGTCTTGCCCCTTTCATGAACCGACATACTAGGCGGTGCTGACCCACCGTGTCTCCACCTATGCCAATGTGACACGCCAAAATGGCTGCCAGATAGACTTTTAAGGTGGAGGAAGCCCTGCCCTTGTCCATTAAGTCCTGTAGAAAGGACAGAATGACCGTCAATGGGGCATTATAAGTTATAGTGTGAGTCTCACTCTCTTCACACCACAGCTCGAACCTGTGCCATTTCACATTGTAGAGTCTACAAGTAGTCGGGGCTCTGGCACCCTGTTTAGTCAAGATGACACTCTGAGGCAACTTTTTGGTGCCCAGGTTAATCCTTTCACTGGCCAAGCCCAGAGAGCCAGTCTCTCTGGGTGTGGGCCAAGGACCCCACCCCCTGCCGGCATTAGCATGAGCCTGCGTAACGGCAGCCCCGGGGGAGAACGTACAGTCGAGGTGTGATCCCCAAGCATCGGTGACTCCACTCTGGGGCCACCGATATCACACTCCTCCACTCGTCCCACAATCTCGTGATTGCGGGAGCGAGGACGGAAAGTGGGGAAAGGCACACAGCAATGTCCCGGGCCACTGGTACCGTAGCGCGTCCAGGCCCAGCGGAGCTGCTCCCCACACTGAGACGTACAAGCGACATTTCTTGTCGACTTATGAGGCAAATAGATCTATCTTGGTCGCCCAAAACGAGCCCAGAGTAGTTCTGCTATGTCCGGGTGTAGAGACCATTTCCAATGGCACCATACCCTGGACAGCAGGTCTGCCCCTTTGTTCTGGATTCCAGTCACATACGATGCTTCGAGAGATAGCAACCGTGGTGTGTTCCAGATTGCCGACACGTGCAGCACGCGTAACCACGCAAGGTTCTGCCTGTTGCGGGTGGCTCCCCACCCCAATAGGCTGGCGACCGTGGTCGCCACCTCTTCGGAGCCGATCCCGTCCACCGGAGGCCCTACTGAGAGGAAATGTAGGTTCCCACAGTGGTAGGGGTGAACCACCTCTCGTAGTGTGTGCCGCTGTGTCGCGAGGCTCGCGAGCCTGCTTGTAGCACCAAGTTGTCTGTGTGTGTCGGTAAACGAGAGCCTCTTCTCCTCAGAGGGGCGATCGTCGCTGGTGCACGTTTGATGGGGGCCTTTGGGCTGAAAGACAAGCGGAGCGGCAGGACCATGCGCTCGTAAACCCTGCCTTTGAAAATGAACCACCCTGTGTGGCGGATGAATGAGAATGTGAAACTATGCGCCCTTTAGGTCCATGGACGTAAACCCGTCTCCTCGTAGGAGGAACGCTGTTGTTAACATTACTAAATTAAACACGTGCAGGTACTCGTTCAGTGCCTTTAGCCCCCCCCCACTTTCTTTTTGACTAGGAAGTAGCGAGAGTGAACCTCACTTTGCGCCTGGTGTCAGGGTACCTCTACTGTGGCCTGTCCCCCTAACAGGGAGAGAGCCTCTCCCTGTTAGGGGGACGCTCGGCACCCGCTCGGCCGCTCGGCCCCGCGTTGTGACAACCTTACAAAAGCTGAAGGTCCCGGCACGGATTGTAGCACGTACCCCCTTGAGAACGTGCGATTAGCCCACTCTGGGGTTCCGCACCAAACCTATCCTGAGGTTTTGTGAAGACTGCAACCCCCTTTTTTGAGAAAAGATTATTGTGCTTTTCCCATGAAAATGATCTGTCCTGCTGCCCTGAGATGTCCTTGAGACTCTGGGGGCAGCAGGTTCATATCTCTTATGTTCTGGATATTTTTCAGTTATACAGAACGTGGGACGAACTGCGGGAGGTGGTGTTGTACACCGTCACCCCCCGTCTTCAGGGCAGCTATTGCTGCTGTCGCTTCCCGTGTATGTTCTTATGGGTGGCTTTGCGACCCTGCTCCTGGGGCGGGCCCCTGGGGCCTCTCGGTGAACGGAAGCGGTGCCCCATCCCTGGTAGTTGCCCTGGCCTCTGTGGCCTTCGGGCCTGCTGGCAGGGACGGCAGGTGACACTGAGTGCCGTGGCCTGGTACTTCGGTGCGCTGGTGTCGGGGCTCGTTGATGTGCAGGTGCGGTGGAATGCGATATCTTCCTGGAGGTGAAGGCCCTCAAGGGCTCTCCCTGCTCCTGCTTCGACTTCCAGTCGGCCATCAGGGGGGCGATGGTGTCCCCAAACAGACCCTCCTGCTTCACGGGTTGGTCCATGACGCTGATCC
Source organism: Gymnoscopelus microlampas (assembly GCF_963454915.1). Taxonomy (NCBI): domain Eukaryota; kingdom Metazoa; phylum Chordata; class Actinopteri; order Myctophiformes; family Myctophidae; genus Gymnoscopelus; species Gymnoscopelus microlampas. The sequence continues at coordinate 260,279 of NW_028155810.1, read as the reverse complement.
GTTCCGTCTTGCAGAGGTGGGAGAGGTGTAGCCACCTCGCTCTTTTCGTGGTGATGAAGAACGCCATGGAGCGGCCGATGGCGGTCAGGGCCGCTGCAGTCATCTGCAGGGACTTGTCACCCAGACGACGTAGCTCCTGCATCTGCTCCACCGTGGGGGTATACTTTGCGGCCTTGAAGAGCTGCGTGGTTGATGCCCCCATGAGCACGGAAGAATTCAGGAAGAGGAGGAGCCTGCAGAAACTGGAGAAGAAGATGATGCTAAGCTTTAGGGTGTGCTTGTCGGTGTGCGAGGAGGAGGAAGATGAAGAGGAGGAGCCTGCAGAAACTGGAGAAGAAGATGATGATGCTAAGCGTTCTTTTAATTGTTTTATATTATCTGCGGATCGTTTCTCTTAGCCAGTGGAGCTTTAGTTACCGTGAGCTGTGTTTTCTTTTGCTGTTGTTTTTCCATCTTCCAATCCTATAATGTCTTAAAAACAGCGTGAGAGTCCTTTTTGTTATTAGCGCAGTAGTTCCTGGCCAAACAGGAAACCGGTGCATTTCTGTTTCTGTTTCCCGGCTGGATGACGTCATTTTCGCGATAAGGACGCCGTCGCCACCGTTTCAATAGAAAATAGGTTATGAAATTCATGGAGTGGGTGTTGTGAAACATTTGCCACTCACAAAAGATATACAATTTAACTTTAGTTTTTTTGAAAAAGTTACCTAGTATAGCTTTAAGTAAACACCACTGGTGCGCATGCATTGCATAGCTCAACTTTTTTGAGGTACCAGCCTAAAACATCACGCAATATGCATAGCCATTAACGTCGCTGCTGCACTAAACCTGATCCCAGGTCAGGCTAAAACATCACACACTACTTCATTGCGTTTCTCTCCTGATTAGTGCTGCCACGCGCACACGCAGTCGGCATACTACGGGTCTTCTCGGATCCACTCGGGTATTACACATAATGATAGACAGACCGAGTTCCGAGGCAATACTGACCGATTCCGCCCGCCCCCGAGTGATTATGATAAAACATGGATCAGACCCATACGGGTCTCGGGTTCTCTCAGGTATTTTCGGAATCGGGGGGCCCGTGAAGAGCTCTAGTGGGAAGTGAAGTCGGCTCTGGGCCTTGACTCACTCTGCTGGGTAACTCTGAGGAAGGCTCCTGCCAACCACAAGTTTCCCGTCGAGCTAGCTTTGGTAGCTAGCAGGCCGCAACCCGTGGAGTCAAGATTAGCCTCGGTTTAACCAAGCTGCAGCGTGAGATAGCCTAACAGCTATTGCACATTAGTCACTCGCTAGCTTTCCGTGCTAACGAGTGCTACTAGGCTAAGCTGGAGTTAACTTGTTAGCGATCGAAGCTAACTCGTAATAAACGCTAGGAGCGTGCCTGAAGCTACTAGCTCAGGAATATTACGGAAAGAACTTTGTGTTTTAGCACTTTGTTAGCGTCTCGCAGTCACAGAAAATGATCCTGGCCAGTTGAAACTTAGTTGAAGCTAACAAATCTTTCAGAGAAACTGAGGAAACGCTCTGCTTTCAGGCGAGAAGTCCTGATTATATAGGACGGAGGGCGGGACCTCCGGTCAGGGGAGCGAATCAGAATCCAGCCAACGATATTGTCTGGAAGTGTATCAAGAAATGCTTCTGTGTTCACGCCAGGGGGCGCTCTCCCATAGCGAGACCTCGAAGTAGAGTATTGAATATGAAACTGTATGTTTTATATTCTGTATGTCACTTTGCTAACTTTCATCGGACGATTATCTATCGCCATCGTCGCCTTTGTAACACTCCCCCGGTGACAGGATACTGTTACCATTCATCAAGCGATGATGTTCGTTATTATTTTCTTAGTCTTCTTAATTTTGATTTCCTCCTGATGGTCGGGGGTGGAGGACCTGTGCGTGCTCTCTGCCCGTTTCGGAGTGTCAGAGATACCGTAAGGCATTCACTACATACCATACCCATTCTAGGGTCCATTTCCATCGCACTGTGGCATAGGACCACCTGGCTGAGCCCGTCGACCAGATGGTTAGTTGAGTAGAGTAAGTCGGGCTGACAGGATTCTTTGAGTCCTTCTTCGAACCGTCGTGTCGGTTCGCTAGGCCTTCATCTCCCCTCGGGCTGGGGAGTTTGCATGTTCTCCCCGTGTCTCTCAGGGTAGTTGATACCCTCACAAAAACATGTAGTAATCCTGGTCACTAAACTCCTCCCCCATGACAGCCGAGGCGCCTGATGGAGGGGAAGGGAACTGGTTGGAATAACGTGTTCCTTCCACGCGCTACGTCCTACCAGTGAAACTCCCTCCTGTCAGGTGACAAGAAGGTCAGTTGGCTCTCATGCATTGAAGGAGGCATGAGCTCGGCCCTGGCCTCCCTAGGCTGGTGAGGGGAGTGTAGTGCCCAGGATCACTTAGCAAATTGGCACCGGGTGAAAAATAAGGGTTACAAAATCGTGGGATAAAAAATTTAAGAGAAAAAAAGAAACCACAAATATAATTACAGTTATAAGCATTCATAACAGTACTCACAATGCAATCCTAATACATTATAAATCATTTTATAATGACACTTTCGAATTCATCCCATATTCCCATGGTAATTATCATAGTTGTAAGACATTATAATCATGTTATAATGCTTTAACACTTCCATGACGGCCGTCAGCCCATCCCATACGCAACCTGAGTTAAAATCAGAATGACCGTTCGTTTCCTGCTATTCCATTGGCCAGTGTGTCCCCTCTGGCTTCAGACGATCCCGACACCTTCTCCCCCGCGCTGCGGAGCACAGCGGGGGATTTCATTGTCTTTTAAATACCTATTAATTTCAATTCCACTCTTCTCAGTGAGCTCACATTATATGTTGTTGCAGGCAGGCAGAAACATTATAGGCTAACTTGTAATGGTAACTGCAGATCCTGTATTTAACATATATATGTTTTTAAAAGCGTGTAAAAACAGCGTGATCTGTAGCATCACATTAAACTCTTCAGTGAAACATGGATAACCTTTATGAACCACTGAAGCCTCTGTCTAATTACGTGACTGTCTCCATTGTCCAAAACACATGGATATCTCTTGACAAACCAATATTATTATTATTCATAATAATATTATTCACATTATTTGCCTAATAAAGAATACGATGAACGCACAGGCTGTTATGTCGCATAATCCAAGTAAATCCACCGTGCGTAAAGGTGAGTAGTAACAGTCCTCCTAAAATAAGATCTGGGAACAATATAAGGATCTCGAGCGCACACCTTATTAAGATGTTTGAACGACATAAGGATCTCGAGCGCACGCCTTATTAAGGGTTTTTTGACGAACTTTAGACTAGATTTTCTTACCTTAATAAAAATTGTCATGAATACTATGGTTCCAGTCGCTAGTTTAAAGTCTCCTTTCAATCGTCATGATATGTGTTTTGCTAAATTATGGTCCCATTTATTTTAAAATTTCTCCAGGAGGGGCGGGATGATTTAATTGACAACCTACCCAACCAATAGCATTCATTCCCCGTATTTTACACATGAGCTTTGGACCTATGCCGACAAACTGGGGAAGCGGATTTTCCATAAGTGAAAAAAATAAGCTTTTATGAGCCAATGAATATTGCAGTTTCATGAAAAGTATTTGTTTGCCCCTAACACATACATGCAGACTCACATCTGTTTGAAACTTTGCAGTAATGTAGAGGGTCATTCCAAGTATCACTGAAACCAATCTTACTCCAATTGGTCAAAGGGGGGCGCTATAGCAATTTTTTGAAAATGCAAACTTTAGACAGGCAAAAGTCATGCCTCGTTTGGCCGACAGCCGTGAAACTTGCTTACACATCTGCCTTGACTCATGAGGAACACATCTAGCACTTTGACCAATAAGCTCCGCCCTTATATTTTCCGCCATATTGATCAGTTTGAAAAACATTTAAACCCAGGATTTCTGAGCAATTTGCGTGAAACTGTGTCAAATGTGTGAGCTCCTTTTTCACCACTTCAGGTCTGTTGGTCCAATGGCTTGATTGCTTAATCATCTGCCTTGAAACCACAGGGTCGCTAGTTCGAGTTTCACCTCATACAGACTTCATTATAATTGCATTGCACACAACATGACTATCAATGAATACTTGTGCAATTGTTAAAGATAACGTCAAATGCTCATTTCAGAGTAGTTATTTTCAATGTATGACGTACTTCATTCCCCCTTTTATTTTGTTTTGTTGGATTCTCCTTTTTCACTGATTAAGGCTGTGGATTGAATAGCTTGATCAGTAAAATGTTAGTCTCATGTTCCGAAGGTCCCCGGTTGAAACCCCACTCATTACAGTTTACATTTAAATGTCATTGTACAAAACATGACCCTGTTAATTCAGACATGTGCAATGTTTTAAAAATAACATTAAATGATTTTTTGAGAGTAGTTTTTCATGTATGACATACTTTCTTGTGAAAATAGCCGATCTACAATCTCACAACTTTTCAGATAGCAACGCGTTGTGAGCTTGTAGATCGACTATTTTCACTAGTTACCATTCCGAGGAGACAAAAAAAAAATCAATGAATAAATGTGCAATTGTTAAATGTAACATGAAACGCTTATTTGAGAGTAGTTATTTTCAATTTATGACGTACTTCATTCCCCCCTTTGTTCTGTTTTTTTGGATTCTCCTTTTATCATTGACCAGGGCTCTGGATTGAATAGCTCGATCAGTAAATTCTTACCCTCATATTCGGACGGTCCCTGGTTCAAACCCCTCTCATTACAGTTTACATTTAAATTGCATTGTACAAAACATGACCCTGTTAATTCAGACATCTGCATTTAAAAAAAAATAACATTAAATGTTTTTTTGAGAGTAGTTTTTTTTTTTATGTATGACATACTTTCTTGTGAAAATAGCCGATCTAAAATCTCACACCCTTTCAGATAGCAACGCATTGTGAGCTTGTAGATCGACTATTTTCACTAGTTTCCATTCCGAGGAGAAAAAATCTTTATTGGTAAATGTTTTGTGAACCAGTGATCTAGAGTAGTTAACGAAACAGAGGCTTGGTTCATAACGGACGGAAAAAGCTATAGATATCAACAGACACCATCAGGAAGGCCATATCTCTAGCTCAATGAGAAGAGAGGCAGCCTGTGAATCCATAGGTCACTGGTTCGATCCCTCTGCCCAACAATGTGTTGAGGTGATCGTCATTTAGAATTCTCAGTTTTACAAATAGTGTTTCTTGAGGTTAGGTCGTTGTTTTACTGAGGTTAAGGTTAGTGAGGGTGGGTTTAGAAAAGAGTCATCAGCAACCTTCCCCCTATTCCCATGGATTGGATCCACCCCTCTCACCTGCTCTCAGTCATCACCAATCACACCTGTCACAACTCATTAGTGGCCTGGTGGCTTTTTCTTTGAAATAATAAGTTTTTCAAATATTTAACTTTAAGCGCCCAATGCCAAATGCCTGTCATATGCTGCCAATTACAGCATATGACAGCTGTAGTTATTGTTACTTTGCAGATTTAATTATTAAAACACCTACAGTAACCACATACAGCCGATCTACAATGTGACGCATTATGAGCTTGTATATATATAATAAGCAATCCATGCTGTATGATAACTTACCACACATGAAATCCAATTCTGTCTATCCAATAGCGGAGTCAGTACACTGTCTACCTGCCAGTCTGTAGGTCCCTGGTTCCAAGCCCAATTTAACCAGTCCAAATATAATTAACTGAACAAAAATCATGACTTTGTTAATTAATGCATGTTCACTTATTTTCTCTCTCTCTCTGCCTGCCTTCTCTCTCTCTCTCTCTCTCTCTCTCTCTCTCTCTCTCTCTCTCTCTCTCTCTCTCTCTCTCTCTCTCTCTCTCTCTCTCTCCCTCACTCCCTCTCTCCCTCTCTCCCTCTCCCTCGAACCCGCTCGTTGCTGCTTGCAGCTATATTTATATATTTGACATGTATTTTATCAGACATATAATATTATCAGCTCTTCCTATATAAACCCATTGCATACTTCAAACTCCATTTTAACCATGTTAGGTTCATAGAAAACCCCCCCCCCCCCCCCTCCCTGTCATTTTAAATTAAAACAAGAACAATAATGCAAAAGTAATTGCCCCTCATGCATTAGAAGGACAATATCAGTCAGCCAGGATGGATATGTATTTTTAAGGAGTCTAACATGGTTAAAAATTAGTTACAAGGGTTTATATAGTAATGCTCTGAAAGCATTAATAAAAGCCTTAAAGGGTTAGTTCAGATTTTTTGAGTATTTTTTATAGGAAATACTTACCATTAATGTAGTGGTTGCAAAGGTATTAATTGATTGCCCGAGTCCCGTGGTCAGAGTTATGGTCCGTTTCTGATAAATATGAAGTAGTTCCGGTAGATTAGTAGATTTGGTGGGGGCCGCTCATTAAAAATAAATAAATTAAAAAAACTAACATCATTTGTATTGTTGACCTATTTCTACCATATAGAGCAGGTTTCGTTCAATTTCGACCCCTCTGTCACATGGTACTAATGTTTGTGTCCAGAATCACTGTGCCGTGGCAGCCTACTCACGCACAAAATATATGACACAAAAAATAGTACCATGTGACAGAGGGGTCGAAATTGAACGAAACCTGCTCTATATGGTAGAAATAGGTCAACAATACAAATGACGCTAGTTTTTTAAATGTATTTCTTTTTAATGAGCGGCCCCCACCAAATCTACTAATCTACCGGAACTACATTCATATTTATCAGAAACGGACCATAACTCTGACCACGGGACTCGGTCAATCAATTAATACCTTTGCAACCACTACATTAATGGTAAGTATTTCCTACAGAAAATACTCAAAAAATCTGAACTAACCCTGCCTCTTAAAGTTGTTTGCAATAGCATTACAAACAAATATATTCAGACTCACTAACTTACCTATTATGTCAGCGTTTAACTTTAACTAAGCTGTGTTGTTTTTTTATTAAAATTAAAACATAGTTTATTATGCATCTATTAACTATGCACTTCAATCACGTATTAACAGGTAAATGGATATGCAAAATTCTGGAAACCTGGTTAAAATAAGTGTTAAATAGCTCTATATTGTGATAGTACTCATTGCTATAGAGTGTTTGTTCAGTAAAAGGAGTCTCCCATATTCCTCCAGTTCTTTATTAAACTGAAAATGCATTTTTACTAAAGAGCTGGAGAGACCCCTGTGACCAAACAAACGCTCTGTAGCAATGATTATTATCAGAATATGGTACTTTAACCTTTTTAACAAAAAAAAATGTTTAGGAGGCGGAGCATGTCGCAAAATGGTATTAATGCTGGTCCAGTCAGAAACAGAACTGAAACCATGGGGCTCTTCTATTAGTGCTATATTATATACATTTAATTTATTACGTGTATAGCCACGGAACAATCCGCCGTTGTTTCTTCAAATTGCAGCATATGTAAAATACTTATACTACAGACTTGGTTGGAGTCATCTGTAGGAAGACATACAATGTTCTTGGTGGTCTTTGTAACTGGACAGGATGTGAATGGGACAAACTCGAAAAGAGAAAAAATAAAGGGAAAAATATCAATTAGACAGAATATTATGTTTAAAAGCAGCTCACATTCTGAATGTCCATATCCAGTGACGTTGAGCCACATCCGTAATGAAATGATTGTGATATATTATGGATGTGTTCAAAGTCTGTAAGGTATAATAATTCTGTACCAATACGTAGTTTTACAGCCTGTTTACTTTAAAGTATAACTTTGAATAGATCAGTCAGCCACACGTCACCACCAAAGCCGTGCCCCTTCTCAGGGAATGATCTCCATTGTCAGCCTATGCTATTAGACAAACATTAGCTTTTATAGTTTAAAAACACTGTCCAATATCCTTTTGATTATTTCCGACAAGTTGGAAATATTCTGAGCATTTCCACACTATTTGTTTCAATAATTTGTTTGAGCTTATGGGTTACTACTGTATCTGTTCCGACCTGCTGCCGTCACATGAGATAGATCGATAGATATATAGATAGATAGATAGATAGATAGATAGATAGATAGATAGATAGATAGATAGATAGATGCAAAATGCAGAAGTAATCTGATGTGATGTCACCAGGTCAGAGCAGCTACGCAGAGCAGCTACACTTACATTATATATTTATATATATATATATACAATAAGGGACACTGCTTAACACATTGACTTCCAGAGTTTTTTCAGAACAGTCTGTAGCCTCTGCCTGGGTTTTGAACGATTTTGGTACCTGTTCGCGTAGCCACAGATTGTTTTCCTCCAGTATGATTGATCCCCAGATGGTTTCTAATCACAGATGAGATTCAGGTGTGGTTTCACAAATGTCAACGAGGTCATTTTGACCTCGTTAACATGTGTTGTTTGATGTTTGAATATAGCTCAAAACCAGTAGTTTTAAACCAAAAAACAATGTGAATTGTTTGTCCGTTTGAATTTTAACATTGAAGTGAATGGAGCAGCAAATCTTTGAAAATTTTTAGCTCCTAATCTGTTCGAAATTCGAAAAGGGTTGAAATTATAAAAAAAAAAAATCTTTTTTTTCTCCTTTTTTTCAAAGACGTATATATACGTCTTTGGCAGGCAACAGCTGATTATTAAAAGACGTATATATACGTCTTTGGCAGTTAATGTGTTAAGCACTGACTCATTTGGTGGTCTGATATATTATTCTTGTGAAACTAATTATGATTTTGTCTTTTCACTTTCTGAGAGTTTTTCATGTTGAATGTTGTTTTTTGGTTTTGTTTTTCTTCACTTAACTGTGACATGGTGTTATTGTGCAGGTTCTGTGCTGTCATTTGTAAAGCCCAGAATGGAGGACCAGTCACCTTCAGCATCAGTGGCAGCTCCACAGACCCAGGTACGGTAGGCTACATAGTTTAATGTTGTCTTCTTTATTCACAGCTTTACTTTATTTGTTTATTTAGACGAACGCTGTATGTTAATGAACAGTAATGTAATGTAAATACACCAGACTCATAGCTGATTTTCATCCGCAGTCCCCACAAAAACACATCAAAACAAGCAACACAAGAGTACATTACATTTTAAAAGGAAAATGGAACAGAGATACACATGAATCATCACACCTGTAAAATACCAGTTTGTGAAACATTAATCAATGTGGGGTAAAAATATACGGGTACGTGGCGCTGCTCCGACGGCCCGCTGCTCCGACAGCCGGAATCCGGGCTTAAAAAGGCTGGAAAAAGAGCAGATCCACAAGCCTGTAAAAGCCTGTTGTCGTGGGGCGCAATACCGCCGGTCCCCGGTCCCTGGTCCCCATCGGGGGTCCATGGACCACCTCCTACCCTAGGGACGGTGGCTCCCGGGGCGGGTAGAGCGGGCGAGTGTGCACCCGGCACTGTGCCGTGAGGCACTGGTATCCCTGGCCCTTCCCCTGTGTGAAGGGGAGAGCCAGGGAGAAGGGCCGACTGGTGCCATCTCATAGGTATGGACCATGCCCAGGAAGAGGCACCTTCCTGGGATAGCGATGGGTTCAGCGAGGCCCAGAATCCTGGTTCTAAAAAAAAAAACTAAAATGTTTAATTGTCTGCATGGGCTCCAGAGTCCCCGAGGACCCCCTGGAGGACCCCCCCAAATATCAACTTTTTTCGGCTTGTCGATCTGCTCTTTTTTGGGGTAATGCGGCCGGTACCGACCGGCCGTGGGTTGCCCGGGGCCGGCGGAGAGCTCGTTGGATCCGGCCCGGGGCTGCGCACGCGTCGGTGCCCCCCCCCCGGGTCCCACGTATGCTGCCCGGGGCAACTGCGGCCGAAAAAACAGAAAAACGGTCCGGAGAGCCCAGGAGCCCAAGGGCTCCCTCCCTCTCCCTTTAGTGAAATTTTGCATGGGGGGGAAAGTGGCCACTTGTGCCATAGGGTATACAGGGACCATGGCCGGACATGGTCCACCATATTCGGGGCGTCCCCATGCCTCGCAGGGCCAAAAACCCTGAAGGTTTTGGAAAAAGTCCAGAGCTTTGGGCTCAAGGCCTCTCCCCTGCTTGAAATTTCGCATGGGGGGAGAGTGGCCACTTGTGCCATCGGATAGGTAGGGACCATGCCCAGGAAGAGGCACCTTCCTGGGGTAGCGATGGGGCGGCGAAGACCCCCAAAATCATGGTTTTCAAAAAAAAATCAAAAATGTGTTTGTATGGCCTCCAGAGGTCCGTGGTGACCCCTTGGAGGACCCCCAGCCGAAAATCTCTTTTTCGGGTTAAAACGGGCGGTACCTCCCAGT